>NC_063351.1:26189678-26202736 GCF_021869965.1 Rhincodon typus | reverse complement strand
CTTCAGAAGCCTTCCTGCTCCTCTGATGCTGCTTGGCCTGCTGTGTTTATCCAGCTCTACACCTTGTTATCTCAGATTCTCCAGCAGCGGCAGTTCCTACTATCTCTGCCTCAAGTCTTAGTCTGCTTTTAACTTCAGAACAGAGAATAGTAAGCAGCACTCTGATAGATAAGCCTATCTCTAGTCCAAAATTCATTGAAACCTAGTCACAAAAGGTCCTGTATTCACCTGCAAAGTGGACCAAAGCCCATATATCAAGATCATCTTGCTATTCTATCACCATTGTTCGGGTAATGATGTAACTACTGCCATCATTCCTCTGGACACTCAAAATCTTAACTCATGAGGGAAGGAACATTCACTAGACTCAAATCAATATGAATGAATAGCTACACTTCTTTGTAATATTGTTAGATGTAAAACTCTTCTTTCTGGTGTTTTTCTTGTGTGCATTTTTGCATATCTAGGAAGTCACGAAGACTTCACTGGGTTTGATGTAGGTATGAATAATACTCGGTTTAAAACGGAGAGTGTTTTCTGAAGGAGTAATTTTTGTTTTTAAGAAATTACTTTACAAATGGGATTTGTGATACCTAAAACAGCCTATTTGAAATTAAACCACTCTGCTTAGGCAGAAGATGAGGAGAATAACAAATTTCAATCATCCTGTCTGCCCATTTCTGAAGAAGGGTCTAGGCCCGAAACGTCAGCCTTCCTGCTCCTCTGATGCTGCTTGGCCTGCTGTGTTCATCCAGCTCTACACCTGGTTATCTCAGTTTGCCCATAACAAGAGTCATTTTCTTTCTTTTTAAAAATAAGGCTTCTCCATTGATATCCTATGGCTGCAGGGAAATGCCATTTGCAGTTGTTGAGTGAAGTATATCCTCTCACCTCAATTTAAGTTGAATTGCAGTAATATTGGAAATTTATTGAAACAATCTGGTTTATCTTCTTCAGTCTTTGAGACTCCTTCTTAGAAAGCCAATAAATAAAGTGGAATTTGGAAATATTCACATTCAGAATTATCATTGCAATATCCCTATGGGATAATAATGAACTCTGTTTATCTATTTAGCTGTAACTGAAGAACACAGCTCAGAATGTACAGTGGAATACCCACAGGACCAGGGAGGATAAGCACACAGACTCACCATTTGGAGATTGGATAAACATACAGATTTTGTGGGAAATGCGTTTGTTGACCAACTCTCAGAAATTACTGGCAAAACTGTCAACATTAAGTATTTTCTGCTGCTGCAGATGGAGCTTCAGCTCTGAATGACATTTTTGCCATTGTTATACATTCATCTGCTAGTTTAAAAGGAATACCATATTCCCCAGAAAGCTCACATGAAACCTTTGTGACACTTTGCTTAAACATTGGTTGCGTTTCCTCATATACCACCACCTACAAATGAGAAGCTTAGTTTGAATTAACTTTTATAAACATTTTATTTCAGAAGCTGCTCCAAGAAACAGGGCAGCAACTGTATTTAATACATGGTTTCTCTTTTGATTTCAAGAATAATCTTCAGTATCAGTGCTGAATAAGACTCTTAAAAAAAAGCTGCAGCCATTTCAATGAAATCAAATTAACATTGTCCAGAAAAAAATAACAGATTGGAATTAAAATGTACATATTCAAAGAGACACGACGTAAGGAAAGCTGGAGAAACAACTTTGGAGGAGTCTATAGAATTGAAATGAAGTTGCAAAATTACACAATTTTACCTACCTATAGAAGTTAACCTCTGAAAGATTTATATTGCAAACACAAACCAAGTGTTTTTTTTTAAAATCCACATAATAGGCTTAATTAATAAGCTTACCAGTTCAGAGCTGAAGGTGTTGCATGTACCATAATCCAAGCCCTTGTTTTCCAGACCTTTGGTTAAAAGAGTCACCATGGTAACTCTTTGGATCCACTACATTGGGGACAATAGTCAGTCAGTATCATTTTAGGCTGCATCTTCCATTTCACGTCCGCACGAAAGCTAGCTGTGAGAATATTACTGTCTTCATTACTGTCCAATACCACAAAGGAGGAAAAAAACAAGAGGGACAGATTAGTTTTGTGTTCAATAAATCAAGAACTCAAAGAATTACGTTATCTACTGAATATTGTCTAAGAATCTTTGGTGAATTTCTGCCGAGCGCCTGTAGATAGTACCCACTGCTCCTACTGAACATTGGTGGTGGTGGAAGTGGATGCTTGTGGATATGGTGCCAATCAAGTGGCCTGCTTTGTTCTGGGTTGTGTCACGCTTATTTCTTGAGAGTTGTTGGAGCTGCTCCAGGCAAATAGGGGAGCATTCCATCACACTCCTGACTTTGTGCTCTGGGGAGTCCGGAGGTGAGTTACTCGCACAGTATTCCCAGTCTCTGCCCTGGTCTTGAAATCAAGATGTGGAGATTCACAAGTGTGAACCAGATACAACACTCAGTTCCATGGCATTGTAAATTATTAATATGTTGTGCCTAATAATGTTGAAAGGAAAGAAAAATCAAGACCAGCTGCTAAATAGAATCGATGGAAAATATTGGCATTAAAAAATTTGCAACACGTTGTATTTCATAGCAAAGTTGCTTTGTATGTGACTGCAGGGGCAAAAGTTCCAAAGGGATTACACAGCATAAAGATTATATCTTGCATCCAATTTCTCTTCCAGTAAACTAACATGAGAGTAGATTATTTTACTTGCACACAACATTTCATAATGGTTTAATATTCTTTAATAGATCTGTAGCTATATTTTCTTGGGGAAGCAGACTGAATACTTTGCTTATGCAAGAGGTTTGGCATCTTTTGTGCAGATATTTGACCCACAATAGAACAAAATATGACAAGTTCATTTGAACCCCATTACGTAATTAGCTAAAATGCTCTTTTTCCTTACTTAACTGAGGTTAATGAGTTCAGTTAAGTGGTTAAATTGAAGCACTGCTAGCCATATTCTTAAACTCTTTTCCTCTGTCTTCTCCACCCACTCGGCTAACAGTAAATGTGCGCAGGTCATTGATTTCTTGGCTCAGAAAAAAAATCATTTCACCAGTTACCTCCACTACTTCCCCTTCTCACCAGGCCAAACTTTAAATTTTCCCTGCTCTAGCTCTGAATTTGCATTTTTCTATTGTTTCTTTCCTATCTAAGAACTCATCTTGTCTATGAGACAAACCTCCTTGCTCTGTTGTTCCTATTCCCAATGTTGATCACTCAACTTCCCTTTTCCCATGTTAGCTGACAGTGTTAAGAATGATAACGACTGTCAAGTATTATTGCTTTCTCTTAAACTCAGGCAGCCATCACCCACTCCTCAAGCAAAAGGCTCCAGTGTCCATCTCCAACATCTCTTTCCTCTCCAAACCCTTAATGTGTTGTTGCCCACAAATCCGTACCCACCTTTCCCAGCATATTTGAATCCCTCCAGTCAGAATTATATCTATCATAGTACTCAAACATCTCTTATCAAAGTCATGAATGACATCCTATTTGACAGCTTCAAAGATAAACTTTACCTCCTTTTCCTTCCCAACCTTCTCGTAGCCTTTGGCATAGTTAACAGGCCATTCTGCTCAAATGTCTCTCAACTGTGATCCAGCTGCATTGAACATCTCTCTTACCTAGTACCAATTTTCATAGCACATAGGGGAGGCGATGACCTAGTGGTATTATCACTGGACTGTTAATCCAGATACCTTGATAATGTTCTGGGGACCTGGGTTCAAATCCCACCACAGCAGATGGTGGAATTCGAATTCAATAAATATCTGGAATTAGGAATCTAATGATGACCATAATCCATTGTCAATTGTTGAAAAAGCCCATCTGGTTCACTAATGTCCCTTAGGGAAGGAAACTGCCATCCTTACCTGGGCTACATGTCACTCCAGACCCACGACAATGTGGTTGACTCTTAACAGCTCTCTGGGCAATTAGGGATGGGGAATAAATGCTGCCTAGCCAGCGACGCCCTCATCCCTTGAATGATTTTTTTAAAATCCAGCGTATTATTTGAGGTCTCTTCTGGCACAGAGGTAGCATCCCCACCTCTCAACCAGGAAACCTGGGGTCCAGTCCCACCTACTGCTGAAATGTGTAAAACATCTCTGTTCAGGTTGATGGGAAAATATTCAGAATATTATTTGGTGGTCTTGTGGCACAGTTGTAATGTCCAAACCTCTAAGCCAGGAGGCCAGGGTTCAAGTCACATCTGCTCCTGTTGTATGTAATATAATCTCTGAACAGGTTGATTAGAAAATATCAAGTATTATTTGTGGGTCTCTTGTGGTGCAACAGTAGTGTTCCTACCTCTGGGCTTGGAGGCCTGAATTCAAGTCCAACCTGCCCCAGAATGTGTTGTAACATGTCTAACAGGTTGATTAGAAAATAAACAGAGTATTGTTTGTTATAACTCTTCTTCCTACTCCTTTACCTGATGACCTCCAAGGAACTCGCCTTGGTGCCCCACCCTTTTTTCTCATCTATAGCATTCCGTTCATTGACTTTATCCAACTCCACAGCATCAGCTTTCTCCTAGCTGTTGGACACCACCAAACTCTATCCTACCATCTCTCTCAACTCCTCCACTGTCGCGAAATTATCAGTGTCCATTACTGGATGAACAGAAATGTTCTTCACTTAAGAATAAGGAAGACCCAAGCCATTATTTTTGGTCTTCGTCCAAAGTTCACTCCCCAGCTACTGAATTTATCCTTCTCCTTGCAATAGTTCAAAACTAAACCAATTTGCTAATCCATTAATGTCAAATTTGACCCAGATAGGAGCTTCCATCCACATATGTGTGCTATCCCTCAGACTGCCAATTTCTACCTCTATAATATCACACAAATTCATGCCTATTCTCGGTATAAATTCTGCAGAAACCCTAAACTATATCTTAATTCCCTCTGGACTTGACTGTTGCAATGTACTCCCCACTGCCCTCCCTCATTCCCATGGGCTGAGGGAAGATGTGAGTGGAAAAGTGGTGACAGAGCCCGGGGCGAATATAGAGAGAGACAGGCAGACAGGGACAGAGAGACACAGAAATGAAAGGGGTAGGCAGATGAGGAGATTATCGATAGAAGGCGAGGACAGAGAAACTGAATACGTGATTTGACAGCTGACAGTAGGAGAGAATGGGTAGGCTGTATTGAAAGCAATCAGTGTAATGTGATAATACAACTAAGAATGGGTGAGAATGGATTGGTTGCCTGAAAGCACTACCTGTCGTGACCAGTACAGGGTGCGGGCAAAAAGACACGGAGTGACAGAGGCAGGCTATAAAGTTGTCGAACTCAATGTTGAATCCAAGAGGCTGCAGGGTCTCCAAGCAGAAAATAAGATGTTGCCCTTCGAGGTTGCGCCGAGGCTTGCTGGAACACTGCAGCAGGCCTGCAACAGAAATGTCAGCCAGGGAGCACGAGTGGTGTGTTGAAGTGGCAGACATCTGGAACTCAAGGAATTATTTTTATTGACAGAACACGGCTGTTCTGCAAAGTAGTCACCCAATCTGCATTTCTTCCCCCCAAGGTAGAGGAGACCACACTGTGAGCAGCGACTATAGTAGACTAGATTGAGTGAAGTGCAGGAAGGTGTGTCTGGGATCTTGGAGAAAGTAAACGGGTAGGTGTTACACCTTCTACAATTGCATGGCAAGATGCCAAGGCAGTGGAGGAGGAGTTTACTAGAGTGTCCCAGAGGGAACTGTCCATGCAGAAGGCTGACAGTGAAGGTAGGGGAATATGTCTGGTGGTGGCATTCAGTTGAAGGTGGTGCAAATGGCAGCTTACGATCCTTTGGATGCAGAGATTGGGAGGGTTGATAAGTGAGGACCATGTGGACCCTATCGCTGTTGTAGGAGCAAAGAGAAGGGGTGAGGACAGAAGTGCAGAGGATGGGTCTGTCATGGCTAAGGGCCCTGTCAACCACAGAAGCAGAGGAAAGGAGTGGACATTTCTGAAGCACCCCGAGGAAGGTGGCATCATCAGAACAGATACAACGAGGATGGAGAAACTGGGAGAATGGGATGGAGTCTTTACAGGAAGCAGGGTGTGGCGATGTACAGTCAAGGTAACTGTGGGAGTTTGTGGCTTGGGATGGATATCGGTGGCCAGTCTATCCCCAGAAATGGAAACAAAGATGTCAAAGGAGGGAAAGGGAGAGTCAGAGGTGGACCAGATGAAGGTGAGAGCAGGAAATTGGAAGCAAAAATAGATAAAATTTTCCAATTCTGGACGAAAGATGGAAGCAGCACCAAAGACGTCATCAACGTACCAAAGAAAATGTTGTGGATGGCAGCCGGAATATGACTAGAACAAGGCATGTTCTACATACCCTACAGAGAGACAGGCATAACTGGGACCCATGTGGGCACCTATGGCCACCTCTTTGATCTGAAGAAAGTGAGAGTAGTTAAAGGAGAAGGTGTTCAAAGTGAGGACAAGCTCAGTCAGGCGGAGGAAGGTAGAGGTGGATGGGAACATTTCAGATCTTCTTTCCAGGAAGGGGAGCCCTGAGACCACCCTAATGGGGGATGGACGTGTAAAGGGATTGCACGTCCATGGTAAATAGGAGGCAGCTGGAGGCCACAAACTGGAAAATTTGGAACTAATGTAATGCAAAGTGTTAGAAGTATGACGGATTTAACTGGGGAGGGGGTGAATGGGGAAGAAAAGAAATCAAGTTGAGGTAGGAGGAAACAAGTTCCACAGGGCAAGAGCAGGCCCTTTTCACTGATTACCCCTATGCTTGCCGACCTACATTGGCTTGCAGTCAAGCAACATCTTGATTTGAAACTCTCATCCTCATTTTCAACCTCTTCCATGACTTGCCCATCCCCACCTCTCAACTTCTCCCAGCGCCATGACCCTCTGAAATGTCCACACTTCTCCAAATGTAGCCTCTTATGCATTTCAAATTTTAAATGCCCCACCATTGGTGGCCAGGCCTTCAGTTCCCATGGCCTTAGGATCTGGAGTTCCCTCTTTCTATCTTTCCACCTCTCTGGTACATTTGTCTTCTTTAAGAGGTTTCTTATAACCAACCTCTGACCAAATTTTTGGTTCTCTCCCCTAATATCTCCTAGGTATCATACTCCATGTTTTTAAATCCTTCTGAGAATCATCTAGAGGAACTTTATGATAAAGGCTATATACAAATGTAAGTTTTTGTTATGGGATTTCACATTGAAACACAGAAGAATGAGTTGCCACCTCAAAATGTGCCTGAACTCCAATGATGAACTTCTGCATGATTCAACTTGTAACAAGCTTGTTAAGACATTATTAGGCATTTAAGTTTTAACGTATAAAGATATTTCACTGTATACATGATTTTATCAAAAGAAATACTTTTCAAATTCATGAAATTGTGTATCGTGCTTGTTGCTTACACCACATGGAGATACCAAATCACTGTTTATACTTTAAGTAAATACACAACTTTTGAACTGAAATTCTACATTAAACAGATGCTAATAGATTATGTTGTTTCTTTTCAATTAAAAATGTGTAACAAAAAGGGTTAGTTTTTTTGGCAGGATGTGTTAACAGTGTCGATGTAAATTGATCTACCAATTAAGAAGAATTACCTTCCACATAAACCATGCCTTTTTGAGGAAAACTTGGGACTTCATACTTATTCTACCCAATACTGGATTGGTCAGTTTTGTTTGAAAGTGAAAAGAAACACACGTGGTGTTTTCTAGCCAATCGCCAACAAAATAAACAGAAAAGCCTGAAGTTTTTAAAAACATCATTCTGCCTTCATAGGAAAGCACCCAGCTATCCACCAGAGGTTAAATCTGTCTGTTTGTATATTCGTGCATATTTGAAGGGCTTCCAGGAAAAATGCTCCACTGTACCTCCACTAGGATTCTGTGCCTTGCTAGGATAAGATTTCATTTTTCACTCATTAAGTACTAGGGTTCTTCACTGCAAAGCCACATTATTTGGATACATGATAGACACAAGGGATGCCAGAACTGAAGAATCTGTACACATATTGGGCAAAAACAGAAGATTTTGACTTGGGAGCAAGATTCTTGAAACACTCTTTCCTTTAGCACACTGTCCTGCTGCTGGAAACGTCCAATGATTCAGCACAATACTCAGGTAACTGCAGTCATTGATGATACTCATGCACTGATAGACGTAACTATCAGGCAAATTATAAAATGATCAACAGGAGGAAATTCTCCTAGAGTGGGCGAGGTGAGAACCCTGTGACAGACACTGAGCATCATTGAGAGGAAAGGACAAGGTGAGGACTCTTGCAGTGAAGTAGTCAGACCAGCAGCAGATCTGTAAGGGATGTGGGAGCAGTGGCAGAGAGAGTTAAAAGAAGCTGGGAGTACAAAGGTACCCAGAAGCAGATCAGACCAGCAGCTCATTTGTGCAGGACTCAGGAGTGGCAGCAGTGCGTGTGGACAGGTCCCTGAAATAAATGGTCTGACAATGGAGCAGCAAGAATGGAGAGGTCCCTGTAACAAACTGGCAATAGAACTGCTTCACCAAAATCAAAGTGACAGGACAGCAGAGAGGTAATTGGTGCTCATCTCTTGTGACTGGAAATTGGTTTAAGTTAAGGTTATAAGTGCAGCTTAAAACCTTTATGTGGATAGTTAATATTTTAGAACTTCAAATACACAAATAAGATTTTCCTAGTCTAAACTCAAGTAGAGTAAAGGTAAAATAAAAGTGTCAATGTTCTACATTGCTAACACATGCCTGGGGAGGTCAGGCTTGAGAATTGTACATCCTGTGGGAAATCCTAGATGCTCCTGGCGGTCTGAACGATCACGTGTGCAGGAGGTGTCTTCAGATAGAGCAACTCGAGCTCTGGGTTTTGGAACTTGAACAGAAACTGAGGGCATTGCTGTACATTCATGAGGCTGAGAGGTTTGTGGATAACATGCTTGAGGGCATGGTCACCTCACAGCTTAAGGAAGTACTCACCTGCAAACTGCTTTTCTGCTTCAAGAATGCTCTGTGGGAGCCAGCCAGACCCAAGGCTTGCCACTGTGTTGGTCCAGCTGCTCAGGATGGAGAGATGAAGAAGCATGAAAGGGCAGTAGTGGTAGGGAATTTGTTAGGGAGGTGGGTATGCAATTGAAAAGCAGGACTTCAAAAGGTAGTAAATTACCTCCAGATTACACTTGGTGGCATGCAGTAGTGAGTATAGGAGTTGAAGGATAGTAGATGAACATGTAGCTGGAGCAATGGTGCATGAGTGAAGGCTTTAGATTCCTGAAGCATTTGGACGGTTTCTGTTTCTAGGTAGGATCTGTACATTCCCGTGGGGAGGTTTACTAATGCTGTTGGGAAACGAGTTAAACTAGTTCGGCAGGAGGATGGGATGCTGACAAGTAGATCAGAAAGGAGAGAAGCTGATATGCGATTAGAAATAAAAGCATGAGAAAGTGATGCTGGAAGGCAGAGGAAATGTAAGTTAGATAAGAAAGTAGTGAGTTCAGCAAAGAGCATGACGAGCAAGATAGACAAGGTAAAGGCACAGATAGCTACAATAGCATATTTCTATGTGGCCATGACAGAGACTCAGCTGAAAGATGGGCAAGACTGACAGCTCGACTTTCCTGATGCGATGAGACAGGGTGTGGGGGACAAAAAGTCAGGGGTTGCACTATTGATCAGGGAATCAATTAAAGCAGTAAAGTGGGATAATATTTTGGAAAGATCATCAACCGAGGCCATATAGGTAGAAGTAAAATGCACAGAGGAGCAAAAACTCTGCTGCATGTGCACTATAGGCCCTCAAACACTCAAGAAGAGAGTATCAAATATGTGATCAAATTTCAGAGAATTGAGAGAAAAGTAAGCCAGTAACCGTAATAGTACAGAATTTTAACATGGTGGGTCAGTGGTTAGCACTGCTGCCTCACAGAATCAGGGACCTAAGTTCAATTCGGTCTTGGGCAACTGTCTGTGTGGGGTTTGCACATTCTCCCTGTGTCTGCGTGGGTTTCCTCCCACAGTCCAAAGATGTGCAGGTTAGATGGATTGGCCATGCTAAATTGCCCATAGTGTCTGGGGATCATAGAATCATAGAATCCCTACAGTGTGGAAACAGGCCCTTTGGCCCAACAAGTCCACACTGAACCTGCGAAGAGCATCCCACCCAGACCCATCCCAGATACCCCTTTAACCCACCTAATCTGCACATCCCTGAACACTACGGGCAATTTAGCGTGGCCAATCCACCTACCCTGCACATCTTTGGACTGTGGGAGGAATCCGGAACACCCGGAGAAAACTGACGCAAAGACATGGAGAATGTGCAAACTCCACACAAACAGTCGCCCGAGTGTGTAATCAAACTCGGGTCCCTGGTGCTGAGGTAGCAGTGCTAACCACTGAGCCACTGTGCCACCCTATAAAGATGTACAGGCTAGGTGGGTTAGCCATGGGAGATGCAGGGTACAAAGATAGGGTTGGGGAGAGGGGTGGGGAAGAGTGGAGTCTGGGTGGACTGCTCTTCCAAAGGTCAGTGTGAATTCGATGGGTCAAATGGCCTGCTTCCAGACTGTAGAGATTCTATCATTCTAATATTTACAGGGACAGTTTTGGTGGTCTTAATATTTGGAAATGAGCCTGAGCAGGTGAAAAGTGTATCAGTGGGGGGCTTTCTGGAGATAGTGATCATAGAACTTAGTTAGACTTAGGATAGTTATAAAAAAAGATAATGATATGCTGGGAATAAATGTTCTAAACAGGGGAGAGGCTAACTTTACTAAAGATAAGACACAATTTCGCTTGATTGGACCAGTAGCAGCTACTGGGGGGCAGATAAAACTGTGTCAGAGAATGGGAGACATTTGAGGAGGAAAAAGTGAGAGTACAAGGTAAATATGTTCCCCTAAAGATAATGACAAAGACAAAGACCAGAGAACCCTGGATGTCAAGAGACCTAAAGGTTATGAGAAAAAAAACAGAAGCATATGGCAGATACTGAGGGCTCAATACAGCAGAGTCCATAGAAGTTGTTGGCTGGTTCACTGAGCTAACTAGTTTGCATGCAAATGTTTCATCTCCCTTCTTAGCGACATCTCCAGTGCTCTCTAGCCTCCATTGAAGTGCTGTTGTTCTGTCCTGCTCTGAATTGATATGGTCCGGTCTGTCATGGTGGGTAGTCCTGCTTCTGGTTTTGCTCTGTAGTGGTATGCAAACGGGGTCTATTTCAACATGTTTGTTTATCACCCCAGTCGTTGAAAACCAGGCTTCCAGGAATTCTCGTGCTTGTCTTTGCTTTGTTTTTCCTAGTACTCTTACGTTGTCCCAGTTAAACTGATGTCCTTCTATGTCGGAGTGTATTGAAACGAGGGAGAGTTGGTCACGCTGTTTTGCCGCGAGTTAGTGTTCATGTATCCTGGTGGCAGGTTTTCTGCCCGTCTGTCCTACGTAGTGTTCCTCACATTTGCTGCATGGCATTTTCTATATCACTTTTGTCCTGCTCATTGTGGGCATGGGGTCCTTCATCTTTGAGAGTAACTGGCAATGTGCAGCTGTTGGTTTGCATGCTATCAATATTCCAAGAGGTTGTAGGAGTCTGGTATGCTGGGGTGTACAGTGTCTTCTTGGTGTTGATTATTTGCTAGGCATCGGCAGATGAAGCTATTGGGATACCCATTGCTCTTAAAGACTTTGTATAAGTGTTCCTCTTCGTTTTTGCGTAGCTCTGGGTGTTGTAGTGTGTTATCGCTTGTTTAAACAGAGTCTTGATACAGCTCTGTTTGTGGACGCTGGGGTGGTTACTCTTATAATTCAGGATTTGGCCTGTGTGTGTAGTCTTTCTGTATACACTGGTAAGGAATTCACTGTTGTTCATTTGTTCCACCAGTACATCTAGAAACGGGAGTTGATTGTTGTTCTCTTCTTGCATGGTGAACTTGATCCTGATGAATGTGCTGTTAGTAAGGTGATGTGTTTCTTCTAACTTTGCTCATTTAATAATCACAAAGTATCGCCCACGTACCTGAACCATAGTTTAGGCTGGATTACAACAGTGACCACCCAGCGTCCACAGAGCTGTGTCAAGGCTCTGTTTAAACGAGCGATAACACACTGCAACAACCCACAGCTGCGCATAAACGAAGAGGAACACCTGTACAAAGTCCTTAAGAACAATGGGTATTCCAACAGCTTCATCTGCCAAATAAACACCACCAAGAAGACACTGTATGCCCCAATACATTGGCTACCGCACCCTTTATTAGAAACATATCGGAATTGACTACAAGACTCCTATTATCTCTTGGAATAACGATAGCACACAAACCTACAGCTACACGTCGCCAGTTACACTCAAAGGTGAAAGACCCTATACTCACAAAGAGCAGAACAAATGTGATGTACAAAATACCAGGCAGCAACTGCGAGAAACACTACACAGGACAGACGAGCAGGAAACTCGCCACCAGGATATGTGAACACTAACTCACAGCAAAATGGCACGACCAACTCTCCCTTGTTTATATTCTCTCCAACAAAGAAGGACATCAGTTTAACTGAGACAACATAACAGTACTAGGACAAGCAAAACAAAGACAAACACGAGAACTGGACGCCTGGTTTTCAACGACCGGGGCGATTAACAAACATGTTGAAATAGATCCCATCTGCATACAGCTATGGAGCAAAACCAGAAGCAGGACTACCCACCATGACAGACCAGACTGTATCAATTCAGAGCGGGACAGCGCTTCAACGGAGGCTAGACAGCACTGAAGATGTCACTTAGAAGGGAGATGAAATGTTTGCTCGAAAACCAGTCAGCTCGGCAAACCAACCAACACTCTAGCCACAACCCGAGCTACAGATCTTCACTAAAACATTAAAGAGTCTATAGGAGTTTAAAAATATGTTGGGGGTGGGTGGAGAATAAAAAAGAAAATTAGGAAAGCTAAGAGAGTGCATGACAAAGCATTGGTAAGTAGAATAAAGGAAAATTAATCAGAGATAGTAGGAACTGCAGATGCTGGAGAATCCGAGACAACAAGGTGCAGGGCTGGATGAACACAGCAGGCCAAGCAGCATCGTAG
>NC_063351.1:26159453-26189278 GCF_021869965.1 Rhincodon typus | reverse complement strand
GCCCGAAACGTCAGCCTCTCTGCTCCTACGATGCTGCTTGGCCTGCTGTGTTCATCCAGCCCTGCACCTTGTTGTAAAGGAAAATTAATGGTGCTTTTTAAATATATAAAGGGGAAGAATAGGGCCCCATTTGATGGCACTGTGGCTAGTGCAGAACCAAAGAACTTAATATAAAATGTTAAATGGAGAGCAACAGGTATAAAGAGATTACTGGGGCTTATTTCCACTGGGAGAATCATGCTACTTAGTGCACAGAGACCAATTTTGCGTTGGTAATGGGGCGAACATCACATATCTACAGGACATCTTTCACTGAAGTTAGCCATTCTGGGGTGGAGATCCGAGGTGATGCTGATGATATAGTTGAACCATGATCTTATTGAATGGTGGAGCAGACTCTAAACGTGAAATAGGCTATTCCTGCTCTTATATTGTGTTTCAATGATCTAACAATCGTAATGGGAATCTCTCTCTTTTTCCAACAAGAAATACAGATGGACCTTGGCAAACACTCCTATTGAGCTATTTACATAATTTTTCCCCTTTATGCCTTCCTAGGTATGGTTTATTAGGTTTCGGAAATAACTACTCCAGATTTGCCCTGGGAATTGGATGCCCATATGGGTTAAATACCAATGCAGGGATGTTCAGGGCATGAGAGCTAATCTGATGTTTACTTCAAGACATTTTTGTTCTTATCTATTTACCCCACATGAACTGGTGCTACAATGGTGTCTGTAATGCACTAAATCAGTGTTTGGCATTTATTACAATACCAGTGGCAAATTTTACCCTTGGTAGTGTGTTCTATCGAGAGAATGCAATCAAAGTTAGTACCTGTGCAGTGACTGAAAATTTTTGTTAAATGCGTTAAACTTGTTAAAAAACAAGTTTCCAAGAAGGCCATTAGCTAGATTTTTTCAATTAAAGAATCATAATTTACCTCTAGTGTGTTCTACCTTGGATCTCCATTTACTCATGCTTACAGTATACTTTCAACAAGTTTTATACTTCTAAATTGTATGAGAGAAACATTCGCTGCAAACAAATACAAAGTAATCTTTCTAGAGATGTATTTTGCCTTCTCTAATGTGAATGAATGAGTTTCATAATGATGGATTTAAGCTTTATTTCAAAAGGTATTTTGCGTACTACCAAGTCTTAAGGGTCATTGTTTCTTTAGTAAATGGAATTGCCTAGGAACTCACGAAGGTAATATTTAAAATCATAAACCATTTTCTGGGAACTAAATTGCACAGCTTCCAGGGTTTGAGATCCTATTACTTTGTTATCATGGGCTAATGAAATATGTTCATTGATAGCAACAGTCTGCATTGACAAGTGTAGGGAATCTAATATTCATTGCACCTAAAGCACCTAAGACACAAGCATGGTGTTGTTTGAAGTAAAGCTGAGATTCAATGAATAAGAGTCTCCTCCACCTGGAAAAGAACTATGCAATATCAGTTTGGGCATCTTCAACAAAACTACACAGGAAGCAGATATTGTTAACAGTATAAAACTGGTAATCTCAAAATCAAGAAAGTCCATAAAATGTTTAGTGTGGTGCATGGAAAATACTGCACTGCTACAAACTATGCTGCTTTTCAGAGCTGGAGGCTTAGTTCCATTGTGCAAGTCACAGAGACCGGGCCTGGTAGTGCTTAATTTGGACATGGTCTGAATTCCCAGTACTAGCAATGATCATCTGGATGACTGTTAAAAATTACACACTTTTTGGAGCACAGCTCTAGACTATCCAATAATCTCAGCTGGTGGAGGCCACAATGGGAGGAGGAAATAACTGCTGCTAAAATATTATAAAAGTGATGTACATGACTACAGCTTGCTTCTGATTTAGGGTGTAGAGTATTTTAATTTGGAATCCAGTCAAAACTTTATTGTATATCTTTAAATTAATTGTGTTTTTTATGGATTCTATTGGTATATTTTTGTTTCTGCTAATTAGTATATTTCACTTTAAACCTGCTCATACAGCAACATCAATATCCAGCTTCAGGGGAAAGCCAGAGATTAATGGTACTATAGTTTCGAGTTATATTTGTGGTCTAGTTTCATGCTGTAGTCAGCCCATAAGTTGGTTCTTGTGACCTCAGAATATTTCCATTGTTTGAGTGTTAAGAACAGTCACATTTACAGCTCCAATTCTAGTAATCACCCCAGTCTGCTTTAATTTATTTTCTCCTACAAGCCACAAGTTTATAATGTTTAATATCATGGTGATCAAATTCTATTTTTTAACATACCAAAAACATTTATCTTTTTCAGACATACGTTTTGGAGGGTGTAAGGATAAATACAGTTTGTAGGGGCTTTGTTTGAAATAAAAATTGCATCAGTTTCCATTTACAAAAACTCCCACGCTCGAAGTGACTACTCAATGTGGATGAGGTCAGGAAGTTTAAAATCTACTTTTCTAAAAAAAAGACGTTGGTTAAAATAGTAGATATTGATTTGCATTATCAGGTTTCGCATTACCAAGATTGAAATCAAGAAGGAAATTAGCTATGTGCATAGACAAAATTAAATTGTAGTTATTAGCTTGGGAGGCGGTTGGTATTAATTGCCTAAATATCACCCTGCAAAGCTGGTGGGGGTCTTCTCTTTGAATCAGAATTTTGACCAGGTGATCATAACTAGCAGTTTATGTCCAAGTCAAGGCAGAACGTGAATTGGAGGAGACAGTGGAGGTGATGTTCCTACATGTCTTTTTATCTATATAATCGAATGATGATATGCGAGAGCACCTTACTACAGTTAGCGCTGACTGCTCTCCTATAACTTTCCCAACTGTCTAATGTTTCTTGACAATACAAGGATATTCAGGTTTTCCATCTAGAGTTACCTTAATATTAGCGTAAACATGTTTTAATTGAATAAGTGACATCAGTTTGAAATCTAGGTTTAAGCATTGGTAGGATTTTCAACTCTATTCCATTACGAACTATTGGTTTTCGGAAAAATCTAATAGAGATGCTGAAGGCCGCCTGTAGTGTTCCACCCATTACTGGTGTTGAGTCCAGCTAATGTGGAATAGATGAGGATCAAAGCTAAAGTACATGTTGAGAACACTACAGTCACAACATTTAAACAAAAAAGTGTTGTTTATACAACTCTGCTTTTTTGTGCCTTCTATCATTCTCCAACCAAGAGTAAGAGAACCTATTCCTAGACTGTGCTGTTTTGAAGATTACATGAACAGGACAGTGTGATTGAGCAACAATTTCCTGTTCAGTACCTAATCATCTCACCTGTGACAGCACTAGCAGTTGCTGCGTGCAGCGACAGTATGAGAAAATCACAGGTCAAGCTAACTTGTCGCTCAATCAGAAATGCAATGGGTTACACTATCATATCTTGCTCAATTTGCAGGTGAACAAATCATACCATGTATGGATTGAATTCTGGAAACCCTGTTTCTAACCCTGTTTGGATTAAAAATAACCCATTTACTATTAAATGTCTTCAGTGCTGGAGACTCCTGGAGGGGCTTCCTGCTATGAACCTTTCCAGGAATCCACAAATTCAGCAATGAAAAAGCATCCTCCTAGAAATCAAATCCCCTTTTGCAGCAGTCAGTGTGCCATGTTATGAGATTTAAACGTCCAGCAATACAGCCGGCCACATTAACTTCTGGAATGAAAGTGTAAGTATATAAGGTTAATGTAAGATTAGAGTGCCAGTTGGGTTGGGTGCCATGGAGGTCAGAGTGGGGGGGGTCAGGTCCAGTAGTGGGCAGTGGCGAGTCACGTGACAGCTGAGAATGGTGGGCCCAGAGGGGATGAGGGAGGTTGGTGTGTCAGGGATGTCCAGTCTCTAGACTGGTGGTGGAAAGCTTCCAGTCCATGGGATGGAGGATGAGGGCGACGAGGCTGGCAGTGGGATGCTCAGTCAGTGGTGAGGGGTGTCAGATTCCTGGCTGGGGATAATCAAGTCCAGGAGGGAGAGGGAGTCAGAAATCTTGTCTGGGTGGGGGTGGGCATCTGTAGCTGGCAGACAGAGATGTATCATGTTCATGGCTATAAGGCTGGTGACCGGAGGTGTATTGGGTTGGGAAGCTAGGGGTTGGTTTTGGGGCTGCGTGTGTCTGACAGGGTTGGAATGTATTCATTGAGGGGGGAACAATGCAATGAGGTTGGATTGGTAGAGGTTTCATTGTGCTATGGTTGCAGTCAGGGTAGGTGTAGTGTGGAAGTATTCCAGTGGTGACAAAAGGGTCAATTTAATAGTTATCCAACAGTCAAGGTAAGTTTTCAATTTAAATTTTTCCTGGGTAACTATTAGATTAAATAAGGCGCAACTCTTCAATGGACTCAGTCAAAGGGTTCCAGAGCTGGAGAATTGCACATCAGAAAATTTAATTTCCTGGATAATTCCCATGGAGTCAGCTGTGTTAGAGATTCCATATGGTCACAATGTGCAACTTCATTCTACATTACAGAAACAATTCTGGCCATCAGAATATCTGGGCCAAAGTGTTTTAGATTTTGGCTGAGATAGACAGATTTTGAAACAGTACAGGGAATCAAGGGTGATTAGGTAAAAGGCAGGAAAATGAAGTTGAGGATTATCAGATAAGCCATGAACCTACTGAATGGTGGAGTAGATTCAATGGGCCAAATGGCCTATTTCTGCTCCTAAGTCTTGCATTCTTATACAAGTTTGACAGAAAGATCTCCATTTTCACACCTATCTCTTTGAGCTTCTATGTCACACCTATCCTCATGGCACATATAAGCTAACATTTCACTGCATTAGGAATCATCGGTTCATACCAGACAGATCACATTATAGAACCAGTATGCCCTGATAACTACTACAAATTTCATATCTTTAATATACAGACAATTTTTAAGAAAGATATATTCCCTGGTGGGTCAAAGCCACAATATTATCTGTAGGATTTGACAAGGTGTCTCTTGCAAACTGTTTCAGTGGTATGGACTAAGGTTAAATCACCTCCAGATGTCCAACATTATATGGAAATGTCTCATGTCCCAAACATTAATCCAATGCTGTTGAAACTTTTCCCATTGTGACCTTTTGAGAAATTGGTGTGACCCCTCAGTGAGAACTGTGCGGCTGTTTGTTGGGGCAGAGGGTGGATGGGATTTGTGGGAATCTGTTTGTTCAAGTGGGAATGCAGCTGTTGTAACTTAGTTACATTGCCACCTCAGGATTCATGACCCCAAAATTGGAGTCTTCATCCCCATTTTGGGAAGCCCTGCATTAACTATTTTTTTTTCCTCTCTTTACAGTTAAAGATTGGCATTACTGTAATTCAGCACTTATTTATTTATTTTAATTTCAAGTATTTGCAGTGTTTTAAAACAACGTCAACCATTATTTCAATTAATACTAATTCCTGAAAAAGCCTTGCACAACCTGCAAATGAAACACAGGAGTTAATGAGTGGAACAAACTAACATGACCTCTTTATTTTAGTAGTTTGGAGGTTTGAAACAATAGGTTAATGACCAGGTAAGCACAGCACTGTACCTCAACTTGACTGTTTAGTAAATTTGCTTGAGACAGCTTGTTTAGGCAGACTTAGTCCAAGGAAATGTCCAAAAATCCCATATCATTTCTGCTGCGCTCGCCGCTGGTTGGAGTTTTACTTCTGCTGCGCCTGTAAACCAGGAAATTTACAAAATGGTTAGTTTTTTTTGTGAAAACTAAAATAAATGAAAATCTGACACTGAACTCAATGGTATCGTACCAATGATTGCAATGTGCTCTCCAACCTGTAAAAAAAGACAATGCACCTTGAGAGACAAGTTGTAATGGCTAGCATTGATCCTTTAGAAATTAGCACAATAGAAATCTCAAAAAATGTCATCATCAGCCCCTATCAAAAAGTGGCTTTTTTAGTTTGAAGTCATTTTGTTACAAAGCTATTCATCTGGAATATTTTTCATGAGGAATGTTTTATTTAGGACTAAGGGCCTATAATTATTGCTTCCCATAAATTTGTAGGTTCTGTAACTCACAAGCTAAATGAGATAATACAAAATGCTCCATTGTACGTTTGCCTCAATGCATTGCTAATTGTTTTTACTCCGAGGCCACATGGGTTAGAAATAAATTTCCAACTGGCAGATTGCTTCAACGTGATGACTGGGAAGTCATGTTATTGTAGTGTAAGTTCACAGATCCCATGAATTAGAAAATTTCAAATTACAACTGTAATAAACCTTGGATTCTCATAATAAACACTTGTCTCCCCTGCTCCATCTTGTTATATAGAAAATGCAGACTTACTTTACTCCAAAAAAAGCCTCAGCTTGTAAATACATTTTCCATGAATACATTTCAACAATTATTTCTTAAAAATAAGTTGCAAATCATTATTCCTTCTTTGTGAAGGTTACAGTATAACAGAACTTATATTTGTATGTTTCAGAACCGTCTCTAACTTAGGAAACAAAAATTGTGATCTATCCTAGAGTATGTCTGACAAAAGGCCTTGTGACATGGAAGTTAAAAATTAAAAGGAAGCCTGGATATTTTTCCCTCTGGAAGGAAGGAATGACATGTTTACACTTGGAGACAATGGAAGCTGCGACTGTGTTTACAATGTTACTTTGCAAAGTCCCACGAAGGTATTTAAAATGTTAGACTGTAAATGGTTATATGTTATTTTAGAAGTGAATGATCAGTTTAGAATTGGGGTCTAATCAGCATTTCTACCTGGATACGAGGGCCACATGATTTACAATGCAACGCAGGTGAACTTTGATGTTGGACGATCCTCATGAGCCACTGAAGGACCAAATTGCATGCTTTCCTAAAACATCAATGAACTCACATATCAAGCTAGTCTGCTAAGATCTGGAAGTGAGAGAGCAGCTGGAGGCAAATTATCTGTGCATTTCAGCATGCAGGGATATGGGTAAAAGCTCACACAGATTAAATGGATAATATTCATATTCAGCAATTAACTGGAATTTTACATGTTATTGGTAACAGGGATTGTAGCATATTAAAAAAAGTGTGTTGCAAGTTGTTTTGATGTAAAGGCAAGCCAAAAACAAACCCAGAATCAGAAACAACATTTACAGCTCTTAAGTAATTCAATATATTGAATTATTGACTGTTATAATTGATTAATTGCTATCGAAGTTTATAATGCAGACCTCGGTTATATTACTACCTTTCAAACACTTCCAGGTATCTACGAAATGTGCTTTACTATTTTGTATGATAATTCAAAAAGACTAATATGGGAAAGGCAAAAGTTCTAAGAAATAATTAAAAAATCTGTAGACAAGGAAGTTTTATTTTAAAAAGAAACAAGAAATCATCAGGAAACAAACCTGAAAAAAACAGTATGTCTTGTTAATGATTTTGCTGTCAGTCCCTACTTATACACATCAATAAGTACAATTTAGCAGTGCTCAGTGTAGGAGAAAACCTGTATATGGGCCAATCAAATTCATGTACAATTGTGTTATCCAAACTTATTAACATTTCAAACAAAGTTTTAAATTTTCTGCTTACATTCTGAAATAAATTCCCAGTTAGAAACAATGTTTACCCAGGACTGCCACAAACTCACCCCTTTGAAATTGCTTGTAGGGTGTCTGCCGTTCTTTGTTTTACTTTGGAGTTGCTTACCCGACAGTGACAAAGCGACAGTAACTGTGACATGATCAAATCATTTTTAAAGCTACCATGATGGTTTCTTATCCAGAATAAGTTAAGATTTTGCAACGAATCAATAATGTGGTTTTCTAATAAATCACTTTTGAAGCAACTGCTACTGTAAATGTTCATGAAAATTCACAAACAGAAACTATTACAAACAAAAAGTGTTTGCAGATGAACAATGCAAATCATTGCCAAAACATGTTGTTACTTCACATATGAGTAATGTTAATGAATGTAAAAGGTGTTTCTCTCCCTGACATCTTCCATCCTAAAGGAATATTGTCAATAACATTACACAGAGATGGTGCCTATTTAAATGAAATCCTAGCATCCACTTCCAAAGGACTGCCATGGCTTAAAATTAAATGTCACAAGAATTGGTAATAATAGACTTGGTCAATGCTTCTACACTTAAACGGCAGCTTAACATGAAAATTGGGATTCATATATGGAAAACTGGAAGCAGCTCTGCAGAAATGACATCTCCTGCTTTCCTCACTCCACGTCCTCCTTTCTGATACAGATCCACAAATAGGGATTACAGCTAATCGGTCAGGAGTGGGCATTCCAATTGAAGTTCTTTTTGCTATCTGAGGGGAACCGCAAACAATTCTTGTGCCTTATTGCTTCCCAGCTGGAATCAACTATCACAGCACGGTCCAGGAATTCTATCTGGCATCATCTTAGCTTATAGTCATCAGGGTGAGGAACTCTTATTGCTAATATTAGAAAGCAATTTGTCCTTTGCCAGATCAGCACTTAAACATTGCATGTAACACATGTGCAATTGTCAAAGATAGTATGCCATGTGCATTCTAAAATCACAATCCAAGATTTTTTAAACATTTGCTGCTTTGTTCAGGGACGAAAATCTTCAGTTGGGATTCTGAGCTGGTAATTAATAGTTCAGTTGTAGCCCGTCTGGCACATGCCAAGTCTTTGGCTACTTTGAACAAAAACATGGTACTGAACTTTTTCTCTGTGACAGCACAATATGATCTAATGTCAGCTTCAACAGTGGTATGTACTGCCTCTAGCAAAACTGGTGCCAGTTTGTTCCCATTTAATTGATTGGCTGCACACTGTCATTAGTGAAGGTAAAGTAAATGACATGTGAAAAAGCTGACCAAATTTCTATCAGCAAACTAAAAGAAAACAGACAACTGGCCCAATGCATCAGCTAATTATTTTACTCCTTCCAAGATCCTTCCAAGAGAACACAACCAATATGGTGATCCTTCAGTTTAATGGCATTGATGAGCAAGGGATGATTACTTTTTGTTATTTTCACATGAATAATTTCTAAGTATTTTCATCTTTCAATGCACGCTGCACAATACTCCAAAAAAGAAGCCTTAAGGCTACATTTCAACATTAGGAAATTCCCCTGAAATATGTAAAATTATGCAAAAAAGTTAATATATGTGTAGAAGAAAATGGCATGAATATTGTCAACCGATCAAATTCTGATAGTGCTCAAGTTTGTTTCATTTCATGCATCACCCAATCCACCGAATTGTTCTTAATTATGCATAAACTGACCTGACACAATCACTTTTGGCAAAAAGAATGTAGACTTGAATATTGCTTTCACTGCCTTAATACTTGACTTTCAGGGTTAAAATTATTCGTTGCTCCAAAATAATCTGATATTCAGCACTGTGCAAAGAGAGATTAAATTTTAGAGGTGCCCTCTTTAAATGAGGTGCCTTATGCTTTCTCAGTAGACATAAAAGATTCCGTGCCTCTATTAAAAAGATTAGATTCATTTTCCCAGTGCCTTGATCAATATGTTTCCTTTAAACAACATCACACATGAAAAAAAAAATTATTTGGCAATTTAGCTCACTGGTGTTCATAGCATTTCCATATTTGAAAATTAGTTATCTTACAACTGTGACTAAACTTCTAGAATGTTTCTCTTTTTGTGAAGATGTTTGTGACATCCTGAGGTCATGAACATATGTAAAAGTTTCATCTTCAATTTATTTCTTGAAGCACATCAGAACATTTTACTAAGCTAAAAGGTGCTATTGAAATGAATTTGACTACATGTAAGTCAGAATCCCAGCATCTCACTGCCTTTTAGCTGTAGCGAAAAATTGAGAAAGTAAATCCACTGGAAAATGTGGGTAAGAGTCTGCTGTTGGTGATTTGATTAGGAAAGAACAGGTCAAGTCAGAGGACTGGATGGGTGGACAACATTAGAAACTTGGTGCAGGACGAATTGACGATGGTACACAGAATTGCAAAGAACAGAGAGAAATGTTTACAGTCCCTTATGGATTGTGGCTAATTATGGAAGGATATAAATGCAAGTTCTTGCTGTTTGAAAATTAGCTGAGGCTTGATGCCATACAATAAAGTAACATATCAGGTTACTCATTTGGTAACTCTCTTGCTCCCGAGTCAGAGGTTGTGGGTTCAAGCCCCATGCAAATATTTGAGCATATAATCTAGGTTGATATGTCAGTGCCATGAAGGAATGCGAACATGTTGGTGAATGAGAAGTTGAATGGAATTTTTTTCAATCAAAAGGTGGGGGAGTTCATCTAGTCTACAGGCCAACATTCCTGCTTCAAATAACATCACCAAAATTGATTATCCACAAAACAAGAGAATACATTTCACAAGTAATCCATTCTCTGTAAAAATTCTTGGCACATCCGAAAGACACAACATGTGCTGGAAATATGTCAGTTCTGTGTAAATGTTAAAAAAATTAAGTATTTGCATGTAAAGGATTCATCTTGGATAATGAGTTACAATTTAATTGTGTAATTATACATCTCTTAGTGTCTCTGCATCAACTAGCGCAAAGTTAGACTTATTAAAAGTGTTTTCAATGTGGTCCTCTTTGGAAAGGGCAATAAACAATGTATCTGCCAACTCAAAAGAATTTAAACCTTTCAAACATTTGTAATCCTTTTCCATTGTTCTTCAAAACCTATTGAAACGAGTGCAGCACTAAAGTCAAAATAATATGGCACAATATCATGCTTTCATTGGAAAGTGTTAGACATTGTAACTATTGAGACTCTAAGAGGGGAAATAGGACTTTAGCCAATGCGTTGTAAGTGGTATGGGACAAAAGGGAACAAGTACAACTCGTATTAGAAATAACAAGTTACAATGCACTGTTGCCAACTGCTTTCATAAAGGCGTCCAAATGTACTTACTGTATACTGTACAGGGTTCTCTATGTGACACCAATCTTAAACCTCAAAATACCCTACGCATTCCATTCTCCCAATTAGGAACAGTCGTGTTGTATAGCACGAGCCTGTACAGGAGGAATATACTACAGCATCTGATCTTGGCAGCAAGTCATGCCTTCATTTGTCAACACAGTTAAAAAGGAACATAACCTGTACTTTGTCTTACGACATCAAAAAGCCCAGTCAACTGTTTAACAAAACAAAATCAACAAGTTCTGTCAGAACATCAGCAAATATGGTAAAAATTTTACACGCTCGCAAAAGCTACCGAGGTAAAATATAAATGCGTAAATTACTTCAACTGCCATCTGATTCTTTCTAGAAAGCAAAATAATGTTGATTGGTACAGGATTGTTCCAAAACGAAGATGGCTCTGTAATGATCTACACAATTAGTTGTTTTTTTGCTGCAGAGTGTAAGAAATCATGCCTGTAAACCTTGTTCCCCACCCCTCAAAACAAAAGTTGAAGGACTTTCCCTTTAATACAATCGTGACAACGAGGAAACAAACACGCGGAGGAAAAGTCCCTGGGATAACTGGCGTTTCCCCAAATCATTGGTGTGCTGCAGGGAATACGATCTTCCTATGGCAGCCTTCAAGGGCAGACTAGTGAATCGAGCCCTCGCCATGTGCAACCCAGCAGTGCGCTGGCAAACGGCACTAAATGAGCTGGAAAGGAATCGGCCAGAAGCAGAGACTCCAAAAGCTAAAGCTCTCACTAGAAATACCAATCAGCGTCTCCTCCGAACAAATAAAGCACTTTCCTCCTTCTTCAAACTCCACCACATGATTTCTTAATAAATTAAAAATCAAAGTTAAAACTATTGAGCAATAGGTTTAGGCATCATAAAATGTATATGAGCGTTTGCCCGTTCTTGTTTATTTAAAATATTACTTTTGGCACGGGCTGGATATGAAACTACTGTATAGTCACATGAAAATTAATACCCACAGGATCATCCATCCTTTCAGAATGAAGAGGATGCGACGTGCTGGATCTTACATTTTTCTATATATACACACACGCAAGATATATCATTTTTTTTACTCCGACGTTATTTCTTCAAATCAAATTCCGCTCCTTTGAGCGTCTTATTTTTTGCCCTTACAATTCCCGGTGGTGGTGCGAAGCTGAGGACATGTTCACCCCAGCAGAAAGGTTTCAGCTGTTGTTCACGCTGCTTCTGCCTGGGCTGCCTCAGCTCTGTCACAAACTCAATATCAGAGCTTAGACGCTACACATTGTAACAATATCCGCACACAGCCCCTCCACTTCTCACCAAGACAGGGAAAGACCCACTGTGTCAACTTGCCCTAACCCATTCCCTGCAATGCCTCGTCCTCTCACTCAGCAAGTACCTTACCCAAGTTCTCTGGAATCTCCTGTCCACACAGCCTGCAGTCTTCCTTCACTCCAACCTCTCCTCCACTGTTCCACTTCCCACTAAAAACCCCTCTCTTCTTGATGTGGAGTCGTCCACTCACAACTACTGATCAGCTGAAATTGCAAAGGGAAGTAGGTTTGTCACTTCCTGGACGGACTGTAGTAGGGAATCTGTGCCTTTCCTTAAGAGAGGGAATTGTTGTTGTTGGACGGCCAGCCGTGCAAAATAGGAACGTTCTAAACAACGTGAAATGCCAGTTTTATAAAAAAAAATATTCGTTTTCAGACTAAAACTCCTCCCTTCCACACCCGAGCCCCCAGGCTTTGAATCAGGAGTGTTTTTCGCGATATTGTGCTAGATGGCGCAGCGACCCAAGAGAAACAAGCTCCCAATACTACAATAAAGAAAATTGGCTTAAAAAACGGGTATTCGTCTACAGAAGGAACTGGGCAGCCAAAAGAAACAGCTACGTGTATACATGCAATGGCCATTTCTTTTACATAAGTGTGTCTACATGACAGATGTGAATCCCAGCCCCAGCACTTACAGATTCTGCTCATGAATAACATATCGAAAAACAACTGAATAAAGGGTAAAGTATTAGGACAGATGCCAACTGCAAATTTTTCGATAGCACAGTAATTCGCCACCGATTAAATATATGTCACTGGGCCCATACAGACCAGGAAATTCCCAACGTTGATTTCTGCCTTCAGCTGGAAAACTATAGGAGTGTCTCAACAGCCATGTCATTTGCATGACCTTTACATGATAAAAATATCTTTCATTAGAGCTCTTTTCACGTTGAGAATAATGAACACTGAATAGTAACAAACTACTTAGAAGAGATAACCACAAAGGCATTCAAAGAGGTTCAGAGGAAACTTTTAAAGTGAGTTTAAGAAGGAGAAATTTTGGTAGAAATTATGCTATGTAGCCAGGGCAACTGAAGACTCTGTATGGATCAGATTTTTAAGGATGGGAAGAACAGCCATCACAAACATTGAGACAGGGAGAAGAGGAACCAAAAGAGAACAATCTCTGAAGTGAAGATTGAATTGAGACAATGGAGGAGGATGAAATGGGAAGTGATGAATGGAAAGAATTCCAGGACAATATGGGAGGTTACAATCGTAAACACAGTGGCTATTGTTGATAACAGTCAGAAATACAGCTTCTCTGTACATCCTGTAGAACCACATTCTTAATTGAATCAGTAGAGTTTATATTTGTGTAGATCATGAAATATAGAGAATGCAGCACTTCCCCACATGCACGGATTATCTTCTGGTGTAGTCGCACAGGCACCAGAAACCTTGTTTGTGCTTTTCCCAATTTACCAATCTTCATCTATGTACCTAAACATAGGAAATAGAATATGCTCAATGCCGGAGCCTCCACTGCTCTCTGAAGTAAAGTCCAAAGTTATCACCACTCTCTGAGTGAAGACATTCCTCTACCTCCAAGTCCAAAATGACCTCTTATTCTGAGATTGTGACTTCTGGATCTATACATCCCAACGAAGAGAATCATTCTTCCTGCTTCTTATCCCATCAAACCCTGTAAGGACTTTATATGCTTCAATTAAATCACTTCTCATTCCTCTAAGTTCTTCAGAATATAGGCCTAGTCTCCTCATAGGATAACTCAACCTTCCCAGGCATCAGTCTGTGAACCTTCAATAAACACCCTGTATGGTAAGTACATCCTTCCTTAACCAAAAAGCAGTCTCAATAAGATATCGAACTGAGGGTAGAATTACAGCTGCAATTGATTGTATCTCCTTCCATCATCTGTCTGCTACGAATTTGTAATTGGGTCATTCAATTGCAACAAGGAATAGGGATCTCAAAAATGTTACTACTCTGGTTCATGTGTACTAAAGTCATTATTAGTTATCCTATTGCCCTCTAGCAAGCTGCTATGAGTAACTCAGCATACAGAAGGGATCGTAGCTAAGAGTTCCAGATTTGTGTAGTTTTGACAGGGCATTTATCAACTGAACCATTGATACAAATGATCTATTTCAATAAGATTAGGTAGCTTGATCTTATTTGTTTCTACAAGTTTGCAAAATTTGCAAAAAGAAGTCATAATTCTGAAAAGTGAGGGAGTTCAGAAGAATCACGAGTAATTTTTAGCATAATGATTTCATGTGATTTATGTTCTCAAAATCTGATGACACTTTCCTATCATTAATAATCATTCACACCTGTGCAATAAACAATGAAAAATGGCAGGCCTAATTGTTTTCAGAACAGCAAAGCCCACTTACTCCACTAATGATTTGTATTGATCAAATGCTTATCGGAAGATCAATTGTACCTGAGGTCTAGATCAATGTGAGTACGTATCTGATGTCAGCAGCTTTTTCTCATTGCTCATTCAAGCAACATAGAAGAATTGATCTAATATAATTCCCATTTAGGGTGTATACTAATTAGGTAAATCAATAAGAATTTTATTTAATGGAAAGTTTATAATATTTTAATAAATTATTCCAAACATAGGAAAATTGAAAATGCAGTTCAAGAATATATTCTAATTATTGTCTATATTGTCATCTCTTACTGTACATATTAACTCATATGGTTAAGTATGGACTTATAACTGGCTGTTTACTTTACTGGGTGCTTTTAAAAATATTTTAAATTATTACTCAATTGACAAGTATATTGAAGGATTTTATGGACAGGAAAAAGGATATGGTGCAGAGACTTTTGCCCTCTTTTCTCACCTCTTTTCTGCAGAAATATGTCTGTTGCAGAGAGTGTTTTACCTTTTCCAGTATTGTGATTTATAGTAAAATACATGAAACAGATGTTCAAGTAATTTAAATCAGAAAAGACATACATTTATTCAAACAATACCCCAGAATGAAATTGCAACAAACACACTTATTTCCTCATGCAAACAGACACACAATTAAAGATGGGTTCTGAAGAACATAGCGTGGCAGCTAGATTATTAACAGAATACAAGAAGCAAATCATGTTCAAACAGAGTCATTCAAGGTGTACATGGTGCAGGCCTGGATAATGTTCCCTCTTAGAGGGAATGGAGTTTGAGAGGTCTCGGCATTTCCAGATGAGGTTGTGGCCAAACAATAATAACTGAACTGCCCTTGAAAGGCTGGAGGATTTTCACTCTATCTGCTTGTCTTGGAATAATGAGGTTCTGAGGTCAGTTTCAGTCACATGACCAATACTTCTATTTACCACTAAGAATTATTTCCACTTATGAAATTTCTAATTTGTGATGTTTGACTTTTGTTTCTTCATTGTAGGAAATTCTTGCTAAATAGGTTCAAGTACAACTCCCCCATCTTGTGCTCTAGATTTCATTGTACATTCATCAATTTCACATTCACCTCAAGAGTATAAAACTCATTTTTTCTCATTTATACTTAAAACTTAAAAGCTTTGATGACCTAAACATATGTAATATATTGATAGTTGCCTTTAAAGTTATCAAGGGAGATGCATGTAAACTTATACTTACCCCACTCAACTATTTTAGCACAATTCAAACTGTTAAATAAAGCAAGGAGTCTATTTCGTATGATAAACCTGGTGTGATACTCTGAAGGTTCAGTCTAGTGAGTTTATAAACTCTGGGCACCATTCCTGATTTATATAATCATCAGAATAGAATTTGATTATACCACAAGAGGAAGGCCTCTAAAGAATCTTCTTGTTGCTGGCATTCAGGTAGAGAATTTAGAGGACATGCTGATTCTCTTTCAATTGACATTTGTTGATAGATTATTACTTTGGACACAGCTGGGATTTTGAAAGCTAACACTGGGAAGCGGAGAATCATTATTAGGCATATATCTATTTCTCTTGATAAAATTAAAATATATGCAACAAACAAATAAAACAATAACCTCTGAACAGGATCAGGGTTAGTTTTTTGAACTCATAACCATAATGAATTTTTTTTTTTAAAAATCCCAGCTGCCATATGTCCAAACTGAAAAGCTGTCAATAAATGCCGAATGAAAGAAAGAGTCTGAATTTATGCAGAGTGTGGGTAGGACTGTTGAACCTGTAAAATGACCAAGTCAGGGAAGCAGCTACATTCCAGGATTTTAGACATTCTTGCTCTGAGAGGGTGATATCTTTCTAGTGCTGTGGAGGTGACTTTGGAACCAATGGGAGCATTTCTGAGAAATGCGTTGTCAGGGAAGATTCCCCAACACATTTCCAACTCTGGACATTTTTGACAGGGACTGGGGTCAGGCTGGGATCGGTCAAAAAATAAAGAATGTCTAATCAGTGCCAAAAGTGCCCAATTAGAGGAAAATTGGGGACTTTGCTGGGATCTTATTACTGGGAGAGAGGCCAATGCTGACGTCAGAGCCAACAGGTAAGTGAAAGCCGCCTCCAGTGGCAATCTAGGATTCCCCCTCCATAATGATAGCCTGGCAATTATGGCCAGTTTTTTTTTCCCTTTATTCATTCACAGGATGAGGGTGTCGCTTTTTAGCAGTATTTATTGCCTATCCCAGTTGCTCATAGGGCAGTTGGGAGTCAAACACATAGCTGTGGGTTTTGGGTCACATGTAGACTAGACCAGGTAAAGATGGCAGTTTCCTTTCCTAAAAGACATTAGTGAACCAGATGGGTTTTTCCCAACAATCGGCAACAGATTCTTGGTTATCACTAGATTCTTCATTCCAGATGGTTTTCATTGAATTCAAATTTCATCATCTGCTGTGGCGGGATTCAAATCCAGAACATTATCTGGGTCTCTGGATTAACAGTCCAGCGATAATACCATTAGGCCATTGCCTCCCCTCCCAGAGTTTGTCGGATCTTCTACTGAAGTGTACAAAGAGCTCTCACCTTAAGGTGCATTCAATGTCTCTGACCCACAATGTCAGTGCCTTCTTCACCTGGTGGGACTGCCAAATGTCAGAGCCTTCAGCACTCCCATTGGCATACCACTTGCATAGCCAGTTCCTTGCCTTTAATGGGCATTCCTAGGGAACTTCAGGTCATCGGGGAACTGGCCTCTCTCAGAACACATTTGAACAAACTAGGAACACCAAGTTTTTTTGCAAAAGTGACAAGAATGGATTGTTACACAAAATGAAATACATTACTATTTAATAATCCAGACCCCAACTGCATAAACTTTATATGATCATTTGAGATCTGCCTTAAAGATACTTTGCTCCTATAATTCATTTGAACGCTAACTGAAACCAGACATTCACCTGCACAAAATTGCTTTCTATTGTACTTTGGAGTTCTAAAAAAGTGAATTCATTGCAAAAGTATGTTCCTTTTTCCACAGTCTTTTGTGGTGGTGGTGCAAGTGAAATTAACAATATTTATCCCAGGAGTCGTTGCAGGGTCAATAAGCAACAGCACATCCACTCACCACAAAAGCAGATTGGATAATAGGCCCTCAGCCCACTGGTGTAATGCCAGAGTAACAATGAAATGTTCATAGAGCAGTTTTATGGAGACAAGGCTCAATTGCAGCATTTATGCAAGTATTAAATTTAGAATGCAGCTATAATCTCAATGCGTCTTTCTGAGAATTGAGAGTAAAATTGATATCCTTGAACTGACAATGATGCCCTTGGCTGACAGGATGAACACAGACTAGAAAATATAGAAATTTTAAATCAAACCTTTATACTGGGCTTTCACAAGTTTATGTAGAGTTCTTGCAAAACTGTATCATTTTTCCAGCTTGTTTGCAACAAATTGAGGGAACGCTTTACATTTAGGGTCTCCTGTCTTCTTTATATATAGTAATCTGATTTCACATTGAAAATTAAAAATAAATATAATTCCCAAATTGTAGTAATTGCAATTAGGAGCTCAAGAAAAATTTATGGATTTCTTACTCTTTTCTCTCCTGTTTTCTCGGAGTTTCTGCCACTCGTTAGAAATGTTTATTGGCAGTTATTAATAAAAGGATGACACAATTTCAACCATTAACGTACGCATAATCTGCAACATCATGGTCCAGCATATTCCCCACTTAACAATCACCATTAAGCTGGGGGTCAACTCTGGTTCAATGAAGAGTGCAGGAAAGCATGTCTGGAACAGCACCAGGCATACTTAAAACTGAAGTATCAACCTAGTGAAGCTACATGACAGGACTTTTTTCATGCCAAACAACGTAAGCAACCATTGATTGACAGAGCTAAACAATCACACAACCTATAGATCAGAGTTCACTGTATAGGATACAATCTACAAGAGCAGCATCTTTTCAACCCACAACCAGTAGCATCTAGAAGGAAAAGGACAGCAGAAACAGAGGAACACCACTAGCACCTGCAAGTTCCCCTCCAAGCCACTCACCATCCTGACTTGGAAATATATCAAGGTTCCTTCAGTGTCGCTGGATCAAAATCTTTAATCTCCCTCCCTTTCAGTATTGTGGGTCTACCTACACTAAATGGACAGCAGTTGTTCAAGACGCCAGTTCACCAACACCTTCTGAAGGGCAACTAGGGATGGACAATAAATGCTGGACCTGCCAACAACTACTACTACTTCCCATGAATCAATAAGTGCCAGCTTTTTCTTCCTGTTTTACCCAAGTCTATGTTAGCAATTATTTTAATGTTTGAGGATAACTTAAATTCTTGGATCCTATTTGAAAGTTCATATGGTAGCAATTTTGCAAACCATCAAAAGTACACTCAAATAGTGTTTGATGTTACAGTGTAATATCCATTCCTAATTTCTGACCTTAATTTCAAAAGCTGCTCCCACCTAGAATAATTATCTATCAAAATAACTTGACAAAATCAATTTAGATCATCCAACCATTTTCTCAACCATTAATTTTCCAGTTCATCGTGGTATAATTCTGTGTGCAACAGCCAATCATTTAGAAAGATTTAATTTCCATTTCTGGTTTGGTTCTAAATGCAATTTAAAACTAAAAGGTTATTTTACAAACTAATATCGGAAGAATGATATTGATATCTAAAAATTGCTTCTCACATATTGATTCCTGGAAACAATGTTTATGAGAAAAGTAGCCTGAAACTAGATTGCACAATGATGAATCATTTGCAACCGTCTTCAGATAGAAATTATGTAAACCTTCTTGGCTTTTTATTAAGGTCCCTAACATTTTTCTGGCAATGTGAATAATTACACTGGCATGTTCTATAAACAAAAAGCAATTAAAACAAATTCAAACTGGCCAAGCACTGCCCGGTTACTGTAATTCCAGTCATCAGCTGATGGAAAGAAGTCATCAATAGCACTATCAAGTAGGCACTTCCTCACTAATGAACATTGTTTTGCTTTGGTTCTGCCATTACCATTGTGTTGTAAAACCTATCCAAACAAAGACACAAGACGTAAAGTCCAAGGGTCAGGTTAGAATGACTGCCTATTGCATCAAAAGCCCCCCTTGATCGGTAAGTGGATCAAGGGTTACCGAGAGAAGGCAGGAGAATGGGATTAAGAAACCTATTAGCCTCGATTGAATGGCCAAGCAGACTCAGATTGGCCAAATGGCTTAATTCTGCTTCTTTATCTTACGATCAAAATACCTTTTAATTAATAATTCAAGGAAGCCTATTAAAATTGAGATCAAGGAGGATCAAGGGAAAATCTCACAAGTGTCTGAAATCATATTTCACACAAAGGAAGACGATTGTAATTATTAGGGGTCAATCATCTCAGCCCCAGAACATTGCTGCAGGCAATGAGATTCTAGAAAGAGATTCCTACCACCCACCCATTTCCACCCAACTTGCTTCAGCTACTTTAACAATAACCTTACTTCCATGATAAAGTCAGACATGGGGCACTTTGGTGACAATTGTGCAATGTTCTGTTCCATTCACAATTCCTCAGGTAATGAAGCAGTCCATATCTACACGCACCTAGACATGGACAACATCCAGAATCTTGATGATAGGCAACAAATTACATTTGTCAGACAGGGACCAAGGAATATTCATTTCTAGCAAGAGAGGGCTTAACCATTTCATCTAGGTATTCAAACACATGAAAATTACCAAGCTCCTCACCATTGGTATCACTATTGACAAGGAACTCAACTGGACCATATATGCCATGGCTGTGAGATCATCTGCAGCAAGTGGCTCATTTTCAATCTCCATAAAAGGCCCTACGCTATCTACAAGGCACATGATAGGCATGTGATGGAATACTCTTCATTTTCCTGAATAGGTTCAATTGCACCAAATTCCAAAAATATAACAGCAACAAGATCAAGTGAATCTGTTTAGTTGGTATGTAAGAGATTAGCTGAAAAAAATTGACCACTTGTGTACCATATCGCAATGATTACTGTCCATTAAATGTGCTGCACTAACTCCTGAAACATTTTCAGCAGCACCACACAAAGGCCATTCTTTTCCCAACTGGAAAGACAAAATATATAGGAACAGCACAACCTCCAATTTCTCCTCCATGCTTCATGCCATCTGGACCTGGATACATACTGCTGTTTCTTCATTGTCACTGGATAAAATCCTGAAAATCCCTATCTTGGAAGTGTGAAATCACAATTCACCACATGGATTGCAGCAGTTAAGGAAAGCCCACAGGCACTTCTTCACAGGTAATTATGCATGCCAAGTAAATGCTGATCTTGCCAGAAATGCCCATATTTTGAGAACGAAAGCCCTGTAGGTTGGGCTGAAATTTACTGATTACTGAACTGACTACAACAACATGCAAATATAACTCCTATTTCTCTTCTGTTAGATATTACAATGAGCTATTAGGGTAGAATATCCACGCATGAAATGACGTACCCGATTCTAAAGGTAGTGAAGAGCACTCTAGAAATAATCCCATTTATTCTTATACTACATAAAGACATTTGATAATATAAATATATGACAGGGAATACACATTCACATTTGGCTGTTGTGACAAGTGGAACTCAATTTATGGACAACACAGTATGGAGAATTTCTGAAGAAGGGTCCTGACCCGAAACGTCAACTTTCCTGTTCCTATGATGCTGCCTGGCCTGCTATGTTCCTCCAGCTCCATACGGTGTTGTCTCTGACTCCAGCATCTGCAGTTCTTACTATCTCTGAACTCAATTTATGGTATTCTTTGTGGTAAAAGCTAGAAAACCTGAAGGAGTAGAATGCTCATCAATCACAGGAGGAATTAGACAATTTTCTTTCAATGAGAAACTACTGCAAAACTTCACAGGCAATTAAAAGCTATAACAAAATCACATGAAAAAATTGTAACAATTCAAGTAAGTTATGGATGATCATGAGGTTGCAACCCTGCTGTTGACCTTTTGCCATTCTCAGCCAAGTATAGATGACTTCTTGGATTATCCAATAGGAAAAATGTGGTTTCACTTATGATTATTACATTACAGTGCAATAAAAATACAGAATTCAGGGCACTGATAACTGAAAAGAAATCTGGGAAGATCTATCCTTTTCTGTGACTATCTATGCAAGTATCTCTAACAAACTAATAGCATTTAATCATAAAAATCTTTTCAAGTTCCTTAAAGGTCTTTCGGAAGTTCATGGTTTCCCTTTGTAGTCTCTTTCTTAGTTTCACTAATCTTTTGCCATTAGTAGTAAATAAAACATTTCAAAAGGTACTTAATATCCTGTTTGCAATATATTTTGGAGTCAACCTTCCAAAACTAAGAATTGAAGCTTGCTTTAAGTTACTTCAGCTGTTGTTGCAACATAAATCTTTCTGAAAATAAATTGGTTTAAACATCTGACATTTGTTTTCTGTATTCTTTTCCACAATTAATTACCAGCTAAATAGCGTCAATGCCAAATCAAGATTTTATTTTCTTTTCAAGCCTTGGTTTCATATTAGCTTTCAGTGTGACAAAGTGCCACTTCAACATTTGTGCTCATATTGGACAAATATCAAGTGTACAGGTTTATGATCCTTACAACAGATCAACCACACCAATACTATAATTGTTTTCAATCTAACTATTTGAATTGAAATTCTTAGATGTGAATGATACTGTAATGTGGCCTCCAACAGCAAGTAGTGATGGTTAGGGAAGGCACCAAGCAGGTGAGCTCAAATGGTTTCTCTCTGGAGGAATGAGTGTCATCGTCAAAAAAAAATCACATAGAGAAAGGATGAATCAAGATTATCATTGTAACAGTTCATAAAATATGTCACTTACAAACCTAATCAAATATAACAAGAATATCATATATATGCTATATCCATCACATGAGCTGTTTGTTACTTTCAAACCATTAAAATGCTTGAGAATTGTTTGAAAAACATATTTTGCCAAACCTTTTCAACTTCAATCATCAGGACAATTTGCAAGAATACCAATTGAACTGGAAAAACCAAAATGAGTGATGGATGCAAGGAGTGTTTTGATTGGTCAGCAGGTGAAATTGGATTGGTAGAGGCATTGCCATGGCAAATGCATCCATTAATTCTGATAGACAGTTAACTGCCAGGCTTTGTTTAAATTTTAAACTAAGGGCCCTCTTGTGGCACAATGGTAAAGTACCTACCCCAAAACCAAGTAGATCCAGGTTCAAGTCCCACCTGCTCCAGAGTGTGTAATAACATCTCTGAACAACTTGATTAGGAAAAATAGATTTAAAAACTAGTTAAGATTTAAACCAAGCAGGTTGATTCTGATTGGGTCCAGGCTTTGCCATGGAGAAATACATCAACAAATAGTTGTCACCTATTTTGTTGATTTGAAACAGGCACACAATACTGTACATGTTATTTCTGTCTGTAAATACAGGGCCCTAAGTATTAATATACATACTGGCCTGTACTTGCAAGTGCTCTGCACTGCAAGCCCAACAGACAATCCTATGTTGGTTGTCAACGTAATTCTTCAAACACATAGGATTACCCAGCAAATATTGTCCTATTGTAGAATCATATCAAATTTTGTACGCGGTTGTGCATTTTGCGAGTACACACTGGTTGAATAAGGTCAGTACTTCGTTTGTTAAAGTGATATGCTGTTTGATGGCATCACACGAGCACTGAAATTCATATGTCACTATTCATTTGTGTGATAGGCAGAATACCTTTCTGGATTAGTGGCCACATCCTGTTAATGGTGAACATCAATTGTGTGGCTACTGCATAGCAGGCACTTGAAACTGCTAGCTAAAACTATTGCGAAAACCTTTGAGATATTCATGCAGTTGGCATATTTCAGTGGCAATATCCTAACCAGAATGCAGACATCTCACGCGATGTTCTACAGTGAGGTTAAGATTAGGAGATTTGCTCTTGAGCACCGTGAATTTTTTTAAAATTCATTTTGTGGGATGTGGGCATCACTGGCTGGCCAGCATTTCTTGCCCATCCCTAGTTGCCCTTGAGAAGGTGGTGGTGAGCTGCCTTTTTGAACCGCTGCAGTCCTCCTGCCGTGGGTTGACCCACAATGCTATTAGGGAGGGAATTCCAGGATTTTGACCCAACGACAGTGAAGGAACGGTGATATATTTCCAAGTCAGGATGGTGAGTGACTTGGAGAGGAACTTGGAGGTGATGGTGTTCCCATATATCTGCTGCCCTTATCCTTCTAGATGGAAGTGGTCGTGGATTTGGAAGGTGCTGTCTGAGGATCTTTGGTGAATTTCTGCAGTGCATCTTGTAGATAGTACACACTGCTGCTACTGAGCATCGGTGGTGGAGGGAGCGAATGCTTGTGGATGTAGTGCCAATCAAGCGGGCTGCTTTGTCCTGGATGATGTCAAGCTTCTTGAGTGTTGTTGAGGCTGCACTCATCCAGGCAAGTGGGAGTATTCCATCACACTCCTGACTTGTGCCTTGTAGATGGTGGACAGGTTTTGAGGAGTCAGGAGGTGAGTTACTCGCTGCAGTATTCCTAGCTTCTGGCCTGCTCTTGTAGCCACTGTGTTAATGTGGTGAGTCCAGTTGAGTTTCTGGTCAATGGTAACCCCCAGGATGTTGACAGTGGGGGATTCAGTGATGGTAACAACATTGAATGTCAAGGGGCAGTGGTTAGATTGTCTCTTACTGATGATGACCATAGCCTGACATTTGTGTGGCGTGAATGTCACTTGTCACTTGTCAGCCCAAGCCTGGATATTGTCCAGATCTTGTTGCATGTGAACATGAACTGCTTCAGTATCTGAGGAGTCGTGAATGGTGCTGAACATTGCGCAATCATCGGCGAACATTCCCACTTCTGACCTTATGATGGAGGGAAGGTCACTGATGAAGCAGCTGAAGATGGTTGGGCCTAGGACACTACCCTGAGGAACTCCTGCAGAGATGTCCTGGAGCTGAGATGATTGACCTCCCACAACCACGACCATCTTCCTATGTGTCAGGTATGACTCCAACCACCGGAGCGTTTGCCCCGATACCCATTGATTCCAGTTTTGCCAGGGGTCCTTGGTATCACAGCCAGTTGAATGCAGCCTTGAGATCAAGGGCTGTCACTCTCTCCTCGCCTCTGGAATTCAGCTCTTTTGTCCATGTTTGATCCAAGGCTGTAGCGAGGTCAGGAGCTGAGTGGCCCTGGTGGAACCCAAACCGGGCGCTGAGCAGGTTATTTCTGAGCAGGTGCTGCTTGATAGCACTGTTGATGACACTGTTGATGGTGAATGGATGTGACTTGTTGGTGAGAGACATTCTCTGTTTTCTTGCCCTCCCCCCAGCACTTGACCTGCTCCACGTGGCCTCTGCTCATTACCCAAGCATGCTATATTCCAGAGCAAAACCTACCAGAGCACCCGTATGTGGGAGCAGTCGGATCTTTGACATCAGCAGAAGGTTCATCAAGACAAAGCACATCATTATCTGTCGACTTTACCAATTAAACCAATTAGAGAAAGTACCAGTAGAATCGAAACAATGGTCAGAGGTAATTGATCTGCAACCAACCTGCAAATGCTACCTTTAAATAGCATTGCCACAGTGTCCTTTCAACTAGTAAGTCTGTTCAATTTTGCGAAAAGACAGCATGTTGTTGGAGCACTGAGTTCCAAAATGATACATGCCAGGTCATATGGATGTACCTCTGCATTACTGAATGCTGATGCCAGTTTGAATGTCAAAATCATCGGTAGTTAATACTAGATAACCATCCATACTTCTCTGGTTAGGGGAAAAATTGACATTGTCAAAGCCTTTCATGATTTTGAACACCAGAGTAATTAAGGAGAAATTGTTTCCAGAGGCAGGAAGTTTGGTAACCAGAGGACACAGATGCAATGGGCAAAAGAATGAAAGGTGGAGAGTCTTTTTTCAAAAAAAAAGAGTTGTTATGACCTATCTGATTGCGTGCTGGAAACAAATTGAATAGCAAGATTTCGAAAGGGAATCTGATAAATACTTAGAAGGAAAGAAATTGTGCTACAGAAAAAGCACAGGGGAGTGGAACTAATTGGATATCCTTTCAACAATGGTGGCTCAAGCGTAATGGGCCTGATTGTTGTATCATTATATGGCCAAGTATTTGGAGCCTATTCAAGCAGGGGAATGGGAGTGGCAGACGTCACTTGGGATAGAAGCACATGATTTAGAAGTAGAACTGCTCCACTATTCAAGAAGATTGAATTGTTGTCTCAATTTCATGTTCCCAACTACTCTGCTAATCTTTGAATGTACTTCTCTACACGAAGAAGTACTATGTTGCTTCGATTGCTGAAATTGCTAGTTTCAAAAAAAAATCACTGTATCAAAGATTTCTCCTGTTGACGTTAGTCACTGGTGAAAGAAGGTGTTGACCGATAACAGTCTCATGTGTTTGGAATATGATTATGGTGCCTATGTTAATGAGTCAATTGTTACATGACATTATAGGTAATATTACATTTTCTCTCACATCTAAACTTGTTTAAATAAATACATCTACATAGCACTTTCCATCAATTCTAATTGGCTACTTTCATTAAAAGTGTAACATGTGATGACATTACCTCAAAGTCCAACCATTGAAATATTAGTTACTTAGGTTCTGAGCCCAATTCTGCCTCACCCAAAATCTACAGGTGACCTATGTAGGATAGAACTGGAGATAATAATAAGTAGTCAGAATTCCAGTTAACTGTTCTTTCCCTAACATTGGGACTTTAAGGCCAAAATAGCACTCATGTTACCTGTACAGGTATGAGTAACTAACGTAACACAAGACAGAAATCAAATCTATGACCTTTCTGGCTTAATTGAACTCATTTTTGTAGAAAGTATTATTACAGCTTTTAACTATCACGCAACTCTTACATGCAAACAAACATGGTATTCAAGCGACATCCAAAACACACAAATGTTGCCTTGTTCCATTAACAATGTTACCTTGCTGCATATTAAGATATGCTGAGCAGGTTTTCCTTTTCAATATCTCATTATAAAAGCTTTGTAAAGCAAATGGACTTAATACAAATCCAGCCACAAGCTGCTCACAATACACAGCACATTAAAATCAGTTAACATATTTTAATTATGTGTAGCCAGGTGTTAGTATTTGGGATTAATGTTGCATCACATATGACCATTTTTAATTGTATGTGAAGGGAATGAAATTTATGAACTCCATGTTATAACCAGTTAGTGATTGTCCTGTATATAATAGCTTATGCTATCTTTATATGAAAAGGTTACATCCTCTACCTTCAGGCAAGGTCACAAATGTAAGACAATTTGAGTTGCAACTAAATATGCATAAATAGATCTGATTCTGGTGATATCATAATTATGAGCGTATTAGGATTTTTTTGGAATAAGCAAATAAGATGCAACTAGGCATGTACACATTTTGTTGAAGATTTTTTCTCTTCATCAGGACAATTCACATGGATAAAAGGGGAGCAACAGGACTATACTGAATGAGAAGTGCAAGCTTATTGTTTTACCTGAACAAAATAGGTGACAGCCATTCTCTGGTTCATTCCTCAGGGTAATGTTGTGACCAATCAGAGTTGACTTCCCTAGTTTAACTGTAAACAAAACTTGGTAGTCAACTGTCAGTCATCATTCATGGCAGTGCCTCGACCAATCAGAATCCAATTGTCAACCAACTAGTATAGTTTTCTCTTATAGTATAAGCATATTGTACCCGTTTACATTGGTATTATTTGAGAATTGTTCTGACGAGTGCATGATTAAAAGTTTTGACAAAAATAAAATCACTTTTTCAGCAATACTCAGGTCCTGTACTACCAAACAACTACTTGTGCAAATACAGTTCAAATTGCATACCTCAGATGGAGGTTTCTTTTCATTAAAAACTGCCATCAGCATCCAATAATGTCAAAATCACTGGTAGCTAATTCTGTGCTCTGTGACCATACCATGTAACTTTACTCTATTTTAATCGTAGAACATCTAACATGACTGCTATGTTCAAGGTGCTCTCCAGGTACTTTATTTTTCATTACTACTGCAAAGAACCATTTCAATATGCAATCCCATACTTCCCAACAAGTGAAATATTATTCATGAATCAAGCTACAATGTGTGCCTAGAAAGGATATGGATAGTTACTGTCAACACATTCCCTGTTAGCTCCTGATGTTTTGGAATGAAAGTCAGATAGCACTCTGACTGTGTATCTCATATTACACACTATGAATTTGGTTTATCGAGTAGAAGTAAAATAAAATGAAAGCAAGGGAAATCACGCAAGTAAAATGATTTTAATTTCTGAACTGCTCTTTCAATCCATTTCAATATATAAACATCTGAAGGCTTTAAAACACTTCTCAAACCAGCAGCTCACATGTGAAAAAAAAAGCCCATGAAAGTGTATATTTGCGGAGTGTTTTTAGTAGCTGAACTAACTGCCTGATGAAATGTAACACTAAAAAACTGCAGCTATCTGCACTTTGAAGTTTCAATGAAACAAAGGAAGATCAAACACAGTTGTCAATCACAAATAACATAGAGAATGCCTGTCAGCCAGTATTCCTGAAAATGACATTCATAGCTTTGAAATAACAGCTCTCACACAAATCGTATTAACGTATCTCCCAATGGGTGAGCAGCTCCAAACAGTTAGTCATTTTTGCCTGGTATGGTGTTTAAAACAACCCAATTCTAACATCTGGCTGACCTGTGAGGATGGGATTGATTGTGGGCAAGGTATAAAATGGGCTGCCAATCTGGTCTTGCCCACTTTGTACTGCTCCTGAAGCTCAATTTCATTCCCTTCGTCTCTAACACTGAAATGTACGGACAGCGGAAGCTTCTTTACAACTGAAGTAGCAGTTCTACAAGTTAATGATGCTTATTCTCTTTAACACACCAAATTTGAAGAAAATTGCCCACAAATTGCTCTTTGGAAGAATCTATCGTAAAATGGATAGATACAGTTGATAGTTTGTAGAATCTTCATTCAGTGAAGTTATTAATATACAACATCTCACTATTGGGCACGGGAATCATATTTTGTCACAGTGGTCTTATCATGGGCTTATGAACAGCAGTCATCTTTGCTTCTATATGATTCCAAAATAAATCATTTTCCTTCCCATCCATTGGTTGTCTCAATTTCCAGAGATACTGAAGATTAGGCTGACAAAATTGAAATCAAATTGCCTGTGACACCAAACCAACCTTGTTAGACATTTCATGAATTCTTGTGAATTTGTTGACAAAATAACCATTCTTTCCTTGAGTTTATAATAATAACCTTAAAATTAAATATCCAATTTCTTTATAATTGAAAGTAAAAGCTCATATTCTAAAATGCATACCCTACTGTGGCAGTGAGCTATCAAAGGGCAGGTGCTCCGCCAAAAATTCCATGCATCGCAGTCTTAGGCCTTCCTCTTCAATTGATCTTAGGAGTTTCCCATTTTCAAATTCAAAAAGCAACATGACTGGGGAAGATAGTGTGAGGTGGTTTCCTGTTGTTTTTTCCCATGTGTACTTAAAGGAAACACAAGTCTCCTTCCCGAAAGATCCTTTGTGTGTTATTAGAAATTCTAGGCCTGTTTCCATCACTACCAAAAATTCATTAGTTCCACCACCACTGGCCATGGCTCATTTACTGGAGTATAGGATCCTTACGTGAGTCTGGGGCAAATCACAAAAGGGCACCATTGAATTGCTGGCCATTATAAATCATGAAAACAAAAATATCACAATAACGTTATTTAAATTAATGCAAAGAAACTGATCCATATTGTTTACAAAGTTAAGGCTTAAGAGCAGAAAGAGGCCAGATTCGCTCTTCAAACCTGCTTCAACATTCAGAAAGATCATGGCTGATTTGCTCCACTTTGCTCCACTTTCCTGTCTGCACCACATAGCCTTTGATTCATTTATGTATCAAAAATATATCTTAACCAACTTTGAATAAACTTAAAAATCCCACCTCCGCAAACTCTGGGGAGTAAAAATTCCAGTCTATTGACCCTTTGAGAGAAGAAAAATCCTCAGCTCAATCTTAAAGGAGAACCTCTTATTCTTAAGCTATGTTTATGCTTTCAGACTGTAGTAAGAAAGAACAAGCTTAAGGCCTAAAAGGCTAGGCTTATACCTGGTAACTACAATCTGAAAAATAGGTTGACTGTAATACGGATAACATAGTGTGAAGCTGGAGGAACACAGC
>NC_063351.1:26134628-26159053 GCF_021869965.1 Rhincodon typus | reverse complement strand
AGCTCCACACTGTGTTATCTCAGACTCCAGCATCGGCAGTTCTTACTATCCTTGACTATAACATGACCCTCTTTACAATTGGATTGTATTTTCTGCACTTAATTCAGGAGGGGAATTTAATCGCCAACTTTAAGGGCATTTAAATGGTCATTGGATAAACATATGGATGATAATGGAATAGTGTAGGTTAGATGGGCTTCAGATTGGTTTCACAGGTCGGCACAACATCAAGGGCCAAAGGGCCTGTACTGCGCTGTTATGTTCTATGTTCTATGTTCTAATCAGCTGGAGCCATTAAAGCAGCAGTGTGCAATTCTATAAGTAACAACCTGATCACCCACACTGCTGAGGACCTAGGTGAGGAAACATCAGAGGAATAACCATCAAGTTTAGAACACAGCCCACTCATGGATCATAGTTAACCCTGAAAAAGACTTTGAACAAAATGGAGGGGGAAGTAAAACAAAAACTCTGTGGAATTTAGAGTTAAATGTTAAGGTGCACAAACTCATTTAAAGAAAAACAGTATACCGTATGTTGAACTGAATCGGTTAGGCTGACTCAACTGCTCTCTAGAAAACAATCAGATCAAAGTAAGGCTCTGAAAAATGCATTACTCATAGAGCTAATTTGGTACATCCTCTCACTACATACTGCTATGCATGATGTACTTTTGCAGTAAACAGAGTATGGGTGCCAGAAGTAATATTAACTTAATGGGATTTCACAGTGACCCGCATTTGCCAAGGCATTCAGTAGGATATTTATGAATTCTTATCATTCAGTCACATCTGTATGCGTCTGTAAACCATCTCTACACAATATTACTCATCTCTGTAAATTAATGGTAAATATATATTCCTAATTTCCAAAATGCACACTAGCTCCTGAAAATATTAGGAATATATTAAACATTTCTCAATGAATCATCTCACAAATTAATCATTTTTTTTTTAAAGTCTAACTTTCAGTGGTTCTACAGTTCTGTATTTTTTAGAAACATCCAGAGTAGCAAAGCATGAAATGCAATTTCAGCTAAATTCAATTTAGCAATTAGAGTTTTGATTTCCACCTTCACAAGGCACCAATTACTTCTTTCTCCGTTGATCCAATGCTTGAGGCATGTACTGACTCCAAATGGATGTAATGGCTGGCTGAAAATCTACAAAATTGTAATTCCGTATCAATATTCAACATTTATGGCATTCAACAAAATATTGAAAAGATTTGTTGCCTGTAAAATGTTGTATTTATTTGTGCTGAATTGTGCTCTAAGGTGATTTGAAATACTTCTCCTTGGAAAAACCCAACAAGCACACAGATACACTCAATCTGGGCTTCAGATTGGTTTCACAGGTTGGCACAACATCAAGGGCCGAAGGGCCTGTACTGCGCTGTTATGTTCTATGTTCTATGTTCTATGTTCTAATCAGCTGGAGCCATTAAAGCAGCAGTGTGCAATTCTATAAGTAACAACCTGATCACAGAGGATCAAATTAAATAGCAGAAGAACATTGATTTTCTGCATTCAGTTCTGATCTCCCTACTAGAGGAAAGATGTTGTGAAACTTCCAGTCAAGATGGTGGCAATGTAGGATGGTCCATCCATAGCTCCTCTGCTCCTTCATTTATTTCCGTTTCCTTCTCAGTTTTCCCTTTTTTTGTTTTTCTCCCCCTCTTGCAGTTCACCTACCCCATGGCAGTTCTCAGCCTGGTCTCTTGGCAGCTTGTGGTGGCTCTTGGCCTGGTCTCTCAGCGTCACGTGACAGGTCCCGACCTGGTCTCTTGGCGGTGTCTTGGCTTGGTGTGCGAGCGGAACCTGCATGTTCTCAAGGCACTGGGGGAGATCGGAGAGACGACAGTTCCAGCAGCAGCAACGGTATCTGCGGTGGCAGCATTGAGAACAGACAACTGAATCTCCCCAGAGGGCAAAATATGTGGAGGACTCGTCAAAGACTGTTGGATTTCACAAGTTTCAAAAACTCCCCTCCCCCTACCGCATCCCAAAACCAGTCCAGCTCGTCCCTGCCTCCCTAACCGGTTCTTCCTCCCACCTATCCCCTCCTCCCACCTCAAGCCGCACCTCCATCTCCTACCGACCAACCTCATCCCGCCCCCTTGACCTGTCCGTCCTCCCTGGACTGACCTATCGCCTTCCTAACTCCCTACCTACACTCACCTTTACTGGTTCCATCCCCGCCTCTTCGACCTGTTTGTTTCCTCTCTACCTTTCCTCTCCTCTATCCCTCTTCTATCCGCCTCCCACTCTCTCCCTATTTATTTCAGAACCCCCTTCCCCTCCCCCTTTTCTGATGAAGGGTCTAGGCCTGAAACGTCAGCCTCTCTGCTCCTATGATGCTGCTTGGCCTGCTGTGTTCATCCAGCCCTGCACCTTGTTGTCTCGAACTTTTAACTTATTCCTTTATTTCCCTAGTTTAAACTATGAAAGACTTTGATGTAAACTATTATCTATTCCTTTATTTTTCTACTAATCTATGAAGTAATGCTTAAATTTTTAACTCTCGTTTCTCTTACTACTTTGTACCTAAGTTTGTTTTGTATCTAGGTTCCTTGGTACCTGAGATGGGACCATGTGAGGTGACATTACACGCTTTTCACTGTACTCCTGTACTTCTGTGCTGGAGTACATGTGACAATAAAATTTAAAATCTGAATCTAAAAATTGAAACTTGAAAGAGTTCAGAAGTCATTTACAAGAATGTTGCCAGGGTTGGAGGGTTTGAGCTATAGGGAGAGGCTGAATAGGCTGGGGCTATTTTCCCTGGAACATCAGAAGCAGAGGGGTGACCTTATAGAAGTTTATAAAATCATGAGGGGCATGGATAGGGTGAACAGTCAAGGTCTTTACCCCAGGGTTGGGAGTCCAAAACTAGAGGGCATTGGTTTAAAGTGAGAGGGGAAAGATTTAAAAGGGACCTAAGGGGCAACTTGTTAATGCAGAGGGTGGTGCATGTATGGAATGAACTGCCAGAGGAAGTAGTGGAGGTTGGTACAATTACAACATTTAAAAAGCATCTGGATGGTCATATGATTGGAATGGTTTAGAGGGATATGGACTAAATGCTGGCAAATGGGACTAGAATAATTTGGGATATCTGGTTGGCACGGACGAGTTGGCCTAAAAGGTCTGTTTCTGTGCTGTACATCTCTCTGGCTCTATGACTCTAGAAGTAGGTCATTTGGATGCTTGAACCTGCTCTTATATTCAATAAGATCATGATAGATCTGTTGGCATTGTGAAATCCACATTCTCATCTACCTTTGATTACCTGGCCTAACAAGAATCTTTCTATCTCCACCTTAAAAGTATCCAAGGACTCTGCTTCCACTGTCTTTGGTTCAGAGGAAGTTTACTAGATTGATACCTGGAACAAGTGGGTTATCTTATGAGGAAAGGTTGGAGAAGCTGGGCTTTGGAAGTTTAGAAGAGTGAGGGGTGTCTTGATTGAAGTGTATAAGATCCTAACTGGTCTTTACAAGGTGAATGTTGAAACGTTCCCTCTTGTGGGTGAGTCTAGAACTAGGGGGACTCTACTTTAAAACTAGGGTCTACCCTTTTAGGTCAGAGATGAGGAGAATTTTCTTTTCATTTCTTTCAGAGATTTGTGCGACCTTTGAACTCTCTGCCTCAGAAGGTGGGGTGATTAAGTAATTTTAAGGAGATGTAGATAGATTCTTGTTACACAGACAATTAAAGGCCATCTGAGGTAGTTGTAAATGTGGAACTTGAAACACAAACAGATCAGCTATGATCTTATAGAATGGCAGAGGAGGTTGGATGGACTGAATGGTCGACATCTGCTTCTATTTCATGTTCATAAAATTACACACAGTATTCAAGATGTGGTCTCACTCCTGACCTACATAACTGAAGCATAACATCTTTATGGTTATGTTCAATTCCATTCATAATAAAGGATAGCATCCCATTAGTCTTCTCGATTACATGTTGTACCTTTATACTAACTTTTTTTTGGCTTACATTCTCTGCTAAAATTATATTCTGCTTTTTCATTCTTCCTTCTAAAGTGAAGAACTTCACATTTGCCCACATTATACTCCAACTGCCAGATTTTTGCCCACTTACTCAACTTCTTTGTTTCTTTTTTCACAACAAAATTTCTGACTTTTCTTTGTGTCATCTGTGAATTTAGCAATCCTGTCTTCCCTCCCTTTCTTTAAGTCACTGATGTAAATTGAAAATATTGAGGTGTCAGCACAGATGCCCTGGAACTCCACTCGTAACATCCTGACACAGACCCATTTATGCATATCCTTTGTGTTCTGTCGTTAGACAACCTCCGACCCATGCTAATATGTTATCCGCAAAACAAGAGCTTTAGTTTTAAGCAACCAGCTTTGATGTGGCACATTATCAAATGCCTTCTGAAAATCCAAGAACAGTGTGTTTGCAGGTTTTATTTTATCCATACTACTTCAAAGTACATCAGATTTTCCCATTACAATGTTGTTAAGTTCTAAAGAACTTTTCTCATCAGAAGGAAAAAAATATACTCTTTTGTTCAATTACAGTGTTAAAACAAACAATGGAGCTTCAAGCAATGACAGACAAAGAGACCATATTTTAATGGCAAGAGAAGTGAGTTACTTTTTACTATCCATTCTCATTTTTAAAAATTCATTCACAGGTTGTGGGCATTAGTTATTGCCAATCCCTAATTGCCCAGAGGACAGTTCAGAATTAACTGTATTGCTGTGGGTCTGTAGTCACAAGTAGGCTAGACCAGATAAGGATAGCAGTTTCCTTTCTTAAAGAACATTAGTGACCAACAGTTTCATGGTCATTTTAATATCAGATTTTAATTGAATTAAAATTCCACCATCTGTTATGGATGGGATTTGAATCTAGGTCCCCAGAACATTATCTGGGTCTCTGGATTAATACGTTCTAGTGATAATACTACCGTGTCATCACCTCCTTACATTGATATAAAGGATTTTCAATTGCATAGAAATTTATTATTTTGCCAAACGTACATCACAGACAAATATTTGTAACTTTGAAAGGCTACAAATGCACAGATAATCAGAGAAATCTGGAAGCTGCTATTGGAGATAATTTTTCCTCTAAAAAGCTTCTTACAAAATGACATTTCATGGAGTGATTCCCATTCAAATATATGGAGTGGTACGAGATTGCTCTACATATCCCATATATATGCAGTAAACCCACCACAAAAAGATTGAAAATAGGTCAATTTCAGTGTGAGTACCCTTTCAATGGCATGGTATTTCTTAATTATTGTCAATCAAACCCCAGCATTGAAAATATTCTATTACTGCAGTGAACATCCATTCCTTCAAATGTTAATTATTATTGGAGGTATTTTTAAGAAGGAAATTTTTTTCCCCTTTATCTCCTTAATCCAATCTTTAATTCTCTCTATTTAATTTTCTGTACCTGAATAAATACTTAATTCAATATTCAACTAACTGACACATCCTGGTTTGGATTTTCATACGTCATTAACGATTCATTATCTGATTGGTTAGGGAGATGCATCGTTCTTCAGTCAGGTCCCAGATGAGACAGTAACACTCAGCCCTGCCGAGTCTTCACCATCCCCCCAGACCTCCCCCTTACTGAGGACGAATGGTCAGTCCTCAGTAAAGGGCTCACCTTTGTCCCCCTCCACATCAACGAATACCGGTCACGTCTGGACATAGAGCAGTTTTTCCACCGCCTCCGCCTCCATGCTTACTTCTTTAACCGTGAACCTAACCCTCCTCTACTGACCCCTTCTCCCGCCTCCAACACACCCCCTCCTCCTGGACACCACCCCAAGGCCTCCTACCCTCCCTCGACCTCTTCATCTCCAACTGCCGTAGAGACATCAATCGCCTCAACCTCTCCACCCCTCTCACCCACTCCAGCCTCTCCTCCGCAGAACTTGCAGCCCTCCGCTCCAATCCCAACCTCACCACAAAACCTGCGGACAAGGGAGGCGCAGTTGTAGTATGGCATCGCCGAGGCCAGACGCCAACTCTCCGACACCTCCTCCTACCGCCCCCGTGATCATGACCCCACCCCCGAGCACCAAACCATCATCTCCCAAACCATCCACAACCTCATCACCTCAGGTGACATCCCACCCACGGCCTCCAACCTTATCGTTCCCCAACCCCGCACCGCCCGCTTCTATCTCCTTCCCAAAATCCACAAACCTGAATGACCTGGTCGATCCATTGTCTCCGCCTGCTCCTGCCCCACCGAACTTATCTCCAACTATCTGGACTCCATTTTCTCCCTCTTGGTCCAGGAACTCCCTATCTACGTCCGTGACACCACCCATGCCCTCCACCTCCTCCAGAACTTCCAATTCCCCAGTCCCCAACATCTCATCTTTACCATGGACGTCCAGTTCCTATACACCGGCATTCCCCATGCAGATGGCCTAAAGGCCCTCTGCTTCTTCCTGTCCCGCAGGCCCGACCAGTCCCCCTCCTCTGACACCCTCATCCGCTTAGCCGAACTCGTCCTCACCCTCAACAACTTCTCTCTCAATTCCTCCCACTTCCTACAGACAAAGGGAGTGGCCATGGGTACCCGCATGGGCCCAAGCTATGCCTGCCTCTTTGTAGGTTACGTGGAACAATCCCTCTTCCGTACCTACACTGGCCCTAAACCCCACCTCTTCCTCCGTTACATTGATGACTGTATCGGCGCGCCTCGTGCTCCCGCGAGGAGCTCGAACAGTTCATCCACTTCACCAAAACCTTCCACCCCAGCCTTAAGTTCACCTGGACCATCTCTAATACCTCTTTCACCTTCCTGGACCTCTCTGTCTCCATCTCGGGCAACCACCTAGAAACTGATATCCATTTCAAGCCCACCGACTCCCACAGCTACCTAGAATACACCTCCTCCCACCCACCTTCCTGCAAAAATGCCATCCCCTATTCCCAACTCCTTCGCCTTCGCCGCATCTGCTCCCAGGATGAGGCATTCCACTCCCGCACGTCTCAGATGTCCTCGTTTTTCAAGGACCGCAATTTCACCCGCTCAGTGGTCGAGAACACCCTCCACTGTGTCTCCCGCATTTCCCGCAACTCATTCCTCACACCCTGTCCCCGCAATAACAACCAAAAAAGAATCCCCCTCGTCCTCACATACCACCCCACCAACCTCCGGATCCAATGCATCATCCTCCAACACTTCCGCCATCTGCAATCCGACCCCACCACCGAAGACATCTTTCCCTCCCCACCCTTATCTGCTTTCCGGAGGGACCACTCTCTCCGTGACTCCCTTGTCTGCTCCACGCTCCCCTCCAGCCCCACCACACCCGGCACTTTTCCCTGTAACCGCAGGAAGTGCTACACCTGCCCCCACACCTCCTCCCTCAGCCCCATCCCAGACCCCAAGAAGACTTTCCACATCAAGCAGACGTTCACCTGCACATCTGCTAATGTGGTATATTGCATCCGCTGTACCCGTTGTGGCCTCCTCTACATCGGGGAAACCAAGCGGAGGCTTGGGGACCGCTTTGCAGAACACCTACGCTCGGTTCGCAACAAACAACTGCACCTCCCAGTCGCGAACCATTTCAACTCCCCCTCCCATTCCTCAGACGACATGTACATCCTGCAGTGCCACAACAATGCCACCCGAAGGTTGCAGGAACAGCAACTCATATTCCGCTTGGGAACCCTGCAGCCAAATGGTATCAATGTGGATTTCACAAGCTTCAAAATCTCCCCTCCCCCTATCGCATCCCAAAACCAGCCCAGCTCGTCCCTGCCTCCCTAACCTGTTCTTCCTCCCACCTATCCCCTCCTCCCACCTCATCTTCCATAACCTCATCCCGCCCCCTTGACCTGTCCGTCCTCCCTGGACTGACCTATCTCCTCCCTACCTCCCCACCTACACTCACCTTTACTGGCTCCATCCCCATCTCTTTGACCTGTCTGTTTCCTCTCCACCTATCTCCTCCTCTATCCATCTTCTATCCGCTTCCCCCTCTCTCCTATTTATTTCAGAACTCCCTTCCCCTCCCCCATTTCTGATGAAGGGTCTCGGCCCGAAACGTCAGCTTTCCTGCTCCTATGATGCTGCTTGGCCTGCTGTGTTCATCCAGCTCTGCACCTTGTTGTCTCAGATTCTCCAGCATCTGCAGTTCCTACTATCTCTGATACTTTAGTACTAGTTGGCTGATGAGAACTTGTGCTGTGAAAGCCTATTAACATTCACTGAACAAGTGCAAATGTAACAAATACATTTACTCATAGTGAAATCTGGCTGTTGTCTATTTCCGTCGCTTTTTGCTGATCTGTGGGAGATTAGGAAACGTTATATGCCCCGTCCGCTTTGAACGGCTAATATTACAAGTGTGCGATCTTGGTAGGTAACCTCATCTACTGAAACCAAATACCAGTAAATATCAGGTGCACATTCAATTTTCTAACTATGCATTATGAGCTAATCTTCAGTCAGCCCTTAAAGCATTCGCAAAAAAAAAAATTGAATCTGCAGACACATAGTGAAGCTGAGCCCAAGGGCCATCCTTGCATTTTGCATTACCTGAGCAGTAAAAAGAGCAAGTTTCTTCTTTTAAACGTTTAATGTTCAGCTAAACTTTGGCAGAGATACCTGAATCTTCAATGACAAGAAAAACGGTCATTAAGTCTGCACTATTTGGGATATTGTAGTGAAAGATTTAATTGAAGCAGACTGGCAATTCAAGTTTCCATGTTTTGATCATTTGTTCAACTGCTAATTGTGACAGAGACACCATTTACTTTTAGTTTATAGTTTAGAGTGAAGTATATGTAAGACAATTGGAGCAAATCCCAGTCTATAAAATCAGTTTGAAATACATTCTATCCAATTGTTACTTCTCAAACAGGTAGATCACAAGCTGAGGAAAATGTCAAACCAGCTAGTTTCAAGCACTATTGACCATAATGGCAATTGTGGTAAACAGAGGAGTGATATTTGCTACAATTAGAAATGCTCCAAACACCCATTAATTGGTGTTGAGGGATGAGTAGGGAAAGGCAATTATTTGAATAAACCTGTATAGAATGAAATTTTGTTTCCTACATCCTTGACTGGAATGAATATATAGTGAATAAAATGATGTTCAAATATACTATTTAGAAACATAGGCAATTTAATAAATTAATTTTAATTAATCAATGTATTACTTAAAATTCAAGGAATTAAATATCTGCTGCCCAGTGTAGTATGCACTCTGACTCCTCATTCACCTATAATCTATTTGACTAATTGCAAAATGAAAATGAACAATAGTTAATTCCCAGATTCCAAATGTAGTAGTTTTCAATAATGCTGTGCGTTTTTTTTCAACGAAAATATTGCAAGACATGTTGTCAGGCCTAGACTTAAAGGCAATATTTTTATCATTATACATTAATACTAATACTGCTATGTGTGCGATCTTGGATATGCATAAGCTCTAATATTATATTTTTAAGGACTAAACTATCTTCTTTGTGTGATCATATCCAGATGCTCATATAAGTCTTCCAGACTGAAGTGTCTGGTAGTGTAAAAGTGTTCTAACTCCAATTATACTATATGGTCTTTCCTTAGTGATGTGCAGCTTTATGATACCATCACAAGTTTACTCCTTACACAGCAAATTGTACCAAATAAAGTGTCAAAATCTAACAATCTAAGGTGTCATTAAAGTGCTATCAAACTGCACTCACTGAACAATGGCTCAACAATGCTCACTGATGTTCAGTTTGGTTCTGCCAGCTCCAGCTTGCATTACTGACTTGGTCCAAACAGGGACTAAAAAGTTGAACTCAAGAGGTGAGAGGAGAATGATTCCCCTTGGCATCAAGGTAGTATTTGACCAAATGTGGCATTAAGGAACTTTAATAAAACTGAACACTATTAGAATAAGGGAAACATATCTCTACTGTCTAGAGTCATTCCTATCTTAAATGGAAGATGGTTGTGGATCCAATCATCTCAGCATCAGGCCATTGCTGCAGGAATTTCCTCTTAACAATGTTCTGAACAACCCAATAACACAGGCCTGGGGATATAGAGGTGGTCAGTACTTGAGTCGGGTGGAGTGGGGCCACAATGATTGGATTTGGGGTGGGGTGGCCAAGGTCAAATTGGGGGGTGAGAAAGCTGTGCTCTGGTTTACAAGCAGGGCCAGCAGGTTTTAGTTTGGATCAGGACTGCTGTGCTCAGTTTCGAGTTTGGGGGACACAGACCAGGAGCAGCACTGCAGCTTTTGCCTTCTGTCTTTGGCCCTGGTTCTAAGCCTGACCATCTTCATGCCAATGCTTCATCAATTACCTTCTTTTCATCATGAGGTCAGAGTAGGATGTGTGCTGATGATTGCACAATGCCATTGACAACTCACCTACTGAAGCAGTTCATTCATTCCTGCAGCAGCACACTGGAGTTGATAAGTGGCAAGTACCAATTGCTCCTCAAAATTGCCAGGCAATGAACATCTCCGACAAGAGAGAATCTTATCCACTTGATAGTCAATTGCCTTAATGTCTCAGAATCCTCCACTCTCAATATCCTGGGAATCACCTTTGACCAGAAACTTAACTGGACTAGCCAAATAAATACTGTGGCTGCAACAGCAGATCAGAGATTGGGAATCCTGCACTGAGTAACTCACATCTTGACTATCCAATGCTTATCCATCATGTACGAGGTACCAGTCAGGGATGTAATGGTGTAATCCCCACTTACCTGGACGAGTGCAGCTCCAACAACACTTAAGAAGCTCAAGAACATCCAGGACAAAGCAGCCAACTTGACCAGTCCTCCATCCACTACTGTAAACAATCACTCCCTCTACGTGGCACAATGTGACTGCACTGACTGCAACAGAACCTACCAAACCTGAACTCTGTACCAGAAGGACAAGGGCAGCAGGCACTTAAGAATATCTCCATTTTCAAAACGGTCACCAAAAAAAAACAAAAACACATTATCCTGACTGGGAACTACATCTTCATTTCTTAATTGGCACCGAGTCAAAATCCTGTGTCTACCTCCTGAAGAACACTGCGGGTGTATTTATACCACGTGAACCATTACAGAACAAGAAATCAGCTCACACCATCTTCTCAATCACAACTAGGAATTGACAGCAAATGCTGGCCTTGCCACTGACACCTGTATCCCTTGAACAAATTTAAAATAAAGTGAACAGCAGGGATGTAAACAAATTTGTCTTGTTGCACATTGAAGGCACAGTCAAAGGAATCAATATGAAATTTAGTTAAAGCAAAGGGAGGGAGCAAGAGATAAAAAATAATCTAGATGAAGAGGAACAGAGCATAGTGGCTAGAATGAAGAGCTGAAGAGTATAGACAAAGAAGTGAATATTGAGACCTTGTAAGGAATCCAAGTCTCTCAGCCACAGGAGCTAAGTTGAGTGTAATTGAGGGGCATTGTACATTTATACATTTTTTTTTGGGATGGGGGTTTCAAAGGAAAATAATACCATTGGACTATATGTAGAGATAGCAGTTGTTAATCAGAAAAATGGGATAGAATTTAGGTTACTTGGAACAGCTGGAACGGTACTCTCAGCAAGTCTGTAATCAGCATGCTGTCAGAAAGCAGATTGTTCATGACAAAGCCAGCAAACACCAAGTGAAAGAATATCCATGTACCTCAACCATAACCCCAGGGCTACTCATTTCCATAGATTGGCTTGTTTACAGCACTGTACAGAAATAATTGAAAACACACTACTTCACAAATCACAGCTTCAAAACTGTCATTTTTACCACAGTAGAAGATGAGGATAAAGAACAGACGCCAAACAAAAAACACACTATTGTGAAAAAGTCATTGAGATTTTTTGGTTCAACATAAAGGCAACGCATGTTTAGAAAACAGAAAGGTCAAAGCTTTCTCAAAATAACAGAATCACGAAGCTGCAAAATGAGGTGTGGTCATCCATATATCAAGGTTATTGATCATCAATGGGAACATAAAAAGTATGGGTTAAACGCTATTCAGTGAAATTTACATTTCAGGAATCATCATTTGCCCATCAGTAAATTTGTCACATTTTACATATTATTCAATACAGTTTTAGTTGTTTTGATTTTCAGATTCAATTAACTTTACTACTATCAACTGCAGTATATTCTACATAATAGGGACAGATTTCAAGCAAAATTGGAAGGACAAAATTGTAAGTGTATTGCAGACAGCGTTTTTTTTTCTGAGGATAAGTAAGCAAGGAAATCAATTCCAGTACATCTGGTAAGATTAGGTGTGGATGGTTGACTTAGGAAACTCTGTAATTGCATACAGGTTGGCAACATGGTTCTGTGTGACACTGAGACATTGTTATGTAGCAGGCATAAAAAAAACTAAATTAAGTAATCAAGAGTAACATATTCCATACTATGTACTTCATGTTATTATGCAGACACCAGATTCTTTGACTTACACTTAAGACTTTTTTGACTCCTGTAGGGTGCAGGATTAGTTTACTGACCTTTGTTCAGACTCTGGTTTAATGTGACCTTCTTGCAGGCCACAAACTACTCTCTGGCTTCCTGACTGATCATGACCCCTGACTGTCTGAACTATTTCCTGCTCCAGGCACTGCATCTTTCACCAATCCCCGACCTTAAACTCTCAGCTTGCTGTTTGATGTTTACGTTGCAAACTGTGTTTAATGTCTTAAATTCTGTTGCTCCCATTTGCACTGTGATTGCAAAAGGATGCCAAACCCAGGTGAAAGCTCTTTTGCTTTTCCACCCTTCCTCTCCCTGCACTAGCTTTCACACTCCCACTGTTATCATCCTCTCACACTTTTGACCTTCTCCAACAAATGATTCCAAGATCTTACTGTCTCGCTGTACTCTTCAGTCAAACTCCTGTATGTATGCATGGTCACATTGCTCCTGTATAAACTTACAGTCAGTCTCTCTGCCGTAACCTATCAATCAAACTAGACATCATATAGCATCTATTGTCAAAGTTTTCCCTGTAAATGTCCTAATTAACTCAATGATTCCCTTTATCAAGCAGTTTCCCTGGAGGTAATATCATTAACCTCCCCTCTATCCTATTCAATGTTACTCCCTTTTCAAAGCTTGAAGCTCTTCCTGTGAGATGAAAGACAATTCCTTTTAATATTTTAATGTACTGTCTGAAAAGCAAAAGGAGATTTGATCATAAGTTGCAAAAGGATTTGGGTTTATACTTGAAAAGGAAAAATTTATAGGACTCCAAGGAAAGAACAGGGAAGTGAGAAAAATTGGTTAGCTCAGCTCTATCCAAGTTCTGGAACAGGCACGATAGGCTAACTGGTTTCACCCAGTGCTGCAAAATTTTATACTTATTCAGTCCTTGAAATCACTGTTTGGCATTGCCTTCCTTATCTGTTGTTCTCTCCTAACTCTGTCCCTTTATGTATATCATCTACATTGCTTCCACTATCCTGCTTCTCTTCTGCCACCCCTTAACTTGAATTCCCTCCTTCAGTGTTACTGCCTTATCATTTCCTTCTCACCTTCAAAATTATCCTTTAGAACCTTCTATTTAGAGTCATAGAGCTGTATAGCATGGAAACAAACCCTTTGATCCAACTCGTCCATGCCGCCCAGATATCCTAAATTAATCTAGTCCCATTTGCCAGCATTTCCCATTAGACATTTGCGCAAATAGGATTTATCTTAATACGGTATTTGCCACCTTGCTGATAGGGAGTCATTGAAATTTGACTGCCAATCTGGTTTACTTAACTCTCAATATCTGCTACTTAATTTCACTGTTGAGTAAACATTTATATTTCGTTCATTAAGTGACAAAAGACTTAAAGGAAGGTGTTACATAGTTCCTTCAGTTAAAGAGCATATCAATCTGTCTCTGGCTAATCATATTTTCTGAGAGTGATCTGGGTGACTATCTGTGTGACATAGACCACCACCTACTGTTTACTTGACAATTCTGCAGTCAGGAGAATACAAACAATTCCCATTATTTATTTTTAAGAGGTCTGCATGGATGTAACCAGAAGAGGGACAGACAGCAAGCTGCCTGATCCCCTCCATGGCCTATTGCTTGGACCCATTGATAGCCACCTTGGCCAGACCCAGGAGGTGGACTTCTGACCAATCTTCCCCCTCTGCACATGGGGTGACCATTGAGGAGCAGCATCAGGCTGAAATCCAACCAAAACATCTAAAGGCAGTTCCTTTAAGTAAGGGAAAAGTTCAATATTTATTAATTGAATTCAAATTCCACCATCTACCACGGTGTGATATGATCCCAATGTTCCTCCTAAACTGTTGATGCAGGGTTCCTTGCACGTGGACAGGTGTGACTAGCTCGTTGACGCATTGAGGTTGTGAGCAGCACAGGACATCATTCCACGCACTGAAGAAAATATGAGGGAGTATTGCCCATGCCCAAGGGCATTCTTTGTTTTCTGTACTCTTGCCATCCCTAATTGTCCTTGAAATGTTATAGTGAGCTGCCTTCTTGCACCACAGCAGTCCATCTTCAGTTGGTACACTCATATTGACATTAAACCTCCAGATTATGACCCAGTGCCAGTGAAGGAATGGTAAATGTTCCAAGTCAGGGTGGGCTATCACTTTATGGAGAACCTATAGGCTAGGCTTTCCAATAGGCACCCTGCAGGCCACAGTATGCAACAGCCCCACCTTCACCTCCCAAAGTCTAACAGGAAGATATTGAACAAAGTTGATCCAGCAACCAGACAAAAATTCTCATTTGCTTTTGATAGGTTTTCTGATGAACCCGTTTGCAGCAAATGTGCTTTTGGTGGTGTGGGGAGCAGTGTAGGTTTGGAAAAATCAGCAGGCAGCACAATATAAATGATTTAACTCAGCCAGAGATTTGGAACTGTGGCAGAGAATCCGTGGGACAACTAGCAGTTCTTCTGGCAGAAAGACACGGGCTTGAGGGGGAGAGAGGATGAGCTCTGGCTGGCCATCAGAAAGCAAGAGCAAGAGCAAGGATTAAGAGTCAGGTGGACTGTTAGCTTGGGGACATAAGACAGTTGGGCAGTTGTCAGTAGCAGGTCAAGAGTCTTTTCAAAGCTTTGAAGCTTTTCCTAGTTGATTATTAGCCTGTAAATCCTTCCAAATGCCATTTGGAAGGCAATAAGAATGAAAGTTTCCTGCAGGAAAAGCGCTACATCATGGACCCATCCAGTGGAAGTCCAATGCCCTCTTACAGAATGGTATTAAGAGAGAAAGAGTAGAGAATTGGAAGGTACTGGAGGGTTGATTGTCTAATGATGCACCTTCCTAAAATTAACACTTGTGACTTGTATCCCAGTCAAAAATAGCCCCTTCAGGGAACAGGATGATAACAGTCAAAAGGAAATGAGGAAAAATAAAATCAGGAATGCTTGGGAACAAAAGAAAACATACAACGACACTAATTAACAGTACTGGACTCGCACTTTATTGTACTAGTATGCTACATCAAATCAAAATTAACACAAAGCTGTGATTTTCTTCTCCCACCTTTCCATTCCAATTTATGCATTACTATTTCTATCAGGAACTTCTGGCTTCTCAAGTGTCCATTATAAATTATAAGTCAGCATTTTAAAAAAAATGAAACAAACAGAATGATGGAGAAACTCAGCAGTTCTGGTAACATTTATAGAGGGAAACAGGGTTAACTTTTGATTCTTCTTCAGAATTGCTTTATCTATAAGAAAATGTCCTTATTTATGAAGGTCATTGGCTGTCACCCTCAATCCATCTATGCCAAGGTGTATTACTATGTAAATGCCTACATTTAAATATGCACACCCCATGCATATTAACACATCGCATTGGCTAAACCTTTAAGTTTGAGAGCAAATGTTCTTAATGGGTTTCAAAACACCCACAATAATTCTGACATGTAACATGCACCAAAACGAAACAAACACAGAACTCTGCAAAAACTCAGCAGGTCTGGCAACATCTGTTGAGACAGAAACAGAATTAGTCCAAAGACATACTGTACTTGAAACACTAACTCTGTTTCTCTCTCCACAGATGCTACCAGACCTGCTGAGTTTGTCCAGCCTTCTCTGTGTTTGTTTCAAATTTCCAGCATCTACAGTATTTTGCCTTTATCCACTAAAACAATTTCCGATGTCTTTCAATACAGATTCTGAACGTGATGCAAAATAAGGCTTGAACTCAAAGCACTTTTGGAAAACGTGACTGAACTGCAATCTGTTGTTTTGGCACCAAAGTTTCTCCCAAATATGAGCAGGCTCAATAGCTGACTGCCCTACTTCTACGGCTGAGTACAGACGGCATGAATGTGATCGCACAGATTCATGTATTCCCAGCTTGCTGCCACTAGAGGCCATTGGTGCACTTTGTGAATACTGTGTGGTGTTTGTAACGGGGCATGGAAGGGAATAATAATCTTCATTTAAAAAGTCACAGATCAGTTCAGACTACCTTATCACAACTCTTTTAGTCATCACTTCAGGCTTTGTTGAGTGATTGAGTTCATACTGAAAATGATCATTTCCACAATGAAGTGCCTATTAAACGGCAAGATTGTGAAATTAAAATGTATGAGTAATAGGAATGCTCAACTCGTGATTAGCTGCAGCTTGTTAAAGTAATTCTGGTCTGAGAAAAACAGCAGTTTGGAGCTGACCACTCAGAGAGTCTTATGTGCTGCAGTTATCCTGACTTATCATTTCCACTTGAAAACCAGTGCTGTTACACTATGTCCAGTCTTGCCTCCAAATTGGAATTTGGGTGTCGGTAGCTCCTGCAGCAGCTCAAATCCTGGAATAAAACAAAATGCTTTATTATTCATAGCTATTATATTGCCTCTTTAAAAGTTAATTTGGCAGTTTAAAGCATACTTCTCTAATACATAGCCCATTAAATCCATTAAGAGGACGTTCAATGTAGGAGTGGAGGTCAGGAATAGCCCAAGCCTGATACAAGTTAATGACAGTCCACATTGTTAATATGTTATGGTACAGTGTCCTCCAGAAGTCATACTTTCATTTAATTTGGTGTAGCAGATGTGCCGAGGGATCATCTTGCAGTATTTGTGCTTCACAGCACAAATACTGAGGGAGATAAACTTATTTCATAAGCTAAAGAAATCTGAGGGAAGCAACATAAGGCTCTTTCTTGCCACTTGATCGCCGTCAGCAGTCACTGGAGACATGGCAAAGGCAGCGTCCTGAAAGTTTATAGCTAGGAGGGAATGTTCTGTGGCACTGACGAGGAACCAAATTAAGTGACAGAAAGGTAAAAGAACAGTTGTAAAGCTGTCTTAGCATCTGGCATTTACACAATTTTCTACCATAGTCCATTTCAAACACTGCTCTTCCAACAAGAGTAGCCCATTTATAATCAGTTTCACAAACTTCACAGACACTGTACACAGCAAGAAATAAAATGCCCAAATAGCAAATTATGATTTTGAAGCTATTGTTTCTTAATTAACCAATAGCAGACTTGTGCTTAAAGACAACAAATGTGGTAATTCAAACCGCCAACGAAATAATGATAAAAATATTTTGCCTTCATTGAAGTGACTGATGAGTTCCTCTTTGGTCCAGTTACAGCTTGTTATAAGGAAAAGGCCTCCATCCTTCAGGACACAATGCAAGGCTTGCTGATATAAACTCAGTTTTTCAGCTGGGTGGTCAGGGCTAAGGCTGATGGCATCAAAAGTACCTTTGTCAATGCAAATTTCATACTGAGAAAGATTAGGAGATGGGTGCAAAAAGTCTTCCACCTAAAAGCAAAGGGAAGTTATGTTCAGAATAGAATCTCAGAAGTTCTAATTGCGCCAGTTTTTTTTGGCATCAACTCAAGGGGGTGATGGGTGTTGAGAGGTAATGGATGGAAATTCTCCCTTTCATGTATTTTAGTCACATTTCTCCAGAAATACACAAGAATAAGTCACTTAGCTATAACCTGTGGCTGTTAGTATTACCTGTAAATTCATCTGTGTGACCAGCTGGAATGACTGGTCATTATGGTGAAATGTTTGTGAGCAACGGACCAATAAAACTGTCTCTGATAAATATTTGGCACATAACCCTCTTAAAAGCAGAACAGTTTATTACAATCATTAAACAGTGTAATTTCATTGCATAAATTGCCCACTGGTAGCAAGAAACGATTGTGGGAAAAGTACGCCCAGCAACAGATTCACTTGAACTATGAACAACCGATGTCTCGGTGCCTTAAATCATTCTAAGATTCACTGTACTTAATCACAAGGGGATGCTGATACAGAATCAATGTCAGTGCACTTAAAACAATTGGTTGGTGCCAGAGCTCTAGTAGCATGCTTCAGAAATGCTTAGAATTCCTGCACAAAGGGCTTGCAAAGATTAAAAATAAACTTGGCATGAGACTACACCTCCTTCATGTGTTATGTTACCAGCAATTAACTTCAGCGTAATTACTCTGTACAATGTACGAACCAATTACACCCAAAGATCTATTTTAATTGCATTAACTCTACATTCCAACTAACCAGATAATCTTCCTAAAATGGAATGTACAAGCCAACTCCCTTTCCCTCAAAATACTTGAGAGCATAATGTTCAAATTCCCTTCCCCCGTGGCTGACACTCTCACAGATTAACCTCCCCATCCCCAACCCAGAGCCAAAACAGGAGGAACTCACTGAACTTTGAGATCAAATTTGAGGCTGACTGCATCAAAGCTGCTGCCTTCTCTGGACATTCCAAACCTTACCCTCTCCTGGTTCTCCCCAGCTATTCTCCAAATACATTTTACTTACTCTTTGCAATACTTCACTACTGACTTCAGCTCAATCATCCATGAAGCCCATCACCTTGTTCAAGTCCCTTCCATTCCAGCTTCTGAATACTCAACTTCACGCCTGATAGCTGATATCCTTGCCTCTCTTACTTGCAGTTTCCTCAAAATTGCTGTTTATCTGCCTTCAAAACTCATTTTGTGCAGATCAATAGCCTAATGGTGTTGGTACGTAAACTGCATTCCACAAATTTTCAATTCAAATCATACCATGCCAGACTATGTTCTATAAACCTAGTAATTTTGGGGCTAGCACCAGAAAATTGCCATCAAATTTGCCAGATTGTCATAAATATTTGACTGATTCATTAATGCCTTCAGGGTAAGGAATCTGTTCCACCCTACTTCTCTGACCTATATCTGACTCCAGTCACTCATTATATGCTTGACTTTTAATGCCCTTTGGGCAACTGGAATGGCAATTAATTCTGCATTGCCATATCACAGGTGCAAACAACAAAATATTTAAACCCCTTCACTTGTTTTAAACAGCATGCCATTCTTATATTGGTTCCTTTGTTTGCAAAAGTCCTGGAGTACCTTCTAAATAGGCCCTTACCTCTGTCACCATTTCTTATTCAAATTAACCTAATTTAGCTTTTGGTCCATCCACAATACTGAGACCACACTAATCAAAGTCATAAATGTTATCTTGTACATTTGTGATTGTGACTACTTTTTCTCTTCCTTTCGTCCTCAGTTTCTGTTATCTTAAATATCAATAATTATTTCATTCCACTGCAATATCTCCTCAGCTATCCAGTCTGTGGAACTTCCCCTTCCTCGTTCTCCTGTCAGCTAAGGCAATGCTGGAACCAAATTGCTTCCACATACACCTTATGGCTGCTTGGACAACCATCTCAGTTACATCCTTCTCTTCACTATCTATGTTGCTGCCCTTTAGTGACATTTTCTTCAAACATGGGTCAGCGTCAACATGTAAGATGAGAACAACCAGTTCTATGTCACTGCCCCTGCCTAAAAACCTGAAGTTTCTTTTTAATTTGTTCATGGGAAATGGGTATTGCTGGCTTTACCAGCATTGATCACCCATATAAAGGAGAAGATGGTAACAAGTTAAACATCACATTGTGTCTCAGATAAAAGATATTTTATGTGCCAAAGCTTCTTCCAACTGCTTGCTGGTAAAATAAAGTCAACCCCTCAGCTGCAAACAGCATCTCTGTAACATGTTCATTACCAAATTCAGCATTCTCGCCTATGCTTTCTCTATTCCATTTCAATTTACTCCGTGTTTGTAACATTCTCCACCTCTAGTCCATGTTGTCATCACCTTAAAGGTAGACTGCACTATCCTACATCTTAACATTAAAACTTACCATAAACTTCGACTTATGTACAGGAAAATTCCCATATATTCCAAGTCACATGCTCCCATCATCCGATCTCCCCAACCTCCAATACATCATTACAATGAATTCAAAATTCTTATTCTTGTTGCCCAGTCAACCAGCCCTCCCCTATCTTACTCCTGTCCCTCTGCTTCAGGTTCCTGCATAATTTTAAAGACTGGAATTCTCCTCAAGCCTCACACCCTCTTCTGTACCATTTCCCTCTCTGCTTTCCAAACATCCCTTTGTTTCACAATGCTAACATAGCAATTTCTCTCCATGTGTTTCCACCTGATCCCTTCCCTCCTTCTCAGAGAGGCCTTCTTGCATGGAAGGAGTGATATTTCCAAGCAAGTTGCTCCTATCTTCTTTAGAAAAATAAAACACAAATTTGGAAGAGGATAAAATAGGAATCAATTTTTAACTAGAGCCTTTTAACCTCCACTTTGCAGCTATCAGGCTATATTTCAGTCTCACATCACACAAATTTCCTTTCTAATCAATTGTTCTCTCATGTAGGTTAGTCGGAGCTCCTAGAATATCAAGTAATGATTTCCAATCTTGAGACAGGGATGACAAAAGAACTAGTTTTGGACGCTGCAGCAATATTATGAGCAAACATGGAGAACTTCATACTACATATATCATTCCCATTTCCACCAATGAAGGAAGTGGTGAATCCAGCAGGAGAAAAGAGAGTTTGAAGAATAAATGCATGAAAAGAGTGCAGCAGCTATTTCCCAAGAATTTCTGTTGAGTATTTTTCATAGTTTAAGAACTGGAAAGTTTAAGGCATTACAATAAAAACAGCAGACAATTCAATAAGCAACTGGATCACAAAAAGAATAAACAAGCAGATTGACAAGTGAGATGCTACATCATTGGAACCACAACCCTGTCACTGTCATCAACAGGTGAGGGGTGAAGGGAGGGCTAGCTCATGAAGGGAAATTATCTTCTAGTCACGGCTTGTGACAAGTCAGAAATTTATAAGGGAGTAGCCTTGTAACACAGCACATCTATGTTTCAACAGAGGAAGTAAGATGCAGGATTTTGTAAGTGTTTTTGAGCAGTGAAAATTCCCAACCTTGTTCAAGCCACCTGAAAAAAACACCAATACGTTTATCCTTAGCCAGAATAATTATTTATAGAGTCAATGCAGTGATGTCCACCCCTTTCCAGCTGTCAGTCAAAATCTGATATTAGCAGAGACATGAGGAAAGTTGCTTGCTGACTTTCATGTTTCTGAATGCCATAGAGTTTTTGTGGGGGACAGGGAAGATATATAATTAGAGAAGGCAATGGAGAAGAAAGATAAATTTGATGGGCATAAAATTGACAATCATTTGAAGGAAATGTTTGCTAAAATCCTAACCAGTAATTTCAAAGTCACGACGTCTTCCTTTTCAGCAATAGCTTTAGCAAGTTCTACTGCAGGAGAAGAATTATCAATTCCAGTCAGGTTAGTAAATCCAGATTTTGCCTGAAATAAAGAAATAGAATACCAACAATCAGCTCAGAATATATTTAATACATAAAATGGCCTGCTTTTGGCTGTCTTCGCTTGCATGTCATTATATAATTGATAGATTTATCCTAGGTCTGACTGTCCAAAATAACCTAAGCAGCAGGCTGGAACTAAAATTGCTTTGGAAATTAGTATTCACTGTGCAATTTTTTAAAAAGTAACTTACATACTTATAGCATTTATTACAAACATAAAAATGTCTCATAGCTCTTTGCAGGGAAGTGGATAGCTAGTAGACAGGTCTAGATTTGGGGTTCAGAGGAGGAGGTGGTATACAGCAACAAAACCTTTGTCAAAAGGAAGATGTTGAGGAAGTTAACAAAGCCGAAATCCCGGGGAAGGAGGTTCAAATGATTAGAGACAATGCAGCCAAAAGATTTACTGAAACAGAAGCAGAAGCAGAAGCAGATGATGTAACGTAAGGTAAGGTTATAACATTCATAGGACTCTAGCAAAGATATGGGTAATGGGTAGGTAGCTGGAGCGTGGGCAGGACTAAGTTAGGTTTATGATGACACTTAGATTTTAGTCTTTTTTTTTCTGACTTCAAAATACACTTACAAGTTCAATCAAAAAATACCCGTTTCCTGTCCCAATATCCAGCAGGGCAGCATCTTTGGGAATTTTTTGCAATTCCAACCATGTTATGATACGATCCATGCTTTCTTCACCAAACCTAGAGGACAACAGACTTTGTGACTTTTAATCAAACATTATTTACTATTCTAGATTGGTTTATTTTGCGAATAACATAACAGTGAAGAAAATAAAGTAGGAAATTATATATCTGCAAGACTTACAAGGTAATGATTGTGGACCATGTAAGATGCTAGCTTAACTAAATTACATTTACTGTTCACAAGCTTTGCAGGTTTACTTTTCTCACAAACCATATATTTGAAGTTAAAAGACACTAAATTAGAAGATGAAGGAATATGATAATCTTTAAAATTTATGTATAAATCTTCCATGCAAATACACAAACAGATCACTGAATCTTTGGCAAGAGTGCCCACTCATTTATGGGCTTTGAATATGAGCAGCAGTGATCATTCCAGTCACAACCCAATAAATTCCAACCTTCACACAAACACATTGGACCAAACTATCAGTGAGGTCAGAAACCCAACACCAAGATGAATTTCAGGTTATAAACCTGAGTCACAACAGTATCATGCTCTCAACACCATTCTTAATTTCAAAGACTGCAATTATTCTCCATAACTCAATGTCCAATTAGTGATGCTTAGTGCCTCAAGGTGGTGGGAGCTGCTTGCCTGGAACCTGTGGCAAAGGCAGGCAGCAGTCACTTTTGGCCTACAGCATATGGGCCATGAAAAAGACAGTTGCTGGAACATGAGAGTGGCCACATAAAGAAAACAGATAGCTCATGGCCATGCACTATCCATCAAGCATCAGCCTGACGAAAATTCAAATAAATTCCCCTCGTCTCCACAATGAACTTGACAGCTGCGCACTAATATGCATCACACTATGTAGAAACTCTTTTTTAATTGTTTGAAGATATTTGTTCCATTAAATAAAATATCCAAGAGAGGGCTGGCTAAGGGGAAAGAGATAGAATGTGAGCCACTAGATAAGAATCTTTCATTTTTGGTCCTTACCAAATCTCACCAACATCGCCTGAATCATAAAAGGACTGCAACTCCCTTTCATAAGCATGATCCCAACTATAATAAGATAAAGAAAAAAAGACTCAGATATATAAAACTAAATCTTCACTGCAAAGGATTAGTGTAACGCAGAAGAGGAAAATAAAACAAACAATTTAACACAAGTTCATTTATTTAAAAATGAAATGCCATCATGAATGCTTTTCTCAAAATAACTATAGAATGGGGTCTTCAAACCTGTTTCCATCATTACTATTATCCACATTGTTGTGAAAGAAGTGTGCATGAGCAGTAAAGACGATGCTGATATTCAGTCATGTCATTCTGTTGCACAGACACTAAAATAGTCAAGCTCAAACAACAATTGTGTGCTCCAAGGATGTATATTGAATTTCTCAAACAAATGTAGCTATAAGCAAAACCAAAAAAGTGATTTTATATTTACTAGGAATGATAGCATAATGGTAATGTTACTGCATTGTAATCCAGTGGCTAGGACTAACACTTAGCAACTAGCATGTGAGTCCAGCAGGACATCTGATTTAACGAGGTCAGAAGTCAAATAGTCCGGTCAGCACCCAAACTAAGCATCAGTAAGCAGTGTTAAATGATCTTTGAGAGCACTGTTGATGTCACCCCCTCCCATTACTTTGCTGACAATTGAGAGCAGATTGATGGGGCCATAATCAGCTGGATTGGAAACGTCCTTTTTTGTAGACAGGACATAACTGAGCAACTTTCTACATTACTGGATAGATGCCAGTGTTGTGGTTGTACAAAAACAGCTTGATTAAGAGCGCAGCAAGTTCCAAAGTGGAAGCCTTCAGTTTTATTAATAATGCAGTACTGCAGATGATAGAGATCTGAATTAAAATCAGCAAGAGCTTGAGAAACTCAGCAGGTCTGGCAGCATCTGTGGACAGAAAGAAACAAGTGGAGTTATAACTCATTCAGAGATAGTAAGAACTGCTGGTGCAGGAGTCAGAGATAACACAGTGTGGAGCTGGAGGAACACAGCAGGCCAGGCAGTATCAGAGGACCGACCCAAAACGTCAGCTTTGCTGCTCCTCTGATGCTGCCTGGCCT
>NC_063351.1:26091601-26134228 GCF_021869965.1 Rhincodon typus | reverse complement strand
AGGCCAGGCAGCATCAGAGGAGCAGCAAAGCTGACGTTTTGGGTCGGTCCTCTGATACTGCCTGGCCTGCTGTGTTCCTCCAGCTCCACACTGTGTTATCTCTGACTCCTGCACCAGCAGTTCTTACTATCTCTGAATGAGTTATAACTCCACTGCGAAGCCTCTTCCAAGGATGCCCACCTTAAAGAAGTTATCCTCCTCCCTCCAGAAAGACCTCAGTGGATCTCTCTCCCACTGCAACCCTCTGGTAATCTCTTCGGCCCTGAAACTGCTCGGCCACACACTGAAGCAAACCAGGTACTACAGCCACATTGCCTTTCTCAGTACCTGCCTATGGAACTGGATCATCCCAAATGGACTGCAATCTACATTCAGGCCATCCCAATTTGGCCCTGACCGCAACAACCGCTACACACACAACATTCAAATCCTCCCATAATGTTTGCTGTATCATGTTTCTTGTTTTTATACGAAGTGAATCAAATGGGCTGTAGAATGACCTCCATGATGCTGAAGACCTCAAGGGGAGGCTGAGGTATATCACCCATTCTGCATTTTCATAAAATTGAATGAGAATACAGAGATTGGGTGAACATTTAAAAAGTTCTTAACGCCTAAGTAACATTATGAGTTTACATTCTATCTATCAAAGTGGATAATCTCATATTTCCCCATATTGTAATCTATCTGCCTTCCTCTTGCCCACTTATGTAACCCTCATATCTCTTTGAAGCCTCTTTGCATCCTCCTTACAGCCTACTTGCTATTCTTGTATAAGGAAACTCAGATACTCTTGGCCTTTTATCTGAGACATTATTGTAAATTACTGAAGCCCAGTACTAATCCATGTTCCACCTGACTATTTACTGCCTGCCAACTGGAAAATATCCTTTGTTACCCTAAGAGAGCAACTAGTTCCACAGCAATAGGCTCAACAACACAACACATGGCCTCACACATTCTACCCTAAGGAAATTTGAAGTCATCCAAAACTCTGCTGCCCATGTGTTAACTTGCACCAAGTTCTGTTTCCCAATCATCCCTGTGCTCACTGACTTACATTAGCTCTCAATCAATAAAATGTCAATTTTAAATTTCTCATCCTTGTCTTCAAACCCCTCCATATCCTCACCCCCTCCCTATTTCTGATTCTCCATTTCCACAATCCCTGAAGATATCTGCACCCCTTTAATCCTGGCATCTTGAACATTTCCAATTTTAATGGATCTATTTTGGTGTCCGTGCCTTCAGTTGTCTAGACCTGAAGTCTGCAATAACTAACCTTTCTCCACCTCACTTTCATCCTTTAAGGTTTACCTTAAAACCTACCAAAAATCTCCAAATACAGCATGATGTCATACTACGTTTTAAAACTGACCTTGTATAATGTTAAAAGCGCTATATAAATGCAAGCTGTTGTTGACCTGTAGCTGTAAGATTTAATGGGTTGGCGAACTAGTGGGTTACTCCAACTTCACAATTATCAGTGTTTTTCCATCTGGTCTATCCTGTCAATGGGATGCTGACCATAGAATCTGGGAAGTGTACAATTCATGTAAGGATGTTGCTTTACTTTTCTTTGGAACAGTTGCCCATCTGCACCCACATATGAATGTAGATGATTTTAGTGTCGACCGGCCTGCAGTTCTCTACGTTTTGTCCCAATTCAATACCTGGGTGATTGCCAATTAAGTGCTTCGTCCCACTTTTAGCTTGTTCAAGATTGTTCATAACACAGTAGCTTGCTCTAGGTTTTCAGAAGGCGGGTTATTGCCGCGAAGGATAGGACTGGAGTCACGTAGATCAATCTTCAATATGAATTTCCATGAAATGTGCATTCAATGAAACATTTGATGAATACGTTTCATGAAATTTCGACAAGTACCGCGTTAACTCGTCACTTTCCACTCACTAGCTGTATAACGCAGGTTTCTCAATTGAAATGCAACATAATAAAGAGCAAGTAACAAATTTATTACATACTATTCTTTAGTTCCTAGTTTAGAAGGCTGGAATTCATCACTGGACAGGAACTGACTCTGAGAAGGAGCATCCTTTTGCCTTTCACAGCCATGTGGATTCCCAGCATCTTCCATCGCATCGCTGCTGACCCAGGAAGTCCAGCTTATCAAGGCAGAAAAGTGCCTGCGTTAAGCACTAAGTGTGACTGACCAGGCGGACGCCATGTTTATGACTGGCAAAATTTACGCCTTCGCCTCCTCCTTTCTCTGACCGATCAGCTGGTGTCGTGTGATTTCTGACCTTGTCCACCTCAGTCCAACACTGGCACCTCCACATCATCACTCCTATGAAACGTTAGAAGTTTGTGTTTCGATCGTTAATCAAGCACGTATAACACAGAACCAACAAAATGACAGATCGAACTGTGCCAACACCTAAACACAAAGCAACATCTATTCTGCTTATTAAACCATATATTGATGTAAACTTGAAGCAGGGAGGCAACTTTAATTTTGCACTGTCAATAGATGCCCGAGAGTTGTTGGAGAAGATGATGGGAATTCAGTTTCCTTAGATAAATGCTGTCCTTCAGTGGAGATGGTCTCACATTCCCCGTCATTTCCTTTACTTAGTTCATTCTCGACACATGACTGTCATTTCTGGCCAGTTTGCCCATCTCAACACACACTTGAAAAGATGATTTGAGCCACCTTTATCACCACAGCTTGTTAGACCACAGCAAAAGGCAGTTGCATTGTGGGTTTGGAGTCACATTCAGGCTAAACTAGATTAGAATGAGAGATTTCCTCAGTGAACTTGATATATATTATAATGACAATCCATAGTTTCATGATCACCACTACAGACATTAACTTTTTTGATTCCAGATATATTGATTAATTGACTTTGAATTCTCCAGCTGCCGTAGTCAGATTTAATTCTGGTTCATTGGACCAGATCTGTGGATTACTAATCCAGCAACAGAACTGCGCCATTATTTGGCATTGGTTGAATATGTACACAAATTTGCAACATGCATGTATCAACATCATCCAATTATTTTATTTACATACTGGAGTTCCACAAGATAAGCAAAATATACTCTTAAGAACTTTCAAGTTTGAACATCAATCTTCTAAAAGTCATATCACCATCTAAAATCCCCAAAAAACGCTAAAGGAAATACCCTCAGAGATAGTACGAACGGCAGATGCTGGAGAATCTGAGGTAACAAGGTGTAGAGATGGATGAACACAGCAGGCCAAGTAGCATCAGAGCCTTCCTGCTCCTCTGATGCTGCTTGGTCTGCTGTGTTCATCCAGCTCTACACCTTGTTATCTCTTAAAGGAAATACCCTCATTGGACTGCAAAGATATTCGGGACACATTAATTAAATAGTCCTAGGAATAAAAATATAATGTTTCATTCAAGTTCAAAATTATATTCACATCTTGTTCAAATGTGAGAATACATGCATAACTAACAACTGGCCCCATTTGCTTTTAATACAGACTTCTGATCCCAATCTGTGACTTGCATCTTTGGCTAAACCGGAACGGAGCAATGTCTAACATTCACAGCAAGTAATAGCATCTAGAACTGCAAATTCGAGGAACAGTCGAGAGATTTATAATCAGATCATACATTGGACAAGCTAATCACTGGTGTCATTGTTTATTTACTTGGTTTTTCGCAGCTGTAGTTCAAAGGGCACTGCTCATAGTGAGAGCCAGGCCCTGAGTTTACATAAAGGGCAATGGGACAGCGGGGCGGAAATGAGGAGGCTCTGGGGGCGGAAGGTGTCCACCTTCAGGGCGGTCTGTGCGTCGACCGGAAGTGCCCGCACCGCGGTGGGGTGTGGGTGGGAAGGTTGTAAAAAAGATGGCTGCCTCCGTCTCGGGCTACACTTTCAGTTCTTTAGTTTATCATCACGCTAACAGCCCCTCGGACCATGTAGGTAACAGCGCTGTCGCCGTTTCCCCGGTTTCCCCGGAGCACAGATACCGGCAGCTCGTTGGGAGCGGGTGTTTTCGGGCCTCTGAAGAGAAAGGCCGAGTCGGCGGCTCTTGTCGCCCGGACCCCGGCCTTTGCTCGCAGGAGGGATTGGGGTTTGTTTAATACGACGGTCCTTGAGCTTGCAGAGTCTGAGAGCCTGGGTATTGTGATTGGCCCGGGTCAGGACTGCCAGCGATAGCTGTCCTACCCTCCCCATGCCCCAAACGCCGCCGCGATAAGGTCACCGCGGTAACCGGTGATTGAACCATGCGTTTTGCAGCCGGGTTCTGGGCTATGAGTCTGATCTGGGACTCATCGCTTTGTAGCCTTGACGCGTATGCAATCCTCTTCAGTGGGTTTTTCTCTATTCTGTTTTCTCCAGGGTTGTTCTTTTCCGTTAAAATGTATTTCTCCAAGGGTTTTCTTCAACGAAAGTGACAAATGGGTGTGAAGTTTTATGAGTGATAAACGCGTCTTGACGAGGTTTACCTTTGTAGAACTTTAATTGCTTTTGCTGTCAGTTTGTTTTAATCGATTGGACCCTGTTTTCTTGATTCAGAACGAAAGTTGTTGTAATTACTCAGCGGGTCTGGCAGCTTGTGTGAAGAGAGGAACAGAATTCATGTTTCGTCAGAACTTCATTTTCTTGATGTATAAATTGTTGGTGTAGAATTGTCTCCGTAAAACTATAAAGTCGTGTAGAATTTATCAGTTGGAAAGATAATATTTGAGTCTCAAGTATTTCTAATGATCAAATCTGATAGTAAAATGTTCACAAGCGAACTATACTTACCTAGTTGTTAGAAATCACCTTGATCAAACAATTCAGCTAACTGTGTTTTTACAGGACTGTCGTTAGTCATTTTATTCTCATGTTTATCTGCTGTAAAAGTTGGGATCAGGAAAGTACGTGGTTGAAAGCACTGGGTTTTTTTTTTACTGCCCTTATTTCTCTAGTTTATAAAGTTTTTTTATTTTGGAGCTTTGCATTTTGTTTTCATTGTTCTAATTTAACTAAGTTCTCCACTGCAGGAAGGATTTCTTTTGGGAGATGTGAAACAACTCGAGACTTTCAGTATTAGTGATTCACAAATCAGCAACACAGAGCTTCTGCAAGTAATAGGTAAGTCTGCTAATCTTGTACATGGGTCATGTCAAATTGGTAGTAAGAGGTTTGGAATACAATCTGGTCCGTGCTGAAAGTTATGGATTTTGGGATTTTTATTTCTGTTGATTTGATATTACTGGTATAATTTTTAAATGAAAATAATCAGAACAAGTAATGCTTAGCAGGCAGCTTCTGATGAAAAGGTGGAGAGTGGTTCTGTTTCAATTTCAGCTTCTGTCCAGGCTTCCTGAAAAATTATAACCCAAGTGTCACTACTCATGATGCATTACATTGAACTTTTAAAAATTGGAAGGAGAACAGCGAAGTATTAAAATGTGAAAAAAAGTGCAAGTAAACACATTTGGCTTTAGCAGTGTATTAATTTTCCTTTGCAACAAAGTAGTTCATGTTTGTATAGAATATACTGGAAGTAAATGTGATGCTTAAAATGTTAACTTTGAAACAATTGTATCTTGACTGAGGAGTAATACTTGTAATGTTTGGCCAAGAATAAGTGAACTGAATCTATCTGAATGGTATCATTTTTCCATGGATGCTGTGGGATGTCACAGATTAAGATGTGCTTTAGAAGGTGACATTATTGCAGGGCTTTTGTTGTAAATGTACTTTTTAATATTGATACACCCTAATAAATCTCAAATAATCTTTTGGGGTTAGTATTTCTGATCTATGGGTGCTATCAATCTATTTGCAAAAATATCACTTTTTTGTTTGCTTTATCAAAGTGATCAAATCAGTTGTAGCACACAACCACACATGTAGAATTGTCAGTATGTGAGCTGCAGTCAAGGTGTTTGTTTCTCCTTTGCTTGGTTCTTTTTAAAACTAGAGTTAGCATCTGTGGTGATTATAAGGCTGTTTGATTCCTCGTATGGGGTGTCAATCTCATGGTATATCTTATTTAAGTTTGATCTAGTTTAATACAATATGCAAAGTGCAGTCCTGCACCTGTTGAGCTTCCGGGTGCAAAATCTGTGGGAAACCTAAAGTGAAGTATGTGCCATGAATGCTCATGACCAATTTTCACAAACCTTGAAAGGAATGTTAGAGGTTGCAGAAGAAACATTGGGGAAAGTTTATTTTTCATGCCCCTCCATTGTGGCTTAATAGACTTTGATTAATAAGTTGTGACCGATTCAAGTAAAAACAAATAAGCACCTTGAAGTGTTTTCTGCAGTTAATGCTTTCTAACATTGATTTAAAGGCAAACATTGTGCTGTAGAATGGCTGTTTTTGCATGAGGAATTTGGGAAAGTGTTGAATTTATTTACTGAAATTTTATTAAAATAAAATTTATGCATAGAAGTTTTGTTCAGAAAGCACCAAGTTGTAATATGGTTTAAGATACTAATGACCTAGCCATTACGTTGTTTCCACAGTGACTGAGACCAATAAGAATTTGTGTAATTGACATGTCTTGCATTCATTGTGTTGAATATCGCTGGTTGCAGGTGCTTGACTGGTTTGTTTCAACATTAAATCCTCCCCTGTGGCTGTGAACACTGAGCCTAAAAATAGGGAAATAAACATCCACAGACCAGTTTTAAGCAGACATTGTTAGGCAGGTTTTAACCAGACTCATTTGAATAGAATGCTAGAGAACATTTTAAGGTTACTTTATATTGAACAAGGTGACCCAATGTAAGGAAGCATATTTATTATTATGCAAAGATAAGCTCTCATTTAATTGAATTGCATGATAGTGCAGAGAAAAACAAAGTCTGTTTTTTGTTGGCCCGGTCTTGGTTATTTTGGTCAGCCTAAGATAAAATTGAAGAGTTGCACACGTAAAGGATGTAAATATTCAGATCGAAATGAATCCAATTATTGTATTCTTGTGTAACACTAGTGTATAATTAAATATTAGGCAGTATGTAACAGTGAGGTGTTTGGCTCGCTAATGGAAGTAACCAATACGATTGCACTCAAGAAAATACCTGAGGCAAAATTCAAATTCGTAATGGGAAATATGGTCCCAAGTTGCTTGTGTTTGACAAATGCACTGAAGAGTTCAACAATGAACTGGCTTTATAGAAATTGAAACAGTATAACGGGTTATTAAAGATAGCTTTGATCGTATTAAAATTCACCATTATCATTTTCACATCAATAATATATCTGTCAAGTCTGTACAACAAGGTTGATTATTAATTTGATAGTTAATATTGTACAGTCAAAAGCCAACGTTTCCATGTGCAGCAAAGCTCTGAACTTTGTTTTTATCAAATAAAATTGATAATGAATTTGTATTACATCTTAATTATTTTTCTCAAGTATTCAAGTGTTTTTACTGTTGAACATTTAAATAGCACTTTTTACTTAGGATATCCAAAACAATTTACAAGAAAATAATTTCTGAAATATAGTTTGCATTCCATATCCAGTTTGTGTCTTGAAATGTTCCACATAGTGCAGTCAGATAATTTGATCAGATATTCTTTTTGGGGAACGTGGTATTCTTGCAATAGTGATGCCTGACCTTTATTTCACTTACTCTTGAAAGCTATTTGTGGGATGTGAGCTTCAAATGCAAGTGCGTAATTATTGACCCTCCCTAATTGCCCTCGAAGATGCTGGTGAGCTGCTTCTTGAGCTGCTGCAGTCCAGCTTGTGTAGAGACATCAACAGTGCTGTTAAGGAGGAAGTTCCAAGAATTTGACCCTGTAACACTGAAGGATATCTATCACCGAGACAGGATGGTGAGTAGCTTACAGAAGAACTTGCAGGTGATAGGTTGCTTCCACATATTCACTGCCCTTGCCGTTTTAGGTAACAGAGGTCACTGGTTTGGAAGCTGCTGTCGAAGAAGCCTTGATTGGTGTTGCACTGCAACTTGTGGATGTGACTGTTGCTGTGTGTTGGTGGATCGGGCACTAATGAAGTGGGCTGCTTTGACCTAGGTGATGTCAAGTTTTTTGAATCTTGAAGCTGCATTCATCCAGGCAAATGACGAATATTCCGTCCCACTCTTGACTTTGTGCCTTGTGAGTGATGGGCAAGTTTTGAGGAGTCAAGACATGAGCTCTGTTTCAGAATTCCCAAGCTCTGACCTGCTCTGATGTTCTCAACATGATTGCTGCAGTTTGGTTTTGGTGAATGGCAATCCATAAGAGCAAAAGATGTAGGAGCACAAGTAGGCCATTCAGCCTGTCACGTCTGCTGTGCTGTTCAATAAGATCACAATTCATCTGGTAATCCTCGACTTCACTTTCTTGCCTTTTCCCACATAACCCTCGATTCCCTTACTGATTAAAAATCTGTCTATTTCAGCCTTGAATATGAATAACGTCCCGCTTTGACAGCCCTCTGCGGTAAAGAATTCCACAGAATTCAACCTTATCAGAGAAGCAATTCCTCCTCGTCTGTCTGAAATGTGCAATCCCTTATTCTGAGATTATGCCGTCAAGTCCTACACTCCTCTTCCACATTCACCATGTCAAGACCCCGAAGAATCTTGCATCTTTCAATAAGGTCACCTCTCATCCTTAATTTCCAATAAACACAGGTCCAGCCGACTCAACCATTCCTCATAAAACAGTACACCCCGTACCTGCTATCAGCTTAGCAAACCTTCTCTAGACTGCCTCTAATGCCAATATGCATTTCCTTAGATAAGGGACCCAAAACATTTCACAGTATTCCATCCGTGGTATGACCAGTGTAATTTTAGCAAAACCTCTCTACTTTTAATACTGTAATCTCTTTGAAATAAAGGTCAGTGTTGTATTTACTTTCACTATCACTGCTGAACTTGATTCACATTTGAAGACTCAAAAATCCCTCTGTGCCATAGATTTCTGCAGTCTTGCTCCAGTGAAATTATGTTCAGCTGTACTATTCTTCCTGACAAAGTGCATAACCCTACATCCATCCACATTACATTCCTTATGCGACACTTTGGCTCAATCGCTTAACCTGTCTGCAGACCTCTTGTCTTATCCTCATCACTTGTCTTCCCACTTAGTTTTGCCATCCACAAGCTTGACTGTAGTACATTCACTATCCTCATCCACGTCATTCATATATATTGTAAATAATGTGGCCCCAGCATTGGGTCCTGTGGCGCATCACTATTACAAGTTGCCATTTTGAAAGTGGCCCCCTTATCCTAACTTCCTGCATTCTGTTAGTTAACTAATCCTCTTTCCTTGCTACTATACTACTTGCACCACAATGGACTCTTGTCTTCAGTGGCCTAATGTGTGCCCCAGGATGTTGATGATACTGATAGTCATCCATCTGAGTAGGCAGCTTGCACTTTATATACAAGTTACATGTATAATTTTATGAAACAGCACTAAGTCACATTGAAAACCTGTCGGGTAATCTTTGAGTGCACTGAAGAAAGAAAAATTTAGAATCCTTCATTACAGAAGTTCAATGTAATTTATGGATAGCCACCAAATATACAATTCACCTGAAACCCATGGAAATGGAGGATATTGGCAGTGCAGCTTAAATTTTTTTAAAGATGTCTGTTTTATCTGTGACATGAAAATTTAATTCCATTATTATGTGTGTTTTGTGGAAGATTAATGATTTCCATCATAAGTACATTGGTATTAGAAACTAACCTTTCCCAACAAATACAGAAACGTTCCTAGTATAGCACTTGCAAAAGGGCCTGGGATGGAAGGATTAACCGTTTTGAGGAGAGATTGGAACAACTCAGCTGTATAGAGTTCTGACAAAGCTGAACAGAATGAATGCAGACATGTTTCACCTGCCTGTGGAGTCTAGAGTACTGGAGAAAAAGGATGTTCCAGATCAAAGGAATGAAAACCTTGGTGTAGTCTATAAGACTATGAGCCAGGGGGAACAATATAAAGGAATAAATCTGGTGGGAAATTAAAGAGATGCAATGTTGTAGAGAAATTATAATGGTGGGCTTCAATTATCCAAATTTAGACTGGCCAATGGTAGTGTAAAGGGGCACAGAGGGGTAAATGTTCCTAGGTTGTGTTCAGGAGAATATTCAACAGCATTGATCCCAATCCAACAAGAAGGAATGCACTGTTGTGCCTTTGGAAACGAGGTGGGCTAAGTAAATCAGGTGTCGGTGGAGGAGCATTTTAGGAAACCATGATCATTGTATTATAAGGTTTAGGATGACTCCAGCAAAGGACAGCTAGATTGGAAAGACTGGAACAAAACCTTGGCAGGCAAATCTGTGGCTAAACAAAGGGCTACTTCAAAAAAAGAAATGGTTTGGGTATAGTCAAGGCATATTCCCTCAAAGGAAAAGATTGCAAACAAATCCAGAGCTGTCTGGATGAAAAAGGAGTTAAAGAAGAAACTAATCAAAGTGTGCTTATGACAGGAGTAAGGTAGTAAATAATATTGAGAACCAAGAGGAAGTCAGAAAATTCAGCAAGGAGGTGAAAAATCATGACAGAGAAGTGAAGAGGGATTGTAAGAAAAGACTGGTGGCCAACAAAAAGGAGAATCCTAATGTCTTCTACAGTGCCTATAAATAATAAAAGGAGGAATAGGAATGGCTGAGACATTAAGTAGATAGTTTGCATTCGTCTTTACCAAGAGGATGGATGCTACCCACACTGGTGATAGGAGGAAGCTGTCATGAGAAGTGTTCAAAATTGTGCAGGAGGAAACGTATAGATTGTCATACTTAAAGTTGACAAGTCACTGCATTTGGATGAAATGCAGTCAAGCATATTGACGAAAGTGAGACTGGCCATAAACTTTCCACCTTCCTGGGGTTGGGATTAAAAACGATTCAATTTGACTGGTAAGAAGGCTTCTAGAAACCATTACTAGAGATAGAAATGATAGATACGCAAGAAAAGGTGGGTTGGTTAGGGTGAGTTAGCATGGATTTTTAATGGAGACATTGTTTATCTAACTTAGTGCAGATTGTTGAAAAGGTAGTGGTATGGGTTCATAGACGCAGAGAAGTAAGGTGGTGCATTATTTTGGTGGGAAGTACATGACAACATAAAGTAATGAGTGCAATTCTTAAGGGAGTGCAGGAGCAGAGGAACCTGGTGTGCATGTTTGCATAGATATTGAAGGTGGCAGGACAGGGAGAACATTTAATGAAGCATACACTACCGTAGGCTATATTAATAGGGGCATAGATTACTAGATCCTTGGAGATAACATTGATCAGAAACTGAATTGGATTAACTATATAGATATTGTGATGACAAACGCAGATCAAAGGCAAGGAATAACTGACGTCTTGACTCCCCAAAACCTATCCACCATCTATAACACTAATGCTGAATATGATAAAATACTCTTTACTTGTGTGGTTCAGTGTAGTTCCAACAGCTCTTAAGAATCATGACATTGCTCTGGACAAAGCAACTCACTTGTTTAACAAGACATCTACAAATGTTTCCTCCTACCACATTGACACACTGTCTACAAGGTGTTCTGCAGAAATTGACTAAGGCTCCTTAGACAGCACCTTCTACCCACAGCAATAAGCGATGGACAGAAAGTGCTGGCAAAGCCAGTGAACATTTGTAAAAATTATTTCAGGAGTTATACTGAACTTGTACAAGACACCTCAGTTGAGGTTTTGTGCAGTTTTAGATGCCAAACTAAAGGAAGGATGTGAATGCTTTGGAGAAGGTGGTGAAGTACTTTACAAGTGTGTTTCTAGGAATAAGAAACTGCAATTATGAAGATAGATTGAAGAGAAGAAGACAAAGGGCAAACTGATGTTTTCAAAATTGAGGCGTCCGGATGGAGAAGTAAGGGAGTACTTGTACTCGTTCACAACAGGATTAAGAATGAGAGGGTACAGATTAAAGAGATTTGCAAAAGTAGCAAATGTGATGCAAGAGGGAGAAACGTTTACACAAGTGATTTGGACAAGAATGCACTGCCTGGAAGTGGAGGCATGTTCTTTTTTCAGTCTTTTCCTCTTGGGATATGGGCGTCACTGGTTGCTCAGCATTTATTGCCTGTCTCTAGTTGCCTGTGAGAAATTAGTGATGAGCTGTCTTCTTGAACTGCTGCAGTCCATGTGTTGTAGGTAGATCCACAATGCTCTTCGGGAGCGAATTTCATGATTTTGCCCCAGCAACAGTGAAGGAATGGAAATATATCACCAGGTCAGAATGGTGAGTGGCATGAAGGGGAACTTGCAGGTCATGCTGTTCCCATGTATCTGCAGCCCTTGTCCTTCCAGCAGGAGTGGTTGTGGCTTTGGATGATGCTGTCTAAGGATCTTTGGTGAATTTCTGCAGTGCATCTTGCAAATAGAACACACTGATAATGCTGCGTGTCAGTGGTGGAGGGTGTGGATGCTTGCGTACATGACGCTAATCAAGCGGGCTGCTTTGTCCTAGATGGTGTCAAGCTAAACCCATCCAGGCAAATGGAAAGTAGTCTATTACACTGCTAACTTGTGCCTAGTAGATGGTAGACAGGCTTTGGGGAATCTGGAGGTGAACTACTTGCCACAGTATTCCTAGCCTCTGACCTCCTCTTGTAGCCACTGTTTATGTGACGAGTCCATTTGAGTTTGTGGTCAATGGTAGCCCCAAAGATGTTGACGCCATTGAATGTCAAGGGGTGGTGGTTAGATTATCTTTTGTTGGAGATGATCATTGCCTGGCATTTTTGTGGCCACTTGTCAGCCCAAGCCTGGGTATTGTCTAAATTTTGTCACATTGAATATGGACTGCTCCAGTATCTGAGGAGTCATCAATGGGGCTGAACATTGCACAATCGTCAGCAAACATCCCCACTTCTGACATTATGATGGAGGGGAGGTCAGTGATGAAGCAGCTGAAGATGGTTGGGCCTTTACATTACCTTGAGGAACTCCAGCAGAGATGTCGTAGAGCTGAGGTGACTGATCTCCAGCAATCGCAACCATCTTCCTTTGTGTCAGGTATGACTCCAGCCAGTGGAGATGCCCATTGATTCCAGTTTTGCTAGGGCTCCTTGATGTCACACTCAGTCAAATGTGGCCTTGATGTCAAGGGCTGTCACTCTTACCTCACCTCTGGAATTCAGCTCTTCTGTCTAGATTTGAACCAATGCTGTAATGAGTCCAGGAGCTGAGTGGCCTTGGCAGAACCCAAACTGGGCATCACTGAGTGGGTTGTTGCTGAGCAGATGTTGCTTGATAGCACTGTTGATGATACCTTCCATTACATGTTTGAGAATAGACTGATGGAGTGGTTATGTACTGGACAAACCTGGGTAATTTTCCACATTGTTGGATAGATTCCAATGTTGTAACTGTACTGGAAGAGCTTGGCTAGGGGAGCAGCAATTCTGGAGTATAACCCTGCAGTACCATTGCCAAAATGTTGTCAAGGCCCATAGAATTTGCAGTATCCAGTGGCTCCAAATGTTTCTTTATATCATGTAGAGTGAATCGAATTGGCTGAAAACTGGCATCTGTATTGCTAGGTCCCACTGGAAGACGCCAAGATGGATCATTCACTCGGCACTGCTAGCTGAAGATTGTCGTAAATGCTTCAGCTTTATCTTTTGCACTGATATGCTGAGTTCTTGTATCATTGAGGATGGGAGTATTTGTGGAGCTGCCTTCTCCACTGAGTTGATAAATGGTCCATCACCATTGAGTGTGGCAGGACCTCCAAGCTTAGATCTGATCAACTGAAGCACTTGGGTATTAGACTATTAGTTATATTCAAATAACGTATAAGGGAACAGGAAAAACGTAGGAGAATGGCACAGTCATAATGCTAATGTATGAAGCTGATACAGACATGATGTGTCAGATGGTAATCTCCTACACCATAACACTCCTACAATTCTGTGATGTTCTCCATTGTCTGAAGTACCCTGGTTCAGATGTTTAATCTGAATTTACATTTGTGAATTCTGCTGTTGTATCAAATGAACTCAAAGTACAGTTAATAGCATTCCTGATATATCTCAGTTCTCTGGCATAGTCAGAAATCTCTAAACTTGTTAATAACTGAGAATGTAAAATTTGCAGTTTAATTCAAAGGCATGAAGAGTATCCTTTTTTGTACAACTGGGTCAATTTGTTTTTCTAAACCAGCCGGCAAAGAGTTAGCATTTTACTACTCTTAAGGCCTGTAAGATTAGACAACATCAGTGGCTAATTGTGAATTAACATACAGTCATAGAATCCTTACATTGTTAGAAAGCTTAAGTCTGTTGGGAGACTAAACAGAAATAACTTGGTTTCTAAATACTAATGTAAGACATGAGATAATTTAATATGTTGGGCAATGCTCATTTTTAATTTGTACTTAAATAGCTTAATTAAAATGTTAAAACTTGCTGTTTGCTAGGTTTGAAAGGTTTTAAAAAGATTTATGAAGGAACTTTACCAGTTAATTTATTTCATCTCTCTTTCATTTTCTTGGTTTTAATTAACTTTTGGGTGTAATGTTTTCTTTCACCTCACCACTGATCATTTGCTTTGATGCTGGCCACTTGGTGGTGCACATGAATAACCTTAAAATGACTTATCCTTTCTCCATTCTTCAAGATGGTTATTATCAGTGAATAAACTCTTTGCTGTCTTTGATCTCTGCGGCCCAAAGGCACGCTTATCTGGAAAGTGCCTGAAATTGCAGGAGTACCTTCTGTTCTAACACTAAGTGCATAACATTAATAATTCAGACTTCAGCATAATGTGTAATGAGGTGTTGAGAACATGTTTCAACTAGTGGGGTTCTCAAGCTAGGGGGCATACATTTAAAACTGAGATGTGAAGAAATTTCTTCTTAGAAGGTGTGAATGTCTGGAATTCTCCATCCTAGAAAGTTGTGACTGCTGGATCACAAAGTATTTAAATAGGAGATCACTCTTATACTTCAAAAACCTGAGCGTATCGAGGAGTTGCAACAAATGAGTTGAGACCTGGAGATAATCAGTGATCTATCTTGTATAATGGTGAGGCGTGCTTGAGGATACTAATGTCCTAATCCTTCTCTTCCTTATGTTCACTGGTGAGACTGCACCTGGAATATGTAGTTCTGGTTCCTTAGTCAAGGAAGAATAAGTTTGCTGCAGAGGGAGTGCAGTGGAATTTCACCAGACTAATTCCTGGGATGATGGGATTGTTCTCTGAGGAGAAATTATGGAGACTGAGCCTGTATTCTCTGAAAGGAAATCTAACCACATCACTCACTTTACGAAATTCTTAATTGCATAGATAAATTAGTTACAAAAAGGATGCCCCTGGCTCAGGGATCTCAAACCAAGGATGGGTAATAAATGCTGGCCTATCCAGTGACACATACATCCCAGGAATGAATTTTTTAAAGAACAGTCTTGGTATAAAAGTCAAACCATTTAGCACTGATGTGAAGAAACGTCTTCACTGAGAGGGTGTTTATGGTTTGGAACTCAATCATTAAGTTCAAGAAAAAGATTGACAGATTTCTGATTCGTGATGACATCACGAGTTTGTGGGTATAGCTTAGGGATATGGCATTAAGGTGATCAGCAATGATCTCAAATGGCAGAGTAAGCTCAAGGGGCTAAATAGCCTACTTCTCTAATGTTGCTATTTTCGGACCTAAATATAGTTTTTTTTACAATTGCCACACCTGATAGCAAAGACATAACCTGTTCTGACAAGGAGATGTTATAAATTGCTTTCTGTGGGTGCAGGGAACATTTACAAGGGTGATGGCTGAAATGTGGATCAATTAAACTAATTTTCTGTGGCTGTTCACACTTTATCTTTTGTTCTGATAAAGGCTATTAAAGTGGTTAATTTACAAAGGGATTTTTTGCCTTTCTTTATATTACTTCATATTATTTAGCTCTACGCTCCAGTTCTAATTTGTGGACATTCCAATCATGGTTGCTTTGTGCATCTTGAGATTTGTGAAAATGGATTGGCGATAAAATAAAATATATTTTCACCCTTTTTTTGGGCAGTACTGCTGCTTCAGATATTTCTCCTTCTGTTCATTGGCAATGTAATTTATGCTGCATGATAAGTAGTTAAACCAGGGGAGTGTGGAAATTGCAGAATTTACTCGTGGGTGTTATGAAGGAATTGTTTCATTAAAAGTGTAAACAACTATGTTGCACAAAAGAGTGAGATCCTCACAAGATCTGTTTAAAATGGAGAATAGTTGACTGGTTAGGAGATTTTAAAGGCAGTAATCTCAGATTGTAATGTGAACCATAAGAGCAGGGGTAATTCACTGGCAAAATGGCTCACAGAATTGTGCAAAATGTTAATGCTACAATATTGGTGGACAGCACAGTAACTGTCTTCCTGAGTGACCTGTAATACACCATCACACCTTGTCAGAAAAACAGGGAGCTCACTTAATATTTAGGAAGTGCAAATCTGGGTCAGATAGAGAAACCAGGAATCTTATAGCAGGAATTCATTAATCATTTCGAGTTACTTCAATTGTTTAACAAGACCACTTTTTTTTATTAAGAAGCAAATCAATCTTTGAACTTAATCCTAGATGGACAGAATTGTAAAGTAGAGATGTTGCGGTAAGCCTGTATCGAACCTTGAGTTGGACCATAGTTAAGTATGTTTCATGCCATTCTGGTCACCATATAAAGGTTTATAGGGTCACTGGAGAGGGTGTAGGGAAGATTTACAAGGGTGATAGCTGAAATGTGTGGGTTTAGATATTAGATATTATAGCCATAGAGATTTTGCAGCCTGGAAAGAGGCTGCTTGGCTTATAAAGTCCATTCCAGTCATCAAACATCCATCAATTCTAATCCCATTTTCAGTTTAAAGGATTGACGAGTTTGGGTTGATTGAGCCAATGGAACTCCATCAAAGTTTTGGTAGAGTATTTAGAGCATGTTTCTGAGAGTAATAAAAATGTACAGCATGGAAACAGACCCTTCAGTCCAACTCTTCCATGCTGACAAGATATCCCAAATTAATGTAGTCTCATTTGCCAGCATTTGGCCCATTTCCCTCTAAACCCTTCCCAGTCATGTACCAATCCAGATGCCTTTTAAATGTTGTAATTATACCAGCCTCCACTACTTTCTCTGGTAGCTCATTCCATGCCTGCACCACCCTCAGCGTGAAAAAGTCGTCCCTTAGGTCCCTTTTATATACCTCCCCACTGAACCTTAAACCTATGCCCAGTAGTTTTGGACTCCTCTACCCTGGAAAAAAGACCTCAGCTATTCATCTTATCCATTTCCCTCATGATTTTATAAACCAAAATTAGGTCACCTCTCAGCCTCTCCCTATAGCTCAAACACTCCAACCCCGGCAAAATCCTTGTAAATCTCTTCTGAACCTTTTCAAGTTTAACAACATCCTTTGTATTAGCAGGGAGACCAGAATTGATTGCAGATTCCAAGAGTGGCCTAACCAATGTCCTGTGCAGCTGCAACATGACATCCCAACCCCAAACTCATGCGCTGACCAAAAAAGGCAAGTGCACCAAACACTGCCTTCACTACTCAGTCTACCTGTGACTCCACTTTCAAGGGACTATGAACTTGTACCACAAAGTCTCTTTGTTCAGCAACGCTCCCAGGACCCTACCATTAAGTATTCAAATCATTTATATAAATGATAAAAATTAGTGGACCCCGCACTGAGCCTTGTGGCACACTACCGGTCACAGCCCTCCATTCTGAAAAACAACTTTGTGCCACCATCCTTTTGTCTCCTACTTTAAAGCCGATTTCATATCTAAATGGCTAGCTCTCTCTGGATTCCATGTGACCCAACCTTGTTAACCAGTCTACTACGCAGAACCTTGTCAAGCATCTTGCCGAAGTCCGTTTGGACAATGTCCAAATGCTCTGACTTCATCAGTTGTCTTTGTCACTTCAAAAAACTATACAAGCCAGTGAGACATGCTTTCCCATGCACAAAGCCATGTTGACCATCCCCAATCAGCTCTTGCCTTTCCAAATACGCACACATCCTGTCCCTCAGAATCCCCTCCAACAACTTGTCCACCACTGATGTCAGGATCACCAGTCCATAGCTCCCTGGCTTTTCTTTGCTACCTTTCTTTACCACATTAGCCATCTTCCAGTCTTCCGGCACCTCCCCCATGGCTACCGATGATACAAATATCTCAGCAATGGGCCCAGCAATAACTTCCCTAGCTTCCCACAAAGATCCTGGGATATACCTGATCAGGTCCTGGGGATTTACCCTCCTTTTATACATTTTAAGATGTCCAGCACCACACCCTGTAATATGGAAACTGTTTAAGATATCACTCTTTTTATTTCTCCAAGTTCTGTAGCTTCCATATCCTTCTCCACAGTCAATACTGATGCAAAATATTTGTTTAGTATTTCCAACCCCCATTCCTGCAGTTCCACCTGTAGGTAGCCTTGTTGACCTTTAAGGGATCCTATTCTCTCCCTAGTTATTCTTTTGTGGAAGAGCAATCAGAGGATTTATCTTAAACTTTGTTTTGCTATGGATTTGGCAGGAGAGATCATTCAAACTGCTTTCCAGTCTGTTATATGGTTTTATTTTTCTCAGAAGTCTGATAGAAATGGACTAAAGGAGAGCGTGGGGCAAGCTTGGAACAAATTTTAAAAGATGGGAATGTAGAACAGAAAATCTCAAAATGGACTGTAATTATTTCTACTACACCATGAGTAAAACTTTGTACTTTGTATTGATGAAGCTTTGAAACAACTTTTTGTCAAAGTAGACCTAAATAATTATGTCTCTGAGATAGTAGGAACTGCCGATGCTGGAGAATCTGAGATAACGAGCTGTAGAGCCGGATGAACACAGCAGGCCGAGCAGGAAAGCTGACGTTTCAGGACTGGACCCAAGAAACGTCAGCTTTCCTGCTCCTCTGATGCTGCTTGGCCTGCTGTGTTCATCCAGCTCTACACCTTGTTATCTCTAGTTATCTCTCTGGTGTTTGTTAAATCTGGAATAATGTAAAGCTGGCCGTATGTTGGTTTTTTTTAACTAATTCCTAGTTGTTTTTTTTAAATGGCTGTATATAGCTTGTTTGTTGCAAGGTACTTGTCAGGGCAGCAACTGACAATGCAGTGTTGTTTTGCATAGAATGCACTTTGATAGTTCAAAGTAAATTTGGAAGTAACTATAAAATAAGTATTAATTTTTGTAATCTTTTTAAACTAGCCTGGGAACTGTCCTGAAATGTGAATGGGAGGTTTTTGAATTAGGTAAACAATACAGTCTTAAAAATAGTTAAGGTGAATAATGCTTTCACAGCAATTTTTCCTGAAATGAGTCTTCATTTTCTACAGACTCACTTTGAAACAAAACAGATCAACGAAGCCAAACCAAGTTAATTTTCATGAACAAACATTCAACAATTGAAAATGACAATTCTCCAATTATGCTCTGTGCTTAGCAATTATACATAATACTGGATTTTGTAAAAGTATATGGAATGTTAAAAATTGCATGTGTGTAGCTCTCTTATATCTATCTGAAGTGTGGTAATTATTCTTTATAGCCATAGAGATTCTAAGTCTGTGTGCAGATATTTTAACAATATTAGTTTGTCATCCTAGGATTTAGTTTTCAAATATTTATTTCTGTTTCATTACAGAAATCCATAACCATGAGCCTGGTTACCAACTCTTTAGGTAAGCAATTTTAATCGTTTGACTACTTATTTTAATTACTCTGATAACCATAGATTACCCGTAAATAGTTTTGGTTTCAAATGCCAGAGTTGTTTGGCATTCTAATAGTTAAATCCCTGCTTGTCTTTCAGCTTTTTTACTAGATTAGAGAGTTTGGTAGTTAGTGATGGGCAATAAATGCTGGCCAAGCCAATGATGCCCACATACCTTGAATGACTTTTAAAAAGAGACTGCCTTGGGAAAAGGGGCACAAAGGTAAGTTTCATGTGCCAAGATGAAGCATTTTTCATTTCCCATTCTCTACTGATGACAGTTCATTCTTGCTGGAACCAGTTCCATTCGTGTTTTTTTCAATGTTTCTTGTTGAAAGTATGACAGTACATCAATTACAGGAATTTGAGGTAGTAGGCCAAGGCATTACAGCATCACTCCACATGCACACCAGGAGTTGGAAGTACAGCCTACTGTCTGTGCTGACACAGCGATAGCACCTCCACCCATGAGTGAACTTGTTTGTTCAACCCCCTGGCACCCAACTTGAACACACATTCAAGTATGATATTTCAGTGCAGTACTGAGGATTGACTCACTGTTGCAGCTGCCACCTTTTGGATGAGATGTTACGTTGAATCACTGCCTTTTCAGCTACTTGTTAAAGATCTCATGGAACTATTTGAAGCAGAGCAGGAGAGTTTTATTCAGTGTCCTGGTCCATATTTATCCCTTAACCACAAGTTACTGCCCCAAAGCCAAGCAGATCACCTATTTATTTGTCATATTTCTGTTTTCTGGACCAGGCCTTGTGCATATTGACAGTTTTCCAACAGTGACTGCACTTCCGAAGTATTTGATTGGGTATGAAGCACTTTGGGATGTCCTGAACTGCAACCTTTGTGCAGCAGTGGTGGTGTCCCTACCTTGAAGCAAGAAGGCCCAGGTTCAAGCCCCTTCTGCTCCAGGGGTGTGTTAATAACATCTCTGAACAAGTTGATTTGAAAATATGTAGTGTTGACAGAAGCATAAATTGTGGTGGTGAGGGGATGGTTCAGTGGAGTTGGTTACGTTAAACTATGAAATAGAGAATGTGGTTGATAAATTGGGACATGGAGTGTCCTGTCACTGAGCAGCACCTCAATTGCATGATGGTATGCAGTGGTAGAGCTGGCATTCAAAATTTACAATTTAACTGTGCTGGTATACTGAGTTTCTGGTAGGAGCTGATCATGGAGATCAGTCCTTTGAGGTTACAGCTTCTCCATTACTTGACATTGGAAGGATAGTCAACAGTTCACTGACAGTCATGAGTAGTTTTGGAGCAAGAAAGCTAGATATCGGCAGATGAGTGGTAGTTGATAGATAAAGAATTGGGGGACTGAGAACAAAATATCAAATGTGGCAGAAAAAGAGAAACTGTTGTAAATACTGTAGTGTTTGTTTTGAAACAGGTATGTGAGAAGTAATTTACAAGTACCTGTATCCTCTTCACAGCCCCATTTTCCTACTTGCATCCTTTAAGCTGTCAATTCTAGCTGCCGTCCTTCATCCCCATTCATAATCAGTGGTAGATGCTTGTGGCCTAGTTCCTTTTTTTTCTCCAAAAGTCCTCTACCATGTTGTGTCTTGGCTTCAAAAATTTCTTGATTTATTCATTGGCTGTGTCATGTCATTCTTGTTTTTGTATCCATTTAATCTTGGAATCTGTCCAATACAATATACATCAAATGAAATTATTTTGGTCACAGGACAACATTTCAGTGAAGGGGGTTAGATAATAAAACAATAAAGCCGTATTTCTGCAGCTCCTACAATGCTGTGCACCCTATTTTGCTGCCAAATTAGAAAGGCATGACACATAGCCAGTGTGACAATATTATGGCTTGAAGAGGTGTGTTTTGTCTTGGTTTTTTTGAAGAAATCTTTTGAGCCGTAGGCGCCAAGCAAATGAAGTAAATAGCTGTGAGGCCTTGGGATTTTTTTTAAAGTTAGAACAATAGAAGCAGCATGGATGGGTGGACTCAGACTCCCACAGAACCAGGACTTTAGTTTAGCTTTCAGTATTTGTTGGGGTTTTGAAGCTGGTTGTGTAAGATGCTGGATCCCTTTCTCTTTGCTACTGGTCTTGCTCTCTCTGCTGCTAGAATCGCATGTAAGACAATATGTTTTACTGACTTTGCCTTTGCCAAGGGTGTGTTTACGGGATGTTATTATATTGGAGTAGTTGCTGTTCAGTAGTTAAATTATTTAACATTCTGTTAGGTTCTCCAATAGATTTAGTTATACTAATTCTTTTCTTCTTTGTTTGTATTTTAACTGTGGTGTAAGAATAAAGTGTGTTTTGCTTAAAGCCTACTAGTGTGATAAATTGAATCAATTCTTACAGTGCCTTACACTTGCTTATAAATAAAAGTTAGGGTCTCGGCTATCTCCTTTACATATTTTGAGGAGGTTTGGTCTGGTCCATAACAACATGTTTCATCTTAATCTTTTTAAGATATAAGAATACATTTGCATGGCTAGGCAAAATGAATTAATGTTTGAATTAGTTTAGCTGTATATCTGATTCTTGCATCTTCATAGACTTCATGTTGACTTTGAAGTAACTTGATGTTAATTTCAGTGTAAGCAGAGAAATTGGGACAGCATCCTGACCATGTGAGGTCATTGTCTAGGACAGTGTTTTCCAATTTTTTTTTCCTATTGTAACTTCATTTGGTGCTTGGAAAATTGCAATGCCCCCATACTTGGGGTTTTGAGGTAGATGGGGGCGGGGTGGGGGGGCCAAGAGACCTGCGAAAGAGGGTGGGACACTGGAAAGAGTGGGGCAGGTGAGCTACAGAGGTTTTAAGCAATAAACACTCGCATTTTGTAGGTCACAGTTTTCAAACTCAAATCCCAATGTACTGAGATGGTAGGAACTGCCGATGCTGGAGAATCTGAGATGACAAGCTGTAGAGCTGGATGAACACAGCAGGCCAAGCAGCATCAGAGGAGCATGAAAGCTGACGTTTCGGGTCTGGACCCTTCTTCAGAAATGGGGGATGGGAAGGGGGTTCTGAAATAAATAGAGAGAGAGAGAGGGGGAGGTGGATGGAAGATGGATAAAGGAGCAGATAGGTGGAGTGGAGACGGACAGGACAAGGAGGCAGGGATGGAGCCAGTAAAGGTGAGTGTCGGTGGGGAGTTGGGGTGGGGTTTGGTCAGTCCAGGGAAGACAGACAGGTCAAGGAGGCGGGAATGAGGCTGGTAGGTAGGAGGTCAGGGTGGGGGTTGAGGTGGGAGGAGTGGATAGGTGGTACTGTTTGTTTGAGATTTTAGACAATAAGGCAACAAGTGACAATCTGCAGAGGAAACTTGGGAAATTGTTTTTCATTATGAAGCGATATTTATTAAAGCAAGGAAGCAACTTTGTAGTTTTACAATGGTTCCTGTTTTCAGGTTCAGCTTGGGATGCAGTGTCAAAACTTTGTCTAGTCTTCTGCTTTTGACTGAACAATAGGTTTTCCTAATTTCTGTTTCAAACCTGGAGCAAGCACTTTGGTTAGTGAAAGTTGGTGCTTGTTAACGCTTTATAAGCCATCAACAATATAATAGCATTGATTGGCTTAGGTAGAATATACTTATTTCTAGTTGGTTCAAGGAGTGTTTGATCAATCTGTGATTGGTCCCTGAGAGTTGTTACTCCGAGCTACCTTTAATTCAGCTACTTATTAAGAAATCTCACAGACATTCAAGTACTGATACAATGATTTAAACTTTATTGCATGTAGCAACCAAAATAAGACCCTTCCAGTAAGAAGGTTAAGCCTCACAAGTCAACTTGCCTATTAACCGATAAACAGTGGAATTTAGCTATGATTCCAACAGTGTCTGTCTCTGAATGTGTCCAGGGTTCGATCCTTGTGCGATATTGTTCTTAGTTCTGTTAAGGGAGCGTTTTGAAGTTGCTTTCTATACAGTTTTTCATCCTTCAGGTCCATGATGTGATATTAGTTGTGATTCTTTTGGTTCCTTACATCCAAAATATTGATTACCTTTTTTGGAGTTCTTGGGTGTGCAGTTTGCTTCCTTATCAGATGTAACCCCTCTGTCCTTGGTCTCATTTGGCCTTAACTGCCTGTTTGAAGACACATCCTGTCAAATAAGTCCATAAATTTTTCAGCAGGGCAGTCATTTATCCTTGTGGAATAAGGCATCCAGTTATCCAACAGGTGTCAGACAGTTTTGTTTATGTAGCCTTGAATCTTCTTTTCCCAGGCATGGCTAACTGCTATCAATCTGCTGTGTAACAGCTTGTCTTTGTCGCTTAATAGTTTATTCCAGACACCGTTATTGCTGACCTGCGCATGTAACAGTTTATCTTTGTTGATTCCTTCAATCCACAAACAGTTAAGGTATTGAAGTCAATAGCATCACAGCATGATGGACATCGCGGTCACCTTGTAGTATCTCCTGATTTGATTCCTTAAGATTTCACTTATACATAGAATCCCTTCAGTGTGAAAGCAGGCCATACGGCCCATCAAGACATAACTGACCCTCCAAGGAGCATCACTCCCAGACCCACCCGTATTCCCTGTCCCTGTAACCCTGCATTTCCCATGGCTAACCCACCTAGCCTGCTCATCCCTGGACACTATCGGCAATTTAGCATTGCCAATCCACCTAACCTGCACATCTTTGGACTGTGGGAGTAAACGAGAGTGCCTTTTGGAAACCCATGCAGACATGGGGGTTGGCGGGAATGTGCAAACTCCGCACAGACCATAATCCAAGGCTTGAATTGAATCCCGGTTCCTGATTCTGTGGGGCAGCAGTGCTAATTACTGAGCCACCTGTGTTGCCTTTGTCATATATTTTTGGTGGTATGGACTTGAAAGGCCGAAGGGACTCTTCTGTACTGTATGATGTTATGATACGGTATTTGATTCTCGCCAACATATCTTCCTTAATTCTCCATTTGTCTGGCTTATGCCAGACTACTACCACCACCATCACCCCCTTTTAAAACTTTACCTTAGATAACCTAAATTAACAACATTATTTCGGAATGATCCATTGACTGACCAAACCTCTTCATTCTGATTTGTTTTGATATTTTTCTAAGGTAGGAGGGTATTTTATGATATTTTCCTTGCTCATTTGTTTTGGATAGGAGTTTGAATGCTGCCCTGTCCTTAAGTTTAATATTCTCATCTCAATGGCTGGCTGGTGCTATTTTCCCTGGAATGTCGGAGGATGAGGGGTGAACTTATAGAAAATTGAGGACCCTGGATAGAGTGAATAGTGAAGGTCATTTTCCTATGGCAAGGGAGTCCAAAACTAGAGGGCATAGATTTAAGATGAGACGGAAAAGATTTAAAAGGGAGCTATGGGACAATGTTTTCCTGCAGAGGGTGGTGTGTGTATGCAGTGATCTGCCAGAGGAGGTGGAGGCTGGTACAGTTGCAGCGTTTAAAAGGCATCTGGTTGGGTATATGAATAGGAAGAGTTTAGAGGGATATGGGCCAAATGTTGGCAGATGGGACTTGATTGATTTTAGGATATCTGGGCAGCATGGACACATTTGAACAAAGGGTCTGTTGTACATCTCTAATTGGTTGTATGTCTCTAATTAGTCAGTCCATCATTAAATTTTAAACAAAAAATTTGTCAGTTGCAAATATTATGCTGATGTATAGTGCAAAGGACACTGGCTCCAAATAGTGCAGCATTGCCAGTGAAACAGAGAAGGCTATGGGGCCACAGTAGGAGAATGGAGTTGAGAAACATATCAGCCATGATTGAATGGCAGAGCAGACTCGATGGACAGAATGGCCTAATTCTGCTCCAATATCTTATAATCTTATAGAAACTGTTTATCTCCTGTAATGCAGCTCCAGTGTTGTCTCTCAAACCAGTCATGACTATAAGATTAAACATTAGCCATAAACAACATCATCATTAAGCTAAGATTTTAATGTGTAGTTATTTCAGTGAATTTCCTGTGTGATTTTCTTGAATGTCAATAATTGAAAATATGGTCCTCACCAGTTATAACTCACCATTGATGTTCCTGTCACTTTGTGAACAGATGGTCAAATCTGTGATTTGCATATAAACTTATTAGAGTTGCCTGATATTTGTGACTGATGGCAGAACATACACGTTTTAATCTTAAGACAATGAAATGCAACTGTATTTTCATACATCTTTAAATCCTGTGGTCCAGTAAATTCAAAATGTGCACTCCCTTCTACAACTGCACTCTGTCTTCTGTGCTGTGTTTCTGATGATGTATCTTTTTAGATATTTTAATCCCTTTCATTGTTTCTTGTAGACATACAGTTCAAGATTTTTAACTTGAAAAATTTAATGTCACAATTCCCTAATGCATTAAATGAAATCAGAAGGGGTGTTGCAAAGTAATATGTAAATCAGTAAATGGCATGAATAAATGAGATTTTAAAAAATCTTAGTAAACTGCACAAAATAATTGGAACACAAATACATTTTTAAACAATGCCTTTATAATGGACTCCTATAAGCTTGGCAAATGGTAAGTGCAAATTATCTATTTGTAGTTGGCTGTCCATCATGAGCACAGATGGTATGAATAGTACTAGACCATTTCTTTGGTCTTTGTAAGCACACTGTAGCTCTGGCCTGAGTGCAAGTAATTACAAACGTTTTTCTAAAGCCATCTTTCCCTCGTAAACCAATTTTACTTATTTAAACAACTTAAGATCTCCCCAGCATTTGTTTGTGTTGTGATATTAGTATGCTATATTTTATAACACTGTTACAAGGACCACACTCTCTCAATCTATAATTTGTCACTTGCAGCTTTTATGACTATGCAGGAAGAGTTGATGAAGAAAGCCTGGATAGAATCCTGAAAGGGAGGAGGAAAGTAAGTGCTCATTTTTGTTGGTAATTTTACAGGTTCTTCCTTTTTAAGTAAATGATTGATTGATACATAAGATCAGGACATGTCATTCAGCCCTGCGAGTCATTTACCCCATTCAGTTTGATTTTGCTTATTTTGTGATGTCTAGTGTGGCTTAGTTGATAGTGCTCTTGCTTAAGAGGTGGAAGATTCTAGGCTCAAGTGCCAGCTCAGGACTTGAGCACAAAAGTCGACACTGGCATTCCAATGCAATACAAGGGGGATGGTACACTGTTGGAGATGCTGTCTTTTGGATGAGATGTTAATCAAAGGCCTGTTTTGTTCTCCCGGGTGGACATGTACGACTATTTTAAATAAGAGCAGCGTACTTATTTGATTGTCCTGCCCAATAATTATTCCTCAATCAACAGCAAAATCAATTAACTGATCACAACGACATTTAAGTTTGCCTTTTGTGCACAAAGTAAATGCCCACAATGTGCCACATTTCCTATATTACAAATTGATTGCACTTATTTCGTTGGCTATGAAGCACTTTGCGACATCTTATTGCTATGAATGTCAACATATAAATGAAAGTCCTTATCATACATTTGCCAACTGACAATCTATTTATGTCATTTTTGAAAATGCAATCCAGCATTCACCGTTTTTGCTTTGGAAGGTGACCTTCTCTGCACTAGTTTTTGTGGGTAGAAGTCTTCTAGTTTCACTACAAAATTACCTAGCATTAAAATGGTGTACCTTTTGTTCTGGATTTCTGTCCAATGTAAATAGCTGCTTTGTGACTACATCATTTGCTCCTTTATTATTTTAAATGCTTCAATTAGATTGCCCTTCAACTGTTTCAACTCCAGCCAAGTTTATGCAATCACTCCTCTTAATTTAATTAAGAAGGGTGTCTGCTTTGAGGAATCTGTCATATTCTAAATGCTGATGTATCTTTTCTGATGCTCCAAATTTAATGCACTTCTTTAGATTATCTGATCAAGGCTCTGTATAACTGAAATATATCCTCTTTCTGTGGCTGGTTGGCTCGTCCGCTGAGCTGGTTCATTGTTGTTCCGGAGACGTTTCGTTACCCTGCTGGGTAACATCATCAGTGCAGCCTCCGCAGAGACTGTGACAAACACTACATCGGACAAACAGGAAGGAAATTCACAACAAGGGTACACGAACATCAATTGGCTAGAAAAAGACACGACCAATGCTCACTCATCTCAATCCACATGGATAAGGAGAACCACCAACTCGACTGGGACAAGCAAAGCAGAGACAGGCACGGGAGTTCCTAGAAGCCTGGTACTCCATGAAGAAAGCCATCATCAAACACCTAGAGCTAGACCCCATATACACTTCACTGCGAAGGAAAACCAGAAGTGAGGTAATCCAGCTCAACGGACTTCAGAGTTGAAAAACCAGGCGGGAAAACACCACGGCGCTTCATCGGAGGCTGCACTGATGATGGTACCCAGCAGGGTAATGAAACGTCTGTGGAACAACAATGAACCAGCTCAGCGGACAAGCCAACCAACCACAACACCCACAACCCGAGCTACAAATCTATTCCAAAACCTTAGATATCCTCTTTCTCTTTGTATTCCAGCTCCTTTGAATTAAAGGCCAATATTTCATTAGCTGTAGTTTTTTTATGTACCTGTGTTTTTTTAAGTTTTCAGTGATTTCTGAGGTAAGGCCATGCAACCTTACCTGTTTTCCACATGATGTCTTAAGACGGAATTTTTTTCCTCTGAATCAGATTGTGGTGTCCTAAAGGCCTTGATTCAATTCAGAAATATAATTATACACAAAAGATCTAAGCTGATTACGATGGCATGTGCTCTTTACTCATGGTCTGTGTTTTGTTTTTAGTACTTTGGAATAAGAGAACAATAACTTCTGGATTTTTGGAAGTGTAAATTTCCAAAATTTATCAAATCTCAAGTAGAAATTCCCTCCCTGCCTTCCTTTGGAAGATTTGAATATTTGAAGATAAGTATTGCAGTGTAGTAGTGTAAAATGGATTTGTTAACCGTGAAAGTCCTAATAAGTTCCTTCTTTTTTAGAATGTTATTGGCTGGTACAGATTTAGAAGGAATACACAGCAGCAAATGTCCTACAGAGAACATATTATCCATAAGCAGCTGACAAACATCCTCGGAGTGCCTGATCTAGTCTTCCTTCTATTTAGCTTTATCTCCACAGCAAACAACTCAACACATGCATTGGAATATGTGCTCTTTAGGTCTAATCGCCGGTAAGCTATTTGAGCTTTCAAAGCCTACTACATGTTACGTTAAGGTTTTATAAGTCATCGAGCATTTACTCTAAAAAAAAATAAAATTATTCAGTTTTAATAGTCATTTCTTTTCAAAATTTTCCACTTGGAAAGTTTACACTATGATTCAGTATTTGTGCTTTGTACGTAACATGACCATTTTAATAAGTTTAGTATATAAATCTGTGATTGTGGATTAACTAGAACCAAAAGATAGTGAAGTTAGAATGTGTCTGCTCAAGTTGGTGGAAAATTTTGCTTTATGAATTTTATTGATCAGTCTATTTAATATACTCATATGTAGCTGTTTTATGCAGGGCCATTTGAGGTTTTTAAAATATCCAATTTTTTTTCTGAAGGTATGATCAGAGAGTTTCACTCACTATTCCAAATTTGGGGAACACTAGCCAACAAGAGTATAAGAGTTCCTCAGTGCCAAACACATCATGGAATTATGACAAGGTGGTAACAGAACATGGGTGAGTATTAAACTACTAGTCTGAAAATATATCAACAAAGGATTATTTTGATAAATGATACAGTGAGCTGAATTTGACAATCCTGCATTGAAGTTTACCTGTGTATCAAAATTTGTCTGCAGTAACTTGTAGGAATTATTGCATGTTGTTATGGAATATGTTAAGTGTTTTGACACTGATTTCTTGGACATTTTCTTATGTCAATTTGAATTAATGTGAGAGATGCATCTTAAGGAAATCTCACTGCTCATTGAAACACATCTGTTCTCAAATTTGAAGTGATATTTATGATGTTAATTTAAACTAATGGTTCTTTGCATTGACAAGTTTCTAATTTCTGTTAATCGGTAGTCTAATGTCGAAAGGAGTTGAGGATCTGATGTATACAAAAGCAAAATGCTGTAGCTACTTGAAATTTAAAACGAAAACTGAAAGCACTAAAATGTAACAAGGGGTTGACATCTATGGGGAGGCAAACAGCAAAAAAAGTTTTTGTTTTAGTTAAAAACTTCTGCTGTTTTGAGCATTTTAGTTTATTACTACCCTATACGTTTTTAAAAGGAAGTGGTGCTGCTAATATTTGATATCAGCTGTCATTGGTATTTATATGGATGCACAGATTACAAAGAAACAATTTAGTTTCAACTTGTCTGATGCTTCATTAATCTAATTTCAGTTGTTGTTACAAGAAAATGTTGTGCTTTCCAATGTGTGACAGGATTCCTGTAAACGTCAGGGACTTCAAAATGAGTTTGAAATTGACGTTACTTGATTTGGTATGTGACTTAGCGATACGTGAGCTTGTAATGCTACCAGTCATAATTTGATCGTCTATTGTGTACCTGCAAAATTACATTTCCTGCCTTTTTACAGAGTTGAGACAAACTACAATTCAAATCTACAATGAAGTTAAGTAGATGAGTTACATTTCAAAATGAAAGTCCACACATTATCTATTGCAAACTAAACATAGATCAAATTTTGATCAGAAATTAGGAATAAAATTATGTTAATATGGCTTTGTTACATAATAAACAGTTGAGCTGCAAAACCAGGAATGTTTGAAGTACCATTCTGCCTGAATTGAATATCTCCTAGTCAGCAGTAGGCAGACTAAACTGATTTTGTGCCCCTTTTGTCAGGGGAAGAGAAAAGTGGCATGATTTCCCTCTGATTGCTACCCATTGCCCCTGCTGGTTGTATTGAGAAACACCGTCTTCTTTCCTTTCTTCCATCACCCAACCCCCCTCTTAGCATCACAAATAGGTTTTGACACCTGGCTGAAGCTCATCTCTGAATAACAAATCAGTTGGACAAAACATTAGTGTGCATGCCACATATTAAACATGTTTCAACAAGAATAAAGGGGGAAAAGACAAAAATGCATGTTAGAAGTTGTTGTAAAGGTAACAGAAAATGAGTTATTGAGTTAAAATTGTGCAATGGAAGGGTTGACTGTGCGGATATATAATGCTATGTCTCTTTTGAATCACCCAACTTTTTGTCTAATGGTATTTCAGAAAATTTACATAGATGAATGATTTCTCAGTTGTTACAAAGTCCACTTAAGATAAAGTGCCAGTTGTTGATTACAGAACAAAGTCTCACCAGTCAATATTCCTATCCTATTCACACAGTAAATATTATCTTTACAAAACTTTATTTGCCTACAACTCAGCCAATTACTTGCATATACTGATTTTAAAAATCACATTTCATTTCCAAAGCTTAATTCTTTAGTTTCTTTTCCCTTCAGCGTTGAAAACAGACTTTAATTTACAAGATCCTGTGGAATCACATGGCTGTCTTAAACGTGATGCATAATTACAATTCCAGTCTTGAGCTAATGAAGTATTTTTTATTTTCTCTGCACAGGGCTGAGTTCTTTGACAAAGATGGGGTGATTAAAGATATCCGGGCCATTTATCAGGTGTACAATGCACTTCAGGAAAAACTGCAAGTAAGTTAGATTGTTGGAAGCTGTGAGGAATAACTATGCATGATCTTGCTTGAGTGATTAAAGTTAATTCACTCACTATTAATTGTGGGGGTGTACATTTTAGAAACTGTACCCTGTTGTGATTTTGTTTTGGCCTTCAAAAGGTGGTAATTGTTTTAAAGGATTATTGTCGTGGATGCGTGGCATGATATCCAGTTTTGACATTTTGTTTAAATCACAATGTCGCACATCTGAGACCTTTTGAGTAACTTGGGTATGATTTAGTCCCTTTCTACATATGTCTGAAACACAGGGCACACTGCATTACAATATCTCGATTCCAATTTTCCTACTTACCTGCTCCATAGGTTTTATCGGCCCTGTCTGTACTGTACTTGTGTATTGCATTCTGGGATAAGAAAACAATAATTGGCTTCATAATTTTCAACTTCAAGTATCAAACACAGCTACCTCCATAGTGCCCCACCATTACATCTAACTTAAAATCCAAGTCCTCATCTTCAGATTCGACTTTTACCTCCTTTGTAACCCCACCTGCTCCTCTGACTCCACATAATATATTCTCTTGTTGCTGCCTCCAACAGAGAGTTTTAATCACTTTGCTCTATATTCTGGAACTCCTTTGCTAAATCCTTAACACTGATTGATAAGACATCTTTTGAAGAATCTGATCCTGAGCTTTCAATGCCATTTCAGAGCTGTCTACATTCTCCTCCATAATAATGCCTATCTCTGCCCCTGATTCAGTCCATCTACAGCTGAAACCCTCATTCAAGCTTTCATTACCCCCAGATTTGACACTTGCAATGCACTATATCTCTCCCCTTCCATTCTTGATAACTTCATTCAAGTTCATCAAAAATTCTGCAGCCTGTACCTTAACTGATGCTGTCTTTGTTCACCCATCATCTTTATCTCCCAATCCAGAAATGCTTCAAAATTAAAATTCTTTCTTTGTTTTCAAATCCATCTGTGGTCTCCCCTCCCATTCGTTTGTTAAATCCCCGCTAACTCTGAGAGCTGTTCCTCAATTCTGTTTTCTTTGTTCATCTATGGCTTCCTTTACTGTGGCATTGGTGACTGAATTTCCAACTATCCAAGGTCTGTTGTTAAGAAGAGCTCGCTCTCTCGTTTGAAGATGCTCCTTTCAAGCTTACCTGTTTGCTCAAACTCTGTATTGTTTATCTGAATGTCGTCTTTAGCTTAATGGAAATTATTGTCTAGTATGCTCCTGTGAAGCACTTTAAGATGCTTTGATATATTAAACATGCTTTATAAATGCAACTTGTTGAACTAAACTTAATACTGTAGTTTTCTTCTTTTTCTTTATTTCAACCCTCCTGCAGACTGTATGTGGAGAAGTGGAAAAAAGTGAACGAACAGTTGAAAGTTATCTACTCGAAGTGGACAAACTGAAAAAACAAATAGCACGTAGGAAAAGAGAGATTGCAGATGAAAAGAGTAAGTGTCTGTGATACATCAAAATTTTCTTTAATGTTGAATGGTTTTCACCAAGAACTGTTCATTAATGTACTTAAAAAAAAAAAAGTACAAGTGAGCAGAAGGCTGGCTCTCCTTTTCATTGTTAGCAGAATTCCGCAATGAGTATGCAAAATGCAATGAAGTAGAGCTAAAAAAAGTAAAACGTGTTTTAAAATTATAGGGAAAAACAAGTGAAACTGTTTGCAATATAATGACATGATGTAAACAATATTTTATGGACAACTTGTTTGCTCATTGACTATTGTAGATGGACAGCAAAGTTAATCTGAGTTCTACTGGTCTATACTATTGCACTTTTCAGTGGAATGCCAGTTTGAAAATGGTCCTCAACAAGGTGTTGAAGTATCAGTTACACAGAATTAAAATTAAATGTAAAATCAGTCAACTCAATTTATAAATTTTTGCCCTAATTTCCAAGCAAACAAGATTTGCTTAAACAAAAAAAATGCTAAACTGCTGATCCAGTACCACATGGTTACTTACCTGATCAGCATTGCTTTTGAAATCTGAATATGAATGTGCTTGTTTTCAGCTGGCTTAGACTGCTGTTTTAGTTTATTTTATAAATCCAGTATGTTTCTTCTTACTTCAAATGCACTGTGGGTGAAAGAGAATAAAGATTTTATAGTTGGAAAGAGAATATGGGTAGAAAAATTGTGATCAAGCAAGAATCTAAAGGGAAGAGAATTGAGGCGACAATGGATGATCAGGTAAAATTAAAGATCTGTGTTTTAGTATTTCAGGGTTAATATGTGAAGCCATTGTGGAATTTGCTTTATTACTATAGTAGTGTCATTACATAAATTGAAACTTGTAAAATCAGATGACCCAAGGAGTGTAGGAATTCCCTAAAACATTTGCAATCTAAAGGTTAAAATGTATTTAATGGAAAGAAATTGGCCATTGCAAACTGAAGTATTTTACTGTAATTCAGAATGCATCCTGCTCTGAACCGGTCAAATCTGACAACTAGACAAATCATCTTTTAAACCAACATTTAAAAATCTGTGGTGCTTTGGTGCCAAAATGGTGGCAACCTTGCTGTTTGCAACATTGTATTCAAAACCCTCCCTTCTGAATAATTCCCTATGCAACTTATTGTTCTCTAGCACTACTGTATTTATATTGTAGAGCTGCTTCAGCCAATAACTCAATCTTTGCCTGCGTACCATAGCACCCAGCTGTATATTGTGAAGGCTTCTGGAACATGTTTAAACTGCATATACAGGTTATTTTCTTGGGCTAAAAGCAGAAGTTATGAAAATGCATGCAATACTTTTTTTTAAATTCATATCTTTCCACTTAGAACTCCAAGAAGCTGCACTGAATAGAGGATTAGCTGAAGAAAATTCAGCACATGTGCCTACTCCGAGGTTCTGTCCTGGACAAGCAATGGAAGTGCATATGCAGGAAAGCTTGGACTCCCCTGTTGCTCTATTGCCTAATTCTGATCATTCTGATGTTACAGCTAGGGGCAATTTGCAGGTGATTAGTAGCGTTTATGTGCCTCGGTTACAGGGTGTAGGTTCTACTGGTAAACCTTCAAGCGCAACTGCACCTAACTATTATGGAATCAGAATTGGGAGTCCCCAGTCACAAAAAGCACATGGAGATGGTCTTAATAAAGAAGAGGACAATTATGAAAGCTTACACGAACCTTCAGGAACATCTGACAATGAACATGCTGCATTGGGTGACATGTGTCTGAATTCACATCCGGACGAAGATACAAGTGGCCCTCAAACTTCACAAATATAACAGACTCTTAGGCACTAATTTTGTGATGCACGTTAATTTGGAAGAAATGAGAAAGATGGTGTTCAGGCCAAGCAATTGAATGGATGTGTAACAGGAAGGTTTCTGTGTGCAGAAAGCTTAAATATTCTACATGTGATGGCCATTGCATAGTGCACAGTGTGCTTTCAGATAAATGGGATTTAGGATTATTTGTCTGTACTATTTGGAAAGATTCACACGTAATAGCCAAAAATTGCTTCCAATGGCACAACACAACTATTGGCACACAATGGTAGCACCAGATATTTTGTTTTTTTTTAAAATGTGGTATCACAGGTTAAACCAATCGCTGCTGGGTCTGTACCTAATGAAGAATTTGTTTTAAATTGACAATACTGTACCTCTTGCACTATATTTTGTTTTGCCTTTTTTGCAGGCTCACAAAAGGGAATGTTGTCAGTGGTCTTCAAAATTTATCCCATTAAGAGCCAAATTAGTGCTTGTTGAATTCTTCATAGCCTAATTGGAACAAAAATGATTATATGATTGCTTTAGCTTGCACGTAAGATTATCTGTGAACAAAACTTGTCCTATTTGAAAATTTTGAACTGGCGTAGTGTACTGCATTACTACACTCAACCATCCAGTCCTTTTAAAAATGGGAGTGTAAATTACCGATTATATAGTCTAAAAGGTTTGGTTTCTTCATCAATAATGTGCCTGACTGGTGTTAGTAAAGCAAAATTTGTATATAAAAACATCTACTGCTCACTGCTCCTGTTTACTAGAATTATTGCTATATTCCATTTTGGGTGCTGTAAATTTCTTGATTTTATTGCAATTCATTTTGCCAAATTTTGTCTTTTCCAAATGAAGCTGCAAAGAGGTTTCACTTCATAAAATATGATGGGCAACAAATTTGCTCATGGACTCAGTGATAAAGGAAAATTGAAATTAATAGAAGCATCCCTTATAGGAGAAAATGAAAAATTAAGTGTTTTGATTTACCAGCTTCTGAATTTGCCCAAATGGGGTTGCCAAACATGAAAGATATCAAGTTAACTTTATGAAATCCATTAAACCATTGTACATTGGAGTAGTTGTTTAATCTTTGAAAAGGTGACAATCTTTTTTACAACTTGAGACAAGGATTTATGGAGAATTTTGTTTGCGCTATATTTGCCAATCACCGGGAGTTTTGACATTAATGTACCCAATCCTGTACTCAGGAATTTCTCATGTGCACGTGTGTGCATGTATATATAGAATGTAATGCGCTGTATCTGTTTCAAAATGAGAGTTAACTCCAAGCTGGTTTTGTAAATCTGAAGGAACCCACTATGGTAAATTTCTGGTCAAGATTTACCTAACTATATTTGAAACACATTTTTTCTTAAAGTATGTGCTTGATGAAGAAGATGTACTTTACCCAAATGTTTTTTAAGCCTTCAGTAGATTTTCAATCTGTACAATACCAATTTTATTCTATCCCTTTTTTTCCCAGTAACAAATCTGATTTGGTGTGCATTGCAACGGATTAGTTTGGTTTTGTGAAGGTTTCAGCTTGACATGCGAACAAACATGAAAGGAAAATATATTAATGATTGATATGTTTTTTCTTCAGTATTTGGCTGATCCCTGAATGATGCTATATTTTTGTATAACCAGAACAGCACCAATATTTATATTTTCCAAATTACATGAGTATTGCTGTTACCATCTAATGATAGGATTTGTGATGACAGAATTTTGCACAAGATTTAAATCTCAATGTTGCTATAGCTTGCTGAATTCAAGTTTGTGATATTTGGGAATGGTAATTACAGAAATTTTGCAGATGAAGCATTTAAAATTGGACAATGTAAATTTTATCCTAATCGGAACTAATATAAATGTAGATGTTAAAAACAAGCTGTTGCTGCAGTAATATGATGAACTGAAAGAAATTAACTTGAGCTTTAGGGTCCCATTTCATTTACAAAAAAAAATTAAATTATAAAATTAGTTTTTTGAAGTCTGTAAAAGTGCATCTAGTTTCAATGGTAGACGTACTAAAATACTTAATTTGAGAATAAAAATAAATGTTTCAGAATCTAATTTATCCTGTAACATTTTTTCCGTAACTTCTAAATTGAGGCTGTACACACTCGCAGCTACCAAATTGTTACAACTTGGTAACAGTGGAAGTGATACAGTGGTGCATTATTTTATGCTCTCTCAGATCGGTCAGTGTTGCCTGTTAGTGATGCAAAAAGTGGTCTGAATATTATATGAGTGTAATTCTGCCACTGTGTGCACAGTTGGAGACGGATCCTTTCTCCATCATTGTCATCCCTTAAAGCATCAACATTCAGTTTTAAATGGTGCCTATTTTAATTTTCAGTAAGCTTAAGTTCCATGGTTCCAGAAATGTTAAGAACCAGTGTTTGTGGCTGTAAATATTGCTTGGGACCTATTTAAATGTAAATCTCTGTTCATATTTTTCCCAGTTAAATCCTAACCTGTTAAATTTAAGTTCATATTTTTAGTTGTGTCATCCACATTTTTCAGCATTTGTGAACTACAAAGTTGTGTTTTTTTCCCCCCTTTTTCACTGTATACAAAAAACTTCGAACTCATTGGTATTAGGGATACTGTCTCTTTTGTGGACAGTGACTGCACCCTCATTTTGATCTAAGCTGCAGGAACAAAATTAAATATAATTGTTGAATGCACCCATATAACATTCATTTCAAATTGTATTTGCTTAATCCATTATTACTGGTTTTCTGAAACACCGTAATTTCTCATTTTTTAAAGCTGCACAAATGGCAGCTATTTTACAAAGCTGTACTGTCACAGAATATTTAAGCTACAATTGCAGTAATATTTTGTGGTGTTCATAGAACTGTACTAAGAATGATTCCTGGTGAAGTTTTTGGTAATAAATGTTTCATGTCTAGAATCCATACATCACTGACTAACCAGTTTCTGATGATTGATATCCCAAAGATGCTCCCATAAAATCAGACAAAACAGTGATTGATCCTTGTTGAGGACCAAATCTTTCTCTGAAATTTGTAAAGCTTACCAATGTGGAATATATTCTAGCCGTTCATTTGTGCTCGGAATAGTTTTGAGGGAGAAGCTGAATACTTGCACCATTTACTATTTTTGGAAAAGGAAACTCCAGTAGTTACTGACCCAGTTTGTGGTATAACATTGGAATGTAGGTAATGACAGTGGTGATACTATGTCTAGTGGCCATTTCACCAGAGAGGAAGGTTCTTAATGTCATATGCTATATAATTTTGAACGCCAGTGTTGGTATTTAGTAAAATGTACTTAGGTTAGATTGATTCAGAATTATAAAGTATTCACTGGCAGTTTAGAAAGTTACAGTGAACAAATCTTAGCATTGCACTGTCTGAAATATCTGGAGTGAGCAAGTTAGTGCTAAATGGTAATGTGGAAAGAATGAAGATAGTTAATTTTTTTATAATATGCATATACACAATATTGTATAGAGTCTGTAAAATAAGTGGCAAAGGAAAATGCTTAATGGATATTATCTTTGCTGTCCTTGGAAATTATTGAACTATTGAAAATAAAAAAGTGAAATGCCACTTAGCCATTTGATATCCTGTTTTTATCCTGAACCTTTATCCCCATTTGCTGCCTTGTATATTGTATTTATACGGAATGATCTCTGCCTGTTCTGTGTTCACTGACCAGTTTGCATTAAAATTATAGTCAATTGCAAACTGCCAGAATTTGCCAGAATTCACTATCATAAATTCAACAGACTAAGAATCCAGTTGCAGTCTCACTAATTCCAATTCCTTTTTTTTTCCTCTGTTACCAACGATCTTCCAATGGAGTTGGCACGACAAAATGTGCTTTGCGGTTGTTCTATATACATTAACTTCCTTTGTCCCTTCCCTTTTGGGGAAAATAGCAGTGATCTCTTGTATTTCATACAAGTCATCCACAAGCTTGAGACCAATAACCTGAGCAGTTCTTTTGTGGAATCACAAGTGATCTGGAGAAAATGTTATGTGGCCTTTGTTCTTGGCACATAGGATGCCTCAATTATTTTGATAGGATTGTTTAAGAATCCTGAGGCATACGGTTGTATCCTTGAGTAGTCAACAGTACTGTGCTACTTGGGAACCAGTGGTTTGCATGTAACATTTGTATTGCAGCACTTAGTATAGAATGATATTTCTGTCAGATAAAAATGGACATTGTGATACAATAGGATGGGAAGTGACTAAAGGCTTAGTAGAATAGTTAAATTTTTGAGGAAGTTCTTTACGAGGAGAGGGCAAATATTATCTAGTTTTAAGTTCTACCGCTGTTAGAAGTTAAAAGCAGAATAGAATGAGACCATGCAAAGATTTTAACTTAATACATTAATCTCAAAATCGGTGGTACGATGAGACAAATAATGGCTATTTGTCAATTGCTGGTACTCTTCAGACAGTGCCATTCTATCATTTCCATAGCGTTGTGTTCAGGATCAGCTTGCCCTTGAGCCATCTCCAACTGAAGGCACCAAAACCATAAAATGAACTGTTCCAGGGCAAATCCACAGAAGTTGATAGCATTGCACCTGAAATATTCAAGTATGGAGAAACTTGTGGTTGAGAAACTTGGTAGCTGTCCTCTTTTATCTTAAAGACATTGTGCCCCAAGTCACTAAGGATGCTTCTGTTCCCCAACTGTACACATGGAAGCAAATCAAGCAATCTGTGGCAACTATCATGGTATTCCTCCTCAATTGTAGCCACAATTAGCAATACATCTCCCACGTCAGTTCAGAAGTTCTGATATGCAATAAGGACCGTATTGGCTGCTCAAATTTCCTGGTAAAAGCAAACTTAATATTTAGTAGGCTCATCCACAGATTTTGGAGAAAGCACTAAGTTTGTTTCAAAGATTGAAGTCTGGTTCTCTGACTTTGAGGCATTGACACCTTGCTGGTGTTAATAAAGCATCTAGGCATATCCCATCTTTGTTGCTTAAGATCTTGTTGCAACATCCCCAACACTGAAGTTCTTGCAAAAAATTGCATGCCTGCTATCAAAAATGTATGTGTCAGAGCTGAAGTTTGCAAGGAAGATGCCCATATACCAAAGGTGATATTTTACAGCCAACTGAGCGAAGTGTTTGAATCATTGTCTTCGTATCTGAATTTACAGCAGCCTATCTGTGATCCTTCCCACATCATCCCTGGCCCCCTCCAATTATATGGTGGGTAGGGGAACCTTGACTTATCCAAATGGAAAAGTCTGCCAGCAAACAATCTCAACATTCAAGAGGAGTCCAATCACTACAAAGCAACCAGACATGCTGCAAAGCCCATTCCTTCATCCAAGACCTGTTCATAAGAATATTTTAATTTGTAACACTCTCAATTCTTCTGTAAATCAAGATGATGAGTAATTCATCCTTAGGAAATGCAACTTTACTTTCCATTTATTAGAAAGGTGCTTTTGGTGAAGTAAAAATGATGTCAAAACCTGAAATGTGTTCCAAGAATACAGCTAACATACGCCAAGGAAGTTGTACAAGTGGAAAAGTGGTCTTTGTAAAATGTTGAGGGAGTAAGTGGTAATATTTTAAAAAGTCCATAAACCATGGAAATTGTATTGAGGACGTTGAGAATTTGGCAGTTTATTGTCTGTTTTGGCTTAAACTGATAGCATACACAGGGATTTATTGAGCTTTTCGTTGGAGGCAAGCTTCTGGCAGGTCAAATTCGGATAATTCCTCCATTAAAGTTAATGCAGGTTTAAAATGTCATGGCTTTACAAAATGGCTCCTGTAGATTTATATTTTCAGAAGTATATTGATTAAATTATACTTTCTTAAGGTTACACATGCACAGATAACAAATACACGGGATTCATTTATGTAGGTCTTTAAAGAAGCCTTGTTAACAAGGTATTTGCTATTCAAGGGTCTACGTGAAAAGGAAAGTTACTAAAGTTCTATAACAATCATGATTAATGGATGAAGGCATGGTCTGAACTGCTTGAATCAAGATTTATAAATATAAAGAACATAGTTGGAATTAAGAAGACCATGAGCAAGCTCATCAAATCCAAGATAAATAGATTATGTTGGACGAAGTTAACATGAATTATGAAGAGAAACATTTTTAGGAATAATAAGGAAATAAATACTCAATTGTAAAATATTAAAACAGACTTGAGCTTTGGACAAACCAATTAATTTATATTTTCAATGGACAGCATTTAGAATGAAAGAATCTATAAAATAAGCATTGTGTATGAAAAAAAAGCTAAATTTATGCTAGATTTTGCTAGACAGTTCTGTCTTAAAATGTTTATTGCGACTTTAGGTGAATCAGAACACCACTGGAGGGATTATGAGGTCATCATTTATTTTGTTTATAGTTCTACTCTTAGTCAGACTTGTATGATCTGATTGCCCTGGACAAGAAATTCAAACCGAAGCTTATTGAAATATCAAATTACAATTTGCAAACCTTGGCATAGTCAGTAACAGAAAAAGGGATGGCTGCTTTATGAAACAAGGCAGCCATTGCTATAAATAACAAAAGGCTATTTTTTGTTAATAACCAAGCAGGACATTTGTGTGAGCTTGCCTTCTGTTCAAAAAGGAGACGGAACAGACGGCCCTTTTGGAGACTGAAGGAATTAGTTGTGTTGATGGTGAATGTCAGATGTGGAAGGTGCAGGCTAAGTGGAGTGATATTTGAAGGACACAGGAAAATTTGACCTGCCATGACAGAGAGAAGAGAGCCTAATGGTCAACAGGAGCAACTTTAGTAATGAATCCATGAAAATCGATAACTTTAAAAAGAATATTTGAATTTCCATTGATTGGACAGTGTCAACATGGATTTATGAAAGGGAATTCACATTTAACAAATTTGCTTGAGTTTTGTTTGAGGACAGCAAGTAAATAATGGGAAAAAGAGTGAATTGGTGATTTGAATTTGCAGAAGATTTTTGATAAAAACCCACAAAAGAGGCTAGTAAACAAAATTAGAGCACACCCTATAGTGGGTCTCATACTAGCATGGATTGAAGATTGGTAAATAGAAAGAAAGCACAGTACAAATAAATGAATTGTGCTCAGGTTAGGAGGCTGTGATTAGTAGGTATTGGTGCTTGGGCTCTAGCTGTTCACAATATATATCAACAATTTGGAAGTGGAAACCAAATGAAATATTTTCAAGTTTGCAGATGATACAAAACTAGGTGAGAGTTATGAGGATGATGCAAAGAGGTTTCAATGGGATTTGATGGGTGAATGAGTGCCCAAGGATATGGCAGCTGGAATATAATATGGGTAAGTGTGAGATTATCCACTCTGGTAGGCGGAATGGATGTATAGAGTATTCTTCAACTAGTGAGAGATTAAGAAATGTTGATGCTCAAGAGCACAAGTTCATAAGCCACTGAAAGCAAGCATACAGGTACAGCAAACAATTAGACAGATCAATAGTATGCTGGCCTTTATTGCAAGAGGATTTGAGTACAGGAAAGGTGCTTCACCGAAAACACCTTTCTAATAAATGTCATGCTTCAATTGTGCAGAATTTTGATGGGACTGTACCTGGAGTATTGTGTGAAATTTTGGTCCTTTTCCCTAAGGAAATATATTCTTGCCATAAAGGGTGTGCAGAAGAAACACAAAAACTTTTACTGAAATAAACAAACCAAAAGCACCATTGTTCAAACACTGTTCTGTAAGGAACTTACACTCTAAACTCCAGAGAAGATTAGCCATTTAACTTGTAAAAGAAACAAAAGTCTACTTCTGTAGCTATAGTTTACTCTGTCCTACAGGTCGACATCCCATTCTTCAGGAATGTGTCTGAAGCTGTTCTCAGCAGCTCATGGATTGTGTTATTTTTCTGTTGGCTAATGTATAGCTGGATAATGTATAACCCCTGACTGATATGCTTGGGGAGGGTTACTTCCCTCCAGACAAATTGAGTCCTGTTTAAACCCCCTCAAACTGGTTGCACTGGGAATTGGTAAGTGTGGGATTATATTTTTAATGTGACAGTATTAAGGGGAAATCTAGATTTTAAAAATTTAATTAAGCAATTAACATTACTCTTTAAGTTAACAGAAGTTAAGCTTTGTTATAACAATGTGTGGAGCTGGAGGAACA
>NC_063351.1:26087926-26091201 GCF_021869965.1 Rhincodon typus | reverse complement strand
CAGACCCGAAATGTCAGCTTTGCTGCTCCTCTGATGCTGCCTGGCCTGCTTTGTTCCTCCAGCTCCACACCTTGTTATCTCAGACTCCAGCATCGGCAGTTCCTACTATCCCTGAGTTAAATTTTATTGCAGCCTTAAGTTAGGAGTTTATAAAATCTGAAAAGCTGTAGATAATTGATCAGGGCTGTCTTAAATAATTTCTTTTAAGCTTGAATCAATGGTTTCCAGGAAGCATTAATAGACATTTTACTAAGGGCTGCCTTAATTGTCTGCATTTGGTACTGCTTTGGTTGTACAGAGTGTAAAGTGGGAGTTTGGTAAGTTAGGAGTTCAGTAAGTCAGAGGGAGTTCAGTAAGTAGTGAGGACCAGTACTCCTTTTTCCTCTATTGTTTTCAGTCTCCTGTAGTTGGCATTTACTTTGGTACATGGAAGAAGCTAATTTGAGAGTCCTGGTAACTTATTCAATTATTCTAATTGTAGCAAATCGTTTTCAAAGTAATGGGATGGCAGGTCAGCTTAGTCATCTGGAGTGTACATCTGCAATAAGTATTAAATAATGGATGTATCATGTGTCCAAGAACATTTTCGCAGGATGTGTCACTGGCTGCAGAAGCATGAACTCTAGGTTTCCAAACCTGAGCAGTGGCTGGAGTCACTATTTTCATCTGTGAGGCAGTGGACTACGTGATAGCACAATTATGGAGCTGAACACAATACAGGTTAGATGTCCACAGAGAGTATGCGTGACCACCAGGTAGTCCCAGAAAATTAGGCTCATATTGCAGTAGTCCCCTGTGTCTAGCTTGCTTGATAATTGATATTCCATTTTGGGCACTGGTAAGACCAACAGTTCCTCAGGACCACACAGTTAGTAGCACAACAGGTGTCTTGGCTATACTGAGGGCTGTGGAAAGAGGGCTAAGAATGAGTAAAAAGCAAGTAATAAAGGATTCCATAGTCGGGGTATCAAACAGGTCCTTCTGCAAATATTGATATGCCCCTGACAGTATATTGCTCTTCTGGTGCCAAGGTTGTTGATGCTACAGAGCAGCTGCAGGACATTAGTCCGAGGGACTGTGTTCAGACAAAGGTTGTGAGTAAGTTATTAGAAATGACTTGGGTCCTGAAAGGAGATTTCAAGGGGCTTGGTAGGAGATTGAAAGCAGGACCTCTAAATCAATTGTCCCAGGATTACTTCCAGTCTCTTGTGCTGATGTGTGTAAAAAATGGGGAACGTAAGCAATTCAACACTTGGCTGGAAAGCTGGTAAAGAAGGTTTGACGTTGGATTTCTGAGACATTGGGACTAGTTCTGGAGACGGGTAGCTGGACCAGCTGATAAGGTCCAGTATGAATATCTTTGCTAGTGCTGTTGGGAGAAATTTAAAACTACATTAACAGGTGCATGAGAACCTGAGACCAGACTCACAGCAGAAACAAAGGCAGAAATTTAGTGAGTGATTTTGCCAGACAAAGAAAGATACACCACAGATATATGGCAATATTAAAAGGTATGCTTATAAATGCAAGGAGTATAGCAAATAACTCACGGTTTTAAGGCACAGGTGGACATTAGATATAATGGAAACTGGCTTAAAGAGGGACAAGGATGGCAGAATAGAGAAGTGATAAAAGGGTGGCCTGTAAAATTCTTGGTTAAAGAATTAATTACAGTTATGAGAAGTAATGATATTTTCAATGAACCATCACAAGGCTGAATGGGTTGAGCTCAGAAACAAAAAAAAAGGCTGTCCCACTGCTTGGCATCTACTAAAGCCCCTCAAATAGTGGGAGCAAGTTGGAAACACAAATATGCAGGCAAATGTCTGTGTTCCAAAACAATAGGGCAATAATAGCTGGGAATCTTCAACTACCCAACTATCGACTGGGATACAAAGAGTGTAAAAGGCACAGATGATGCAAAATTCTTAATCTATATTCAAGAGAACTTTTGTTTTGTAAGCCAGCAGGTACAAGCCTAATGAAATAGGTTGCAATTTAGATTTAGCCTTCAGAAATTATGCTGGGCAGGTGGATAAATTAGCAGGAACTGACCATTTTGGAGATGGTGACTATGATGCCGTTAGACAGCATTAGTATGGGAAGACACAAAATTAGAACAAGACCAAAAATTCTCAATTAGAGAAAGCTAAGATTTAATCTGGCAGAAGTGGACTGTATAGAGCTACTTGCAAGAAAGTCAGTGGTAAATCATGTGAGGCATTCAAGAATAAGATTCTTCAGGCATACTGCAAATGTATCCCGATAAAAAGGTGGTACAGTATACAGAGCAAGATAAAAAAAAAAGTTGCTTAATTCAAAAATAATGCTTTAGGACTTTTGCAGGAGTATAGGAAGTGAAGCAAAAAGTGAAATTAAGAAAGCAAGAGGGATAGGCGTAATATTATAAGGTCAGTGTGCCTTCAGCGGTCGGCAAATTTACTAGAATCAATGTGAAGATAGGATAAAGTTACTGGAAAGGCACTTGCCAGTGTAGTAATTAGTCATAATCTGCATGGTTATGTTACAGAAAAGGTTCAGTATTATTATTTTAATTAATTGTTTTGAGGAAGTAATCCATGGAATTGTGAGCAGTGCAGCGGATGTTATCTGCATGGACTTGAGCAAGGCCATAAGAGACAGACTAGTCTGAAAAAGTAAAGTCCATGGGATTCACGGGGAATGTGGTGAGTGGGATCTAATAATGGCTCAATGACAGGAAAAAAAAGGGTAATGGTCACCAGATTTTTTAAAAATGAAAAGCATTCTCCAATGTTCTTCCACAGAGCTCCATGTTGAATACCTTGGTATTGGTGGATATATTAATAATTTAGACAACTACGGGAGGCATGTATGGGAAATTTGCAGACCATGCAGAAATTGGCCATGTAGTTGACAGTGAAGTGGATTGTTGTTTGATAGCACGATACTATTGATGGTTTGGTTGAGTGAGTGGAAAACTGGCAACCGGAATTCAGTCCAGAGAAATGAGGTTATGCTGTTGCGGAGAGTGACAAAGCAAGGACATACGTAATAAACATGGACATATCAAGAGGGACAGATGAAATGTGTGGATGAAAAGATGAACTTTATACTGTATGTCCACAAGTCCCTGAAAGTGACAGGATCAGTAGATAATGCGGTAACTTTGATATATGGGATGCTTTCCCTCATTCAGCAACATATTGAATACAAGAGCAGGAAAGTAATGCTGGAATCATTGCAAGATACTGGTTTGGTAGGCTACAGCTGGAATTTTGTGTACAATTCTGGTC
>NC_063351.1:25994957-26087916 GCF_021869965.1 Rhincodon typus | reverse complement strand
AAAACTGAGCAGGCTGCAGGGTAACACTCGAGGTGTACAAATTGATGAGGGGGCTTGGAATAGAGGGTACAGAAAAGACATGTTTCCTTTAGCTGAAAGGTCAATTATTGGGGACATATACTTAAGATGATTAGTAGAAAGATTAAAAGGGATAGGAAGAAAAGCTTTTTCACCAGAAGGTTCTGGCTATGTGAAATTTGCTGCCCAGTTTGGTGGTTAAGGCAGAAACCTTCAATTGATTTAAAAGGAACCTGGGTCTGCATCTGAATTGCTTTAACCTGCCAGGCTACAGACCAGGTGTTGTAAAGTTTATATAGTTGTTCTATCTTACTTTTCCTGGGAATTTACCTCGACTGTACTTGAACCAGCTATTTAGTAGGTAGCACATTGCTCTTTTCCATTTGCCTGCCAATTTTTGATGCTAACTTAGTCTGGAGCAGATCCATTCTCATTCCACTGATATTAGCTTTTCTCCAATTAAGTATTTTTATTACACATTTCTCCTTACCCACTTCTGTAAATAACCTAAAATCTATGACACTATGATCGCAGTTTCCTAAAGAGTCCCCTGTGTCACTTTGATCATTTGATAGAACCAGACTTTCCTTTCTTATTGGCTAGAAACATTCTGATTTTTAAAAAAAAATCAAAAATACACTTCAGAAACTTTCCTTTCTCTATGCCTTTTATGTGATACCATCCTGGTCCCATTATCACTACTGTTTCTGAGCCTTTCTCCAATTTTTGTGAAAATTTGCTCCTTCAGATAAGACCTGAAAATACACCAAATAGTGTAATGGTATATCTATTGACAGTATATATAGTACTTGGGCTATGCCTAAAATTCTATTATACTGGTGATGACATAAGATTTTCTGAACTGTTAGTGCAATATCTTATGGCTCCTTAGAATATTATCATGTTTCCTAGCTAACCATTGAGTAGTACTGGTTTTATGATTGAAAGCTTGGAAGGAAATTGTTTTTAGAAATACAGTAGATCTGAAAGAGTGAGGTATTTTAGTTTCCAACAAGAACAAAAAACACGACTCAAAGCCAAGTGATGGGTGGACATGTTCCTACACAAAACTGAAGCCCCTAAGGTAATTTATTCTATTGCTGAATTCTGTTACTCACAACCTACTATCACCAATTTTGTCTCAAACATTCTGATGTGTTTTTTTACAGAGAAAACAATGATATTTTTATTTCAAGGTTTTCTACAAGAGCTAGGAAAAAAATGACATTTAAACATTCTGATAGGCTACATACAAACAAATTAGTTAGAAAGACAATTAAGTAGTTACAAAAATCAATACATTATGAACAGAAATTGGCATTTTACAATTTTACTGAAGTGATCAAGTTAACAACATAGACCAGTCATAAGAGACCCTTATTTATTCACAATATTTAGTCATGAATGTCAATAGTGCACAATTCTAATTCAATTTTGTCTACAATGCTCTTTTCCATATTTTAGTGTTTATGACTGACCTAGTTATTTTAAAGCAATGTACATTTCCAAAAATCCAGGCAACAGGAATTGACATTTGAATTCACAACTTCTCAAAAGTTTGAAAAATACACAAAACTAATTAACTCAGAATTGAAATATTCACTTCTGGTGCCATTGGTTGTTAGAAAATCATAAAAATGGATCAAAAATAAATTAAGGCACAAATTGGGGATTAGTAAATGCAGAGCCTGTTGTTTTTTTGGAACTATTCAGATTCTGCAGAGTACAAAGACATAACTGATTTTGACATTCTGATCAGATTTGCATATTATCCCAAAGCAAAATATTACCCAGAGTTCCATGGCCAAACAGTAGCAAATTTAATAAGTTAACAGTTTTGAACTTTAAAACATTAATCAGATTTTAAAAATTCACATGGGAATATGCTCCAAGTGCACATAAAAGATTAAGGCAAAAGTCTACTAACTAGAATGTTCCAATTACTGTGTTATACAGATAAGGCCACGTGATGATTTTCAATGACAAGTACTGTAGAAAAATATTCGCCATTGTAGAGAATTTTTTAAAAAATAGACAAACATCTCAGAACAGAACAGTATATAGAACACAGTTATGCCTTGCATCAGTAGGGAATGTAGGTCCAATTTCTACTCTGCTACAATGCCAATTTCAATATTGCCGGAGAAGAAAATCGGAAAGGATTTCTGTGAGCTGTTCCTGCATGTTTACTTGAGCAACCAAGTTTGTTGACAAACTGAATGAGAAAGTACATTATGAGGAGGGAACAAAGGACTGAATTTTAAGTTTAAGCAAGCAAATAGGCTCTGAATGAATTAAAATATCACTTGGTCTGCAAAAAAGGATATTGAAAGTTTAAGAGAATGACCTGGGTGTACATGTGTATAAAGCATTGAAAGGGGCAGCACAATTTGAGAGTGGTAAATAAAGCACAAAACATCTTGTGATTTATCAATTAGGGCACCAATACCCACTACAAACCAACTGACTCCCACGGTTATCTTGACTATACATCCTCGTACCATGCTTCCTGTAAAGACTCTATTCCGTTCTCCCAGTTCCTCCATCTAAAGTGCATTTGTTCTGATGATGCCAAATTTGACAAGGGGGCCTCCATATTGTCTGCCTTCTTCCTCATTCGAGGATTCCCCAGCACCGTAGTTGATGGTCCTCAGCTGGGTCTGACCCATCTCTTCCTCCTACAATAGTGATAGGGTCCTCTTTGTCATCACCTACCATCCAACCAGCATCCAGATGCAGAAGATCATTAGCCACCATTTCTGCCACCTCCAGACACATATAACCCCTCCCCTGTCAGCCTTCCACAAGGAGCAGTCCCTCTGGGACACACTGGTCCACTCCTCCGTCACTCCCAACACCCTCCCATAGTCCCACGGCACCTTTCCCTGCAGCCGCAGAAAGGGTAGCAACTGGCCATTTACTTCCTCCTACGTCAGTATCCAAGGGTCCAAACACACTTTCCAGGTGAAGTAGTGCTTTACCTGCACTTCCCTCAATCTAATCTACTGCTTTCGCTGCTCACAAAATGGTCTCCTCTACATTTGGGAAACAATGTATAGACTGGGTGGCCACTTTGCAGAACACCTATATTCTATGTGCAAAAGAGACCCTGAGCTTCCAGTTGCCTGCCACTTTAACATACCACCCTGTTCCCTGGCCGACATCTCTGTCTCAGGCTTGCTGCAATGCTCCAGCAAAGCTCAGCGCAAGCCGGAAGAACAACACCTCATTTTCCGCTTGGGAAGTCCCCAGCTTTTTATACTCAATATCAAGTTCAACAATTATAGGGCTTGAGGCACCTTCTCCCATGTCCTTACTCCAACCTCCACACACCAAGCCTTAGTCTGCCATTACACAAAACCTATTGTTAACCACTAATTGTCCCCTTTAGTAGCTATGCATTCTGCCAGGCTGATTGTCATCCACACCTTTGTCTGTCCAACTGTTCTCCTCTCTCTTTGGGCTCTATCTCCATCTAATGTTTACTCCTTACCCCTACCCTATCTTCTGCATGAAAAAACAACTTTTTCCGAGCTACCATCAGTTCTGAGGAAGGGTCACTAGACCCAAAATATTAACTCTGATTTCACTCAACAGATGCTGCCAGGCCTGCTGAGATTTTCCAGCAATTTCTGTTTTAGTTTCTGATTTCCAGCATCTGCAGTTCTTTTGTTTTTGCTAAAATACGTCTTTATCAGTTTGGAAAGACAAAACTAGTAGACTGCCATAAGGATCAGTCCTAGGCCTTCAATTATTTATCACCTGTGTTACTGACTTGAGAGGTGGGGCGGAGGATAATGTATCAAAGTTCAATGATGAAACATAAATAGGTGGGACAGTATGGCAAGGGGACATCAATAGATTGAGCAAGCGGGCAAAAACTTCGAGGATGGGGTTTAATGTAGGAAAGTGTGAAGTCATGCACTTTGGTCGGAAGAATCAAAAGGCACATATTATTCAATTGAGACTCCAAGGAAGTGCAGCAGAGGGGGAATATGGGCATCCTTGTGCATAAAACACAAAACCGGTAATTGAAGCAGCAAATTGCATTTTGGCCTTTGTTGCTAAAGGACTGGAGTTTAAAAATACAGAAGTTTTGTTACAACTATCGGCCACACTCAGCGTACTGAATATACAGTTTTGGTCCACATATTTAAAAAAGAATATATTGGCATCGGAGGCAGTTCGAAAGAAATTCACTAGGCTGATTCCTCAGATGAAAGGGTTGACTTATCACGAATGACTAAACAGGGTAGGACTTCATTCGTTGGAATTTTGAAAAATGAAGAGTGATCTTATTGGAACAATGAAGATTCTGAGGGGACTTGACAGGGTTGGTATTGAGAAAATCCTATTGAAACATTGGACAGTCTTGAAGGGCCAAATGGCCTATTCCTGCTCCTGTTTCATATGCTACGTGCAGACATAGGAAGTTGCTACCAGTTTCTGCAGCATACTGACTGCAAACACTGGCAGTGTAACTGTCAATATCTCAAATTCCAGGCCAATGTATCTAATTGCAAGGAGATAGGGGAAAAAATACATTAACTGGAAAATACACAGAGCTATGTAAAGGGTCTTCTGACAGAAATTTGTTGAATGCAACTAAGTAAATTTAGTTGGATTAAAAATCTAACTGAATCCTAAATAAATCCATGGAGGCCAGTATCTCATCACCAACCTACCCCTAATTGACATGGGCATAGTATATGACATTGATCCAGCTAGTTCAGGGCCAGCTCCGAGAGTGAACAGAACCCCTGACACTCCTGTTTATATGTCAGCCGGGGCTCCCTGATAGGACCAGGTTAACAGTCCCAATCAGGGAGCTCAGATTCTCATATTCATAACCTCCCCACCCCACCAAGTGCAGGAATGTAAGTCGATTCTTTTCCTGTAACTTCTCCTGGGGCATTTTCGCCCAAGGTCCAGTTCCTCCGGCTGTGTGTCAGCTTTAGGCAGCATGTACTGGACAGTAGCCCACCTCTTGCACTTGGAAGAAATGCATCCTCTTCTTCAGGCGGGAATGGCTTTATTAGAGGTTTATTATCCTAGGCTGAGGGGCAGAACCCACAGGTTCTGATAGTCTTTCCAAATGTTCTGAGGGGCCGGGTACATTTTACTCCTGCTCTGTTCGCGAGGTAGCAGCTATCTCATGGTCCACGTGCTTGTTCAGGACTGCTTCTCCTACCCGAACTTTATACGTCATGGGACCAGACTTCACATTGACCCTACGTCTTACTTATGCAGGACCATTCCCGTGGTTTTGACATCAAACTTCGTCCTCTGAAGTAAACTGTCTCTTTTGCTTAGGCAAATCCTGTGTCTGGCATTGGCTATCCTGATGCCATTTCACTCCCCACCCAGGACGGGGAAGATCAGGTTTAACTTGGTATAGAATCTTCTCCCCATTAGCAAATCTGCTGGAACTGTCCTGTAGTTGCGTGAGGTGTCGTCCTATAATCAAACAGGAACTGTGACAGTTTGGTGTTGAGTGAAACTATCGGCTGTTTCTTTAAGCCTGCTTTCAAAGTTTGGATTGCTCTTTCCGCCAGACCATTGGAAGATGGATGGTATGGAGCTGTCCAAAAATGCCGAATGCCATTCAACTTTAGGAAATACTTGAATTCACTTCTGGTAAATAATTGCCCGTTGTCTGTGGCCAACACCTCCAGGAATCAGTGTATTGCAAACGATGCTTGCAGCTTTTCAAGCGTTCTCCCAGAATTTGATGAATGAACTCTGCATGTCCAACCACTTTGAATGGTCATCCATAATGATTAAGAACACAGACCCTATGAAAGGAGCTGCATAGTCGATGTATGACCAAGTCCAGGATATACGTGGACATTCCCACGAATGTGGGGGAGCTGCTGGTGGTAATTTTTGTCCTTGTTGGCACTCTGGGCACTGCCTCACCTTTGTGGCTACATCAGCATCCAATCCTGGCTATCAGATGTATCTTCTCACCAACATCTTCATTTTGGAAAACCGTGCATGACACTGATGGAGTTCAACCAGTATCTGGGGGTGACCTTTACTTGGGACAATCACTCTTACTCCCCAAAATAATATGTCGTCCTCAACTGTGATCTGGTCTCACTGTGTCCAGAAAGGTTTCAATTCTGATTGTGATGGCCCTTTCCTTTCCCCCATCACTACCAGCTGTCTTAGTTTTTCCATGACTGGATACTTTTGCATCCACAGTCAGATATTGTCAACAGTGGCTGGAAGAGTGTCCAGAAAATTTAAAACCAGAATGGACTTTTCTTGTAGTGACACCACTGGTGATGTATCTGCCAATGGGAGGCAGCTCAAGGCATCCACATTTGCCACTTGGCCTCCAGGATGGTGTTCCAACACATAATTGTACACATTCAGAATAAGAATCCACTGCTGAATTCAACCTGAAGCTATGGGCGGCCTGGTCCTTTCCTCTTTAGGTAGCCCTAGCAGGGGTTTGTGGTCCATTATTATTACAAATTTATGTCCGTAAAAGTATTGGTGGAACTTTCTGACATCAAAGATGACTGCCAAACCTTCATTCTCTATCTGAGGTATTTTTATTCAGCATCAGCCAAAATCCAGGAAGCCTACACCATTGGCCCTTCCTCTCCACTGGATTACCAGTAAGCCAACACTACCCTGATACTGTATGTGTCGGCATTGCATGTCAGCACCACATCTTGCTTAGGATTGTAGTGTGCCAACATCTTAGACGATGATAGCTGCTTCTTCACTTCCCTAAAGACTGCTGTTTGGCTATGAGACCATTACCAAGATTGACCCTTTATCAACTGCAGATGTAAGGGTGCCAGGATGGAGGCCAGGTTATGTATGAATTTTCCATAATAATTTGCCAACCCAAGGAAAGATCTAAGCTTCGGGTCAGACATGGGAGCTGGGGCACCTTTGATCATCCTCACTTTTTCTTCCAATGGGTGTAACTCAGTCTTGTTGACTTTGAAACCCAAGTAGGTCACTTGGTGTGCCCAGAACACACATTTTTCCCTTCTAAGGTGTACACCAGCCAAAGTGCTCTTTACTCGTCATCTTGGTCATTAGTACATCATCTAGATAAATGGGACCCTGAGGTAGACCTTGTAAAATGTTGACCATCGCCTGCCGAAAAATGGCAGAGGTTGATGACAGCCCAAATGGCAGTCTTGTATATTGGCACCAAACTTCATGGGTATTAATTGTAGCATACTTCTGGGAATCCTCATTTTATCGTAATGGCAGGTACGCATGGCTTATGCCCAGCTTCGTGAAGAACAGCACATCCCTCATCACCCTCCCAGCCCCACCAGTTTTGCATACAAGTTCTCCGTGCGGGGAATTGGGTATTCATCCAGCTGCGTAAGATGGCTTACCTTTTGATAAAAATCACCACAATGGCAAACTGACCTGTCAGGTTTCACAATTGGTACAACTGGTGCTGCCCATTCTGCAAACTGTACTGGTTTGATGATTCTTTCACTTTCTGGCCTCCTGATTTCTACTTTTACTTTTGCACATGGCTTTGGGCAGGCCTTGCAGAATTGTTTCCTGATCAATATGTAAGGTGACTTTTGCTCCTTTGATAGTCCCCTAGACCTTCCTGAAAAAGCATCCACGTATTGAAGTAGGACTTCATGCAGGCAGCCATTTTCTAATCTATAAATGATGAACCAATCAAATTGAATCTTTCTGAACCAATTTCACCCCATCAAGCTCGGGCCCGAGCATTTCACTGCAAGCCCCGGTAACTGAACCAGCTTCTTCTCGTAAGAGACTGGCACCGATGTTGTACACATAATCTGTAAAGGCACCCCCCATATAGGTTCTCAGCCTGGCCAAGGTCTTTTGCACACTTAAGGATTGGAGTACAGAAATTTTGGTAAGGACTGCTTTTGCAATCACTGATGCAGCTGCACTGGTATCAACCTCTGTTACAATCAGATAACCATTTAACCAAATGTTTATTTTGATTGGTTTTGAATTGTATATTTTTAAGCAAATTTACTGTTCTAAATCAGATTTTGGTGGACTTTCCAGGATATTCACTCTCCGGGATACCGGGCCTATGAGCTCTTGCACTCCATTCAAGCCTAGTGGGACTTTTTTGCTGTCTCGAGTCCGCGTAGCAACAACAAATGATTATTCAAAATGGTAGATGGGAGAGAATCACGGCTGTGAGAGCTACCTCCTTTCTTTGAGGCTTTTTTTTCAGTGCTAGCTGATTTCCTTGATTTCTGGGAGCAGTAATTACTGGTTTTGAATTTTTGCTTTGAAAAGATCAAAGACAACAATACTTTAAACAGGAGAAAAGAAAGCAGGAGACCAAGTTCGGGAGAGATCATGTACGAAATCAGAGAACAACTTTACAGATAAAAAACATAAAAAAACAAGCAGTGAGCTTTATGCTTGACTTTATTGGTCAATGCATTGAATATGGGAGGTGGGAAGTCATGTTGCGACTGTACAGGACATTGGTTATGCCACTTTTGAAATACTGTCTTCAAGTCTGGCCTCCCTGCTATAGGAAAGATGTTGTTAAACTTGAAAGGGTTCAGAAAAAAATTACAAGGATGCTGTCGTGTTTGAGCTATAGGAAGGGCTGAATAATCTGGGGTGACTTTTCCTGGAGCATCAGAGGCTGTGGGGTGACGGGATAGAGGTTTGTAAAATCATGAGCGGCATGGATAGGTTGAATAGCGAAGGTCTTTTTCCCAGGGTTGGGGAGTGCAAATCTAGGGGGCATAGGTTTAAGCTGAGAGGGGAAAGATTTAATAAGGACCTAAGGGGCAACTTGTTCACACAGAGGATGGTGCACGTAAGGAACGAGCTGCTAGTGGATGTGGTGGAGGCTGGTACAATTACAACATTTAAAAGGCATCTGGATGGGTCTATTAGGGAGGGTTTAGTGCGATATGGGCCAAATGGGACTAGATTAATTTAGGGTATCTGGTTGGCATGGATGAGTTGGACTGAACTGTACAACTCTGTGACTCTAACTACAATGCCCTGCTGGCACAGATCCTCCTGAAAATTTTAATGGTTTGGCAGAGGCTTGGCTTTGTTTTAGGATTTTGCAGTGTGCTGACCGAGAGCCCCTCTGTTCAGGATGTCCTAATTGAGGTTATGCAATTACTTTTACTCAAGTGCTGTTTCCCAATGTCAGTTGGTGTGGCAAGGGTGGCCATTTCCGACAGAATACCCTGTCACTCATTAGCACCACTTGCCGCATTTTCTAACGGAACAGTCTGTTGTGGTACCTGTATGGAGTCCAGCTGAACTTCAGCTAGCAAGCACTTTTGCATGGGAACAGCATTAACCCCACATTCCCAACTGTCTCTCAGCAACTCATTTAGGATTAAACCAAAATCACACGCCTTGCCAGTCATCTTAACCTCATCAAAAATCCCAATATGGCTTCCCCTGGTTCTCGAATTACTGAGTAAAACTGATAGCACCTCAAAATTAGAGGAGGCTTGGGGTCACAATATTCCTTAGCTAAATCCATCAACTCTTTAAAGGTTTTACTATCTGGTGCCTTAAAGAAAGTTAGGCTCCTAATAATCGAAAAAGCTGCAGGTCCACAAGCTGTCAGCATGGTAATTCATCTTTTATCTGCCCTAATGTCATTTGCCCAGGAAAAACAACATTCTTTCCACCCACTGGGCCCAGTTTGCAATGGCAGGATCAAATGAGTCAAGCTTCCCAAATAGTGGCATGATGCCAGAAATACTCACCACAACTCAAAGACAACTGTTGTGACTGAATCTCTTATGGGGTGTTTTTCTCTCGTCGCTACTGAAATAACTCCACGGAGGCCAGTATCTCGTTACCAAGTCACCCTTTATTTACTTGTTCATAGTTCATGACACTGATCCAGCTAGCTGAGCCAGATCCTGGAGTGAACAGAATACCTGACACTCCTGTTTCTGTCAGCGAGCTAGGGCTCCGTGATTGGACCAGGTTAACAGCCCTAAGAAACTCATTCTATGAGGTCCACGTGGCTGACCTTAATCCAATCATTACAGAATCTCAGCAAAACAAAAAGACAAAAAACAAGATGCAGTGTAGCTCACTCCAGTGAGCAGTGTGGAAGGGAAAGGACAGTTAGGGAATTTCTGCATTTTGCAAAATTGAGGGCAAAAGAAAACATTAAATCCAGAAAAGAATATTCATGCGGCCCTTGAAAATTTAATGGTAAGGATGAAATGTTTTAGAAGCTTCAGTCTTTCTGCTTCAGTGCATTTATGCAGGACATTTTATTTCTGTGTAAGGCAGCTAGTACAAACTGGATGTCAGAAGATAGCATTTTGTCCAAAGGACTCCCCTCCAATGTAGTAGTTTTCAGCTGTTAGCATCATTAGCCTGCCCATTCTTAGCCGATAATTCTTTTTCACAATTTTTTGTCCTCCTGCTGGTCAATGCAAATCTGAACAGATTTCCACAGTGCACGGATGTTTCCTTCTCCAAATCCTGATGCACCCTTTCGTTCAATAAGCTCAAGGAAAAATGTCTCTTCAGAAAAAATTGGTTTTGTGAATGTTTGCATTAGGTATCTGCAATAAAACAAATATTTTAGTTATAAAGATACATAAAAATTAATTTATCTCTTGCAGTATTTAATATAAAATAAATCAAAGGTTTGATTTCAACATCACGTACTAAGGACAACAGTGCTCTGCAACCAGGTAGAAGTACGTACACAGGAGTAGCTTAGGAAGGAAGTACAAACAATAGGGCTACACTCACACACACAAAAAATACTAAGAACAGGCTCCAGCTGTGTTAATTGTACCAAGATTCAGATGGAACTGCAGGGAAGAACACTGATTCTATGGTTGACCATTGGGCTGGGAAACAGATTGCCAGCAATCATCCAATGCTAAACATTGCTCGATTAAAAACTTCAACTGTAAAAGCTTCTTAGATGACAAAAATTAGCAACTTAGGTAAAGGGGAAGTTGGATTGTCCTCAAAATGGCTTACTTGCTTATTAGTGTGACACTCTTATGAACAGAATTTTAAAAGTTACACTTTTTTGTTAAGTAATCTTTGAAAAATTAAATGATTAACAAAAGCTTCAATATTAAGTTTCTCCAAAAACAAAAAATGATGGCACAGACTACTGTTCAGAGAGCTCGTCCAGCTTCACCACAGGCAGTGCATTACTCATAACTTGACTATGTACAAAATTTCCGTCGTAAACGTGAATATAAATTTTAAAATGAGAGAATGCTGAGACAATATGACAAAAACATCACAGATTATACATACACTGTTTTAAAAATCAGATGGATAGGCAAGTATTTGGTCTCTGCTCAAAAATACAGTCCTTTTTTTAAGTTAACACAGAAGGTAAGTTGAAGTTCCCTCCCAGGAATTCAACTGAAAAAAAACTTTATTTTTCAGACACCTGATTAAGGGACTACAGGTTGCAAATGTATCAAATGACAATTTAAAACATATTTTAAGATCCCAATTGCTGCCAAAACCACTTTCATTTCTGTAGTGTCGTTAATGTAGTAAAATGTGTCAACATACTTCACTGTTATCAAACAAAATTTTATACTGAGTCACATAAGGAAATACTAGAAGACCAAAAACTGGAGCATCAGAAAGAAAGAAGAGGTAGTGGGCTGGAGAGGAAAAAGAAGGGAATTCCAAGTTTAGTGTACAGGTAGCTAGAAGTATGGTCATCAATAACGGAGATATTAAAAAAGAGCTGCACAAGAGGTCAGAATGGAGGAGTGGAGAAATTTCAAAATTTTTTACATGCGGCTGAAGTTGCAGTGATATGGAGAGATAAGGGTTGGTTGGAGTTGAAAACAAAAATAAGAATTTTAAAAACCAGAGGTGTTGCTGACCTGGGAAGCAATGTGTGATCAGAACTTACAGGGAAGAATTGAGCAGAGCCCAAGTATGTCCTAATGCCATTCTTGCAGCTTCCTGAGGGCAGAAGTATCGAGTTTATTTAGGAGGTTACCCACAATTAACTTTTGGCCCAAGATGAAAATCAGAAAGCACTTGAATTATTGCTTTCCATGCTTCATTTAATTATACAGACTGACTTGTCCAGAAAGTTTCCTGAAATGTTTGGCTCACAGAAAACCTTTTATTAGCTGGTCCCTGACATTTGGCTTCTCCTTTACAATGCTCATCATCCACATCAGAATCCAGAAGAATATTGTACTGCGCAAGCAACTCTGGATCTTGTCCTGCTTTCATGATCTCCTGCCATTTTTCTGTCTGTGAAAGAAACATGACTTTTTACAGATTGTTTACAGTTTAGATTTTTGACTACAGATACTAGACACAAGAACAAAATGTTGAGAATGGGGCTAAAACAAAGCAGAAACAGTTTCCAGTTAATTCTGTTGAATGTATTTAAGAGTAGGTCAGAAAATTATTTTTTGCAAAAAAGCTAGTTTCTAAATTAGTGAATATTCCCAGCTTTTGAAAATTATCAAACTAGCGGTCCGTAAGATTCAGTATTTATAGCACCTACAGGTCACTTGTTCCTCAATAAAGGAAGAATACAGAAAAGATGGTTAAGTGCAGAGTTATGAAGAAATTCAAAGCAACAGAAGGAAATCCAATGTTGTGTCTCAAGAACATTAGTATTGTTCCACTACTTTCCTGTTGCTATCATATGCAGGATGCAGATACTTATGCATGAGAAAGCTGTGGTGGTCTTTGCATGTTGTAGGACAGTACATTTAAAATAGATTGGGGAATGGTTTATGTTTCACACCAGATTTTCACCTATTTTGAAAAAGACTGTTAATATTCAGAAGCTGCTTAATGCAAACATTTTTTCTATCTGCATTTCATTTGATCTTGCCAGCATAATTCATGATTAATGGGAATGCAAACAAAATTAAGACAACATACTACACGTGAATTTGACATTCTGGATTGTGAAGGCAAATTGATCTGGATTTGGCAGTCAGCAGCAAAGCAATACTTGCAGCAACCCACAAAGCTTGTGATGCTTGGTGATCATTTTCAGCACTACAACCTTTCCAAGGCATCTACAGTGTGAGAACAAGGTAATCATCAATACGGCTCTTCAACCAATCAGACAGTAGGAATCACACAGAAGCAACACCATGCTGAATGCTGTACAAGTGAGCAGGTTTACAGTCTGTTATTATTTATATAATTCATTGTAAGATCAGAAAAGGTGAGAGATTTACAAGAGACAATCTTTAAGTTTAAGTTTTTAAAAAAATTCAAAAATAAGTAAATTCTAAAGGAATGAGGTTCTGTAATTATAAAATCTTCTTTTGTGTTCATTCCGTAACTAGGGGATAAGTAGTGCGACCTCACTGTCACTGGCAATCCGGGTGATCAAAGAACTCTGGCTCCCTCAAAGTTAATACTGAAGACTTGGAGTTATAGAACTGTATAGCATGGAAACAGACCCTTCAGTCCAACTCGTCCATGCCAACAAGATATCCTAAATTAATGTAGTCCCATTTGCCAGCATTTGGCCCATATCCCTCTAAACCCTTCCTATTCATATACCCATCCAGATGCCTATTAAATGGTGTAATTGTACCAGCCTCCACCACTTCCACTGGCAGCTCATTCCATATATGCACCACCCTCTCCATGAAAAAGTTGCCCCATCGGTGCCTTTTAAATCATTCCCCACTCACCTTAAACCTATGCCTTCTAGTTTTGGATTTAACAACCCTGGGGAAAAAGACCTTGGACATTCACCGTATGCCCCTCGTGATTTTATAAACTTCTATAAGATCACCCCTCGGCCTCTGATGCTCTCGGGATTGTAAAGAAGGCAGAGGCATCAGTTAGTGATGTACTAGACAGTCAGTACAAATCCAAACCATCATATACACTCAGTTGAAAGTCACAAAAATAAGCCAGAATACTAAAGGTAACATTGTCATTAGCTGCTTCAGCACCAGAGTTAGTTTTAGGCAGACAATAGTATTACTATTTTTAATTATTGCCTTTTGATATAGCAATTCAATTTTATTTACTGGACAGATCAAAGCTGTTGAACTAGCACTGCTGCAGTACCTCAGTGTAATATGCAGAAGGTGGACAGAAAAACTCAACTCCAGCATCTGCAAGGAATTTGCAAGTTGAAACAATGTCAGTCGTGTACAAGCCCACATGCTGTATCCCAGCTCCATTGTGCTGTTCTAAAAATGTGTCGATTTGATTTTTACCTAAAACACAAACAAATTATTTGTAAAAGATATCCAACATATTTTCATGTTCCTTACATTGATTTATAAATCACTGAGCTGTACTAAACTTGTAGCAATAACTGCTGTCCTCATTTTATCGTTTAGAAATTTATTGCAAACGAAAAGATCACGAAAAATTTTCAAACATTGCGGAATGCAGTTAATTCCAGATGCACTTTGTGTAACAGTGACAACAGATTTGTTGTATCTACTCATTCACAGTGATTAATAAGTCAATTTGACAATTTTAGATTATTGTAGGAACAGCAAGTGATATTTTTGGTCTTGCATTCAATTATTCCTTTCTGCATTGAAGCCAAATCAATGAAAAATTAAAATTAAAATTAAAATTCAGCTTAACTTTCAATTTATCTTGATTTATTTAAATCCCAGAATACGGGAAGATGACAATCAGACTGCCTAGATAGCTAAAAGGAACTATGCATAGCATGAGAGGTGTCAGTAGCTTGTAATTTGAGAGTGTAGTCAAGCACTAGGAAAAGCAAGCATACAAAGGGCTGGGAGAACAGGATCTTAAAATTTGACAGCACCGAAAGGTCAGGGTATTGAATAGAGAAATGATACTGGCCCGTATCATATTAGGTGAGAACTGGCATGGAAGCATTTGGATTGTAATGGTCAGATGCAAAAACCTGTTAGAAAGGTGGGGTGGTAGAAAGTAAGAAACAAATGTTGGAGCACTTTCTCTAAAAGATTATACATATCTACATAGGAGTATTACATTCACCCAACTGTTAAATACCATTGATATTAATTACCAGAATACAAGATCATAATGCAGTTTATATTTAGGGCAGCACAGAGGTTCTGTGGTTAGCACTGCCGCCTCACAGTGCCAGGGACCCAGTCTCGATTCTGCCCTCAGGAAATTGTGTGGAGTTTGCACATTCTCCCCACGTCTGTGGGATTTTGCTCTGGGTGTTTCGGTTTCCTCCTACAGTCCAAAGCTGTGCAGGTTAGATGGATTGGTATGCTAAGTTGCCCAGGGATGTGCAGGCTAGATGGATTAGCATGGGAAATATGGGGATGGGGTGTATCTGGGTGAGCTCTTCAGACATTCGGTGTGGACTTGATGGGCTTAATAGGGACTCTGTAGGAATTCTAAAAGCTGTTTGGCATAGGCAAGCAGAAGGAAAAGGAAAGAAAATATTTTAAAATTTGATTCTCCATGATGTGGCCCACATCAAGTCTGTAGTTACGCCCTATCCCTTGTGATAGTGTATGTTCATTTCCAGCCAAAGGATCTGAAACAAGTTTGTCATAGATTACACTATTTATTTTCACTGATGAAATCTCTTAACTGGAAATTGAGCTGTCTGTTTAATCTTCTTCACATAGATGTACTGAATCATCTCTCTGAAGTTAGAAATTTAAAGCTGAAAAATCTGGAAGGAAGACACCATTTACCTTTTCTAATATTTAAAATCTGTCAGGTTTCCAAGTGTGTGTGATTATTCATATCAACAGAATATTATGTTGGCAATTCGTCCACTGAAGGACACCACCACCAACTACATAAAAGCTCTTGCTACCATAATAAGTCAGAGGCTAGACATTGTATATCAAATGGCACACCTTCTGATCTTGCAGATTTTCTAAATCATCGTAAGGGCAGAAATCAGGAGTGTGACTTAATACTATCTATTTGCTTGTATGGATGTGACACTCAAAATGCATACTAGCATCTGAGATAAAGTAGTCCTCTCCAGCCAACAGCTTAAATATCTATTTCCTCCTACCAGTGCAATTAGCATGGCTTCAATGTAAACTACCTACATAATGTGCTGTAGCATGTCACGAAAACTTCTGCAGCAAGACCTCACCAGCTAGCATTTGGAGAAAACAAGGGTAGCCAATGCAAGGAAATACAACCTCAAAGCTATGCATCATCCCCACCATGACATATTCCTTCATCGTTGAGGTCAAAGTCGTGAGACGCTTTACCCAATAGCATTGAAAGAGCTTTAGCTCACAGACTATGGTTCAAGAAGACAGTCCATCAACAGCTTTATAGGGTAAACTAGGATAGGCAATAAATCTTGTAGTCCTATTTGCCTCATTTAAAAGGAGGTCTTTTTGGAGTTAAGTTGTATGAAATTGTATTAGTACTCAAAAGAAGACCTCACAATACCCACTTTAGAGATAGAATTGCTTCAGCTACACAGCTTACTTGATCACCACGCTAGCTCATGTTTCCATAATTTGATACTTTTGGATCAGAAGTAACATATAATACATCAATAGTAAAATAGAAGACGTAACAGGAAGAATAGTCCATTCAGCCCTTGGGTCTGCTCTACCATTCAATGAGATTGTGAGAGATCTCATAATATGCAACTCCACTTTCCTGTCTTATCCCCATGCCCTTTGATTCCCTTATTGATTAAAAATCTTTCTATCTTGGCCTTGTACACACTTGTCCAAATGGAAATGCTGTGAGTTAACAAAGCTGTAAGGCTTGAAAACAAGAAGTTGGCACTTCAGTGCAGCATTAAAGAAATGTTCAAAGTGCTGTTTTTTGTATAGCAAACTAAATTAATTCCCTACTTGCCTGTTCCGGTGGGCTTTTGTTAATCTTTATTCACAGGATAAGGACATTGCTGGCTCAATCAGTATTTATTGATCATCCCTAGATGCCTTCGAGGTGATGAGCTGTCTTCTTGAACTGCTGCAGTCCACATAGTTATTGCTACAGGCACAGCACAGCTAGCAAAGCTCCATTAGCTGGGTTGACTAGACAGCTGCTTTATAATGCAGAGTGACACCAACAACATAGGTTCAACTCCCACACTGGCTGAGGTTACCATGACAGACACTCCTTCTCAACATCTCCACTTACCCGAGTCATAGTGACCCTCAGGTTAAACCACACCATTTGTCTGTCTGTCTCTCTCTGCTGAGAGAGCAGCCCTATGATTTAGTAAAATTGCTGACCTTACCATTGGCCATTACTGTTGATGGCTCACATAAGTAAAGAAAATTAAAGGTCGTATTAAATCTTTGTTCAATGAAAAGTCTAAAATTAACATTAAAAGGTTATGAAGAACAAATTCATCCCCACTTTGAAAGCAATGATAATGATAATTATATGTACACATATAATAAACACAAGTATGTTAAGGCTGCGACCATTATTCAGGCAGCTATACTATAAATAGCACTGCACCTTGATTGGCTAAAGGCTCAGCTATCACAAATTTGCAATCCAATTTCTTCTCTTCGATTTTAGGCATGGACATGCCAATCTCACTGCATTTCCAGTACTCCATTGCAGTTAAGCGCAGACCAATGTTATCTCCTTCAATGACATAACCATCATTTAGATCTTCACTTCTGAAAACTCAAGAAAATCAAAACCATCACAGTTCAAATTAATGAAATGACAATGAATCTACTCAGTGCTATGGAAACCGCCCAGAGTAGATTCCATAACACAGGCAGCAACAGAATATCTGTAAAGATCAATGCTTAAACAGTAGAGGAGATTATCAGAAACGTCTCAATCTTTACAATGGGCTGGGAGCCAGTTAGCATCCGCAGATTCAACTGTTCATTTGTAAATTGCTACTACTTCGGTAAGTGACTCTTGAAAGTTAATAAAAGCAAAATGTTGGAAAACTCAAGTCTGACAGTTTCGATAGAGACAAAACAGAGCTAAAGTGTTAAGAGATAATTTTTTTTTTCCTGAAGAAGGGTCTAGACCCGAAACGTCGGCCTTCCGGCTCCTCTGATGCTGCTTGGCCTGCTGTATTCATCCAGCTCCAGACCTTGTTATCTCAGATTCTCCAGCATCTGCAGTTCCTACTATCTCTAATGTGTTAAGCCCTGCATAACTGAAAAGAGCTGGAAAGTTATAATTTTTATGCTGTAACGAGGAGGAAGGGGCGAAAAGAAGGTCCGTTCTGCAGTTAAGACTAGCAGTGCTGACATATCAATGGGCGCTTACGAAGTAAGATTGTCGAAATAACGGCCTCTGCATTTCTAATTTAGCTAGCCAGAGGTGAAGGATAGTTGGAAGCTGCTCTTTCTTTGCCAAAGTAAATAAAGAAAGCCCTGCACTGACCGGTTGACGAGGAAGCGCTGGAAGCCGAAGCAGCGGCGGTACCAGTCCATGATGTGGGCGCTCTGCCGCCGGGGACACGCATAGGTGATGTGGTCGAAATGGCTGATGGCTACCGGCCCCCTGGCTACCTCCCGCTCTTCAGCCCCGTCGCCGGGACATGGCGGCGGCACGAAGCCGGGCAGGAATTCCCCACGGTAACCGCTCCGGTCGATCAGAGTGTGAGAGATGTTGCCCACCACCGATCGCACCACCGAGTAGGTGACCCAGCCCAGCTCATTCTCCACCGGCCTCGGCGGTACAACGACCTGACAGCCCAGGCGGTCCAGCCGCAGCGTCGCCCGCTCCACATCCTTCACTTCAAAGGAGATGTTACAGGCGCTATCCACCGCCTGGGCCCCCGGAACCACATCGTACAGGAGACCCCCGGGCACCGAACACTCGCCGAACCGGCTCTCGTTCACCAGGAAAACGGCGGAGCCTCTTCTCAGAGCGAGCTGCTTGGCTCCCTTCGTCACCCGCGCGCCGCACAACTGGAAACGGAACCGGCGGGAGAGGTCACGCGCCAGGCGCTCGCTATCGCGCACGTGAAAAGCAATGTGGGACAAGCGATGAACCTGCACCGCCATCACCACGGCACACATTAGAGGAAGGAGCCTGGGGTCATGAACCCGGTGGGGGTGGTGTGCCAGGAATTGGGAAGCGGGAAATAGAGCCCGGGAGTGGTGTGTCAGTGTTTAGCACCGTGGGGATTGCATGCCAGGGGATGGGGAAATGAGTCTTTTCGTCCCGTGGGGTGGTGAGCCCAGGGATGGGGCGGGGCTTGGGGGATAGGTGCGGAGCGCACCACGCTATGAGGGGTGGGGTTTAGATGGGTGAGGGGGCGGGGCCTGGTGCTAAAGGGGCGGGGCTTTGTTGGTTGGTGCTGCGCCCGGCACGGTGAGGGGGCGGGGCGCTTCGCTTTGTGATGGATGGTACCCGTAGGAGAGGGGAGAGGCATCGAGCCTTTTATTTTCTCTTTGGTAGGAGGCGGAGCCTGGGCCGAGGCGCGGAGTTTGGAGGGAAGTGGGCGGTGCTATCCGCTCTATGAGGATGGTGTTTGGGAAAGGGGCGTGGTCTGGATTTAGGGGTGGTCTAGGAAAGGGGCGGGCTCTAATGTTTGAGGGGGGCGAAGCAGTCGTCTGCAGAGGCCGTGGTGAGTGGCGGTTGTGGTTTACCTAGTCATGAGGTGTTATCTTTGAACTATATTGTCATCTCGAAATTGTTTCAAAGCAACTTAAGGATAATAAATAATGAACGCCAAGTTAAAGGTGAAATTGATATTAGAATTAGAATTAGAATTAGTATTATTCAAATGTTTGTTGAATGAAATGAGTTTGAAGATCTGTCTTGAAGGAGAGGGAGTGAGAAATTTAAACTGGCATTTTCCAGATTTCAGTGTAGGAAGATAGCACAACCATTCTCTCAATAATCTAATTTGTAGCCACCATTCCAACAGGACAAGGACTTTTTATTTTAATCTTTAATGTTTCTTATTTCTCCCTGTATTGCTTTTCACCAACATTCTTTATCATGGTAAACTGGAGAATTACGTGTGAGAGAAAATCAGCAAGAAAGGTAAACTTGAATAGTAAAAGCTTATACAAGTACATAAAAAGCAAATATGTAGCTAAATTACATGTTTGTCCCTTAAGACTATTTTTCTTTTGGTTGGAAAGTGATAATAATAACACCTGTATTCAGAAAGAAGAGACCAAGTAGGAACTAATGAGTGGTTAGTCTAACATTTCTGCCATTGAGAAATTGCTAGAAGCCATTATTATGAAGACATTTAGAAAATGGTAATACACGGGTAGAGAAAATGTGGCCTTGTGAATGGAAATTGTTTGGACAATTTGTTAGTATTCTTTTAGTATTTTGTAAACAAGGTGGATAAAGGGGAACCAGTAGATGCAATGTATTTGGATTTCCAAAAGGGATTTGTTAAGGCTCCATATAAGAGGTTATAGCACAAGAGGTCATGGTGTTAGTGGTGATGTATCAGCATGGATAGAGAATTGTTTGGTTAGCAGTAAACAGTCAGTTAAATGGTTCATTTTTGAGGTTGGTAAACTTAAAAAAAAAAAAGTGAATGCAACAGAGATCAGTGCTAGAGCCTCAATTATTTACAATTTAGATTTGTTACTTGCATAAAGGAACTGACTATTGTAGCCATATTTACATGCTAGTTAGGTAGAAAAGCAAATTATGAAGTGAACATAACATGGGATCTAGATATGTTGAGTGGGTGGGCAAAAATTTGGCAAACAAAATATAATGATTGAAAATTAGGTCACCACTCGCAGGGAGAATGGAAAAACAGAATATTATTTAAATGAAAATAAACTAAGGCTGCAGTAAAGAGGAATCTGAGTGTTCTTGTATATGAATTACTAAATGTTGACATGTAAATACAGCAAGTAATCTGGAAAGCAAATAGAACTTTGGCCTTTATTGCGAAGAAGATTGAGTATAAAAATAGAGAAATCCTGCTACACACACACAGTACAGAGTAAGAGCATCGTGGGTGTACTTACATCCCAAGGACTGCAGTGGTTTAGGAAGGCAGCTCATTTCCTCCACTTTGAGGGCAGTTATAGATGGGCAACCAATGGCACTTGTATCCCATTAACTAATAATAAAAATAATGTTCCAGTCTCCTTACTTGAGAAAAGACACATCTGCTTTGGAAGCAGTTCAGAGTCTGTCCACAAGGTTGATGCCTAAGAGAAAGTTTATCTTTTGAATATACTTTGAGGAGATTGGGCCTCTATTCATTGGATTTCAGTAGAATGAGAGGTAATCTTACTGAAACATGTAAGATTGCGAGGGGGGGTTAAAGTATGTGATAATGTTTACTTTAGAACTATGGGACTTGGTTTAAATTAGTTCTTCTACTTAAGATAGAGATGAGGATTGTTAAGCTGTGGAATTCTCTTCTAAAGACAGTGGTGAAATCTGTGTCATTGAATATCTTGAAGGCTGAGATAGCTTGATTTATAAAAGACTTAGTTTATGAGGGCCAGCAGGAGAATGACCAACTCAAGTTACCATGAAGGATATTCCTCAATCTCTCCCCTCATCTGATGCATGGTGATCCTCAAGTTAAACCACCTACAGTTTTGTCACTCTCTAGTGAGAGAGCAACACTATGGTCCAATAGGAATATGGTGAATTTTCTTTTAATGGGGGAAAATGTGAACTTGTTCACTTTGGCAAGAAGAATATAAAAGCAGCATTTTATTAAAGTGGTGAAAGATTGCAGAGGTGTGGTACAGAGAGATCTGGCGGGTCCTGGTCCATGAATCACAAAGTTAATATGTAGGTACGACAAGTTATTCAGAAGGCATTTAGAACATTGTCATTTATTGCAAAGAAAGTGATGTATAAAGGAAGGGACCTCTTGCTACAATTATACAGGATATTTGTGAGACCATATCTAGAGAGCTGTATGCATTTTTAGTCTCCTTACTTTTGGCAGGAGTTGCAGGGAAAAGTAAGACAAGCCTCTCTTTTGCAGAATGAAAGGCTATAGATGAGTTAAGACAGGTCAGAGAAGGTTCATTTAACTGATACCTGGGATATGGAGGGTTGGGCCTACATCCCATTGGGTTTAGAAGAATAAAAAGTGATCCTATTGAGACATACGAGACACTGAGATGTCTTGACCATATGTATGCTCAAAGGATATTTCCACTTTTGGAGAACTAGGGGTTGCAGTTTAAAATTTAGGAGCCTTTCGTTTAATATGGAGGTGAGAATTTTTCCTTTGAGATCTTTGAAACACCCTTCCTCAGAAAACAGTGGAAGCGGAGTCATTGTTTAGTATGTGCTATAATGTAAGAAACAATATAGCCAATTTGCACTCAGCAAGAGTCCACAAATAACAATGTGATTTTGACAATCTTAACTGAGGGATAAAAATTGGTTAAGATGCCAGAGATAACACTCTGCTCTTCTTTGAAATAGTGATATGGGATACTTTACATTGACCCAGGCAGGCATATAGAGGCTCAATGTTAGATCTCATCAAGATGGTTTCTCAGATGGTGCAGCACTCTGTTAGTACTATATTGGAGTGCCAGCCTAAAAATATCATGTAATCAATTCTTCTCAATAGTTGATTCAAAATGCTTTATAAAAACTGTTAGAGGCCACACATCAATAAAATTTGAAACACATTAATCATGAATTTGTACAGTGAAATATGATTACAGCCAATTTAATTTGTTAGTGCTTTTTCAGTTTCAGGTGAAACTATTTTTGTACAAATAGTATTTGCCAACTAAATTATAGATTTACACTTATAATCGTGATGTGGAAAATGTCCTTTGGGAGCCAGGTAAGTAAACAATAGCCAGAAAAGATAATAGATTTGAAAGCAGCAGATTGTGGGAGAGGTGATAAAAAGCTGAGATTTGGGAAAGCGTTTCAAAAATTGTAACACAGTTGCAACATCCAATTAGTCAAACATCTAGGACTATCTCCGACCAGTGGTTATCAACCCGAACGTGAGAATTTAAACCTTGTGCTTTGCATCAATGTTAATTTAGCATCCAATATCAAATTCCAACTACATGTCAGCTGTGGCTTAATTGGAAGAACAACTGCTTCTGAACTGCAAGGTTATGAGTTTGTGGAACTCCAGGGCCGGCATTCCAACACAGGACAGAAGGAGTCTTCTACTTGTGATGTTAAACTGAAGGTCTCTGCCTGTTTGGGTGGATGTTATAGGCAACAAAATCAATACCACACTATTTGCTTTGGATTACCAATTTATTATGTCACAGCAGGAGGAAACTTTTCCATCAAACTGATGCCAGCTCTCTGCAGAACAATCTAGTCAGTCCTATTTCTGCACTCCATGCCTGTAGCCCTGAAAGTTAATTTTTTTCCTATCTAATTTTCTTTAGAAATCACTAACTATCTTTGCTTCCACTGCCCACCTACAAAACTAGTTTCAATTGCTGTATCAAAGAAGTCTTTCTTACATTTCCCTGCAACTCTTGACAAAAACCTTAAATCCGTGTCCACTCATCCTTGCATCACGGGGAACAACGTTTCTTTCTGTACTCTAAAACTGTCACAATCTTCTACATCTCCTATAAACTCCACTCATTTGCCTATGCTTTGAGGAGAATAATGAGCTTTTCCAGTCTCATCAAACTTCTCATCCCTGGAACTGTACTTGTAAATCTCTTTCACCCTCTAAGATGTTGAAATCTTTCCAAAAGTGTGGTAGTTACAACTGTATGCAATTGTTTTTGTTGGCAAACTAGAGCTTTGTAATGGTTCAACAGACCTTGACTGCTTTTGTACTCCATTTGTGAAGCCCAAGATGCCATTTGCTTTGCAAACCAATCTGTCAATTTGTCCTGCCACCTCCAAAGATCTATGCACCCAGATCCATAGTTTCCTGTATCCAGACACATGGTGTTGAATACTTCTATTAAATCTTATCTCAATATTTTCTTCACCGAGTACAGTCTTAATTTTGCAAATTTATCCACATAATTGAGTTTTCTTATCCTTGAAGCAATTATTAATATTCTCTGAACTCCTCCTAATGCCTTCACATACTTTCAGAAGCATCATGCCCAGAACTGTACACAATACTATAGTTGAAGCCAACTTAGTGTTCTGCACAAATTTAATTCGCTTCCTTGCTTTTGTGCGCGATGTCTCTATTAATAAAACCTATGATGCTGTATAAAGATAACCAGGTGTAGAGCTGGATGAACACAGGAGGCCGAGCAGGAAAGCCGACGTTTCGGGTCTGGACCCTTCTTCAGTTCCTACTATCTATGATGCTGTATGCTTTCTTAACCGATCCCTCACCATATCCTGCTACCTTCAATGATTTATGTACGTATGTACTCAGGTTACTCTGGTTCGGTAGCTCTTTGAGAATTGTATCTTTATTTAATCATGTCTCCGCCTAGTCCCTACCAAAATAAATAGCCTGAGTTTTAAGTTCAGCGAGCTTAAGTGTGTTGTCCTCTATTTAAAGTTTAAGTGGTAGAAGGGTTGTGAGTCCGACTCTGGCGCCGCGCACAGAAGCTCTGATCAGCTGAGTTGCATTCCGTCCGAGATAGAGGGTGATGTAATCGTCGGCCAATCAAAGAACACAGCGGTGTTGAGTTACGTGACGTGCAAATCGCCTCGCCTCTAACATTCGGTTGACGTGGTGACGTTACAGCCCGGTTACCCGGGGTGACGTCGGTTCCAAAACATCACGGATGGCGGCTACGATTGGTCCCACGCCTGAGACCGAGCGGCGGCCAATGAGGGGAGCGAGCGGGCGCGAGTTGCGGAGTGACGTTTTAAATATCCCAGCAAACTTTGTCCGATGTTGTCTTTGCCGTCGCCATTAGAGTCGAACGGAGGAGCCTGAGAAAAGAAAGGAAAAAAAATGTCATAAGAACAAAAAAGAAGAGGAGGCTTGGGGAGGGGGGTGGGTGGGAGAAGGGTGGAAGCTGGAGGTCGCTAGTTGGACGGGGGTGAGGTGCGACGGGAGTGAGACGGGAGGCGGGGGATTTCTTTTTATTTGATCCGGCCACCATGTAAGGGAAAGAGCGGCGGGGGCTGCGGGGAAGGGGTGGGGAGGGGGGAGAGAAGAGAGATCGACTGGAACGGCGGTGGTGGAGGGGAAGGTCAGTTTGTTGTATGCAGTCCCTCGGACACTGAACGTAAACGAAAGAGATGGGGCACCGACGGCGGCGGCGGAATGGAGGTGCAGACCCAGCGCAGCTGAATGTCAGGCCAGTGCCTGAGATCTGGAATTAGGTAACTGTTGGTCGTCAGTCACGAAAAATACCGCACCTCTTTACCGCGCTCTTTAGTTATTCTGCCCGAAGTGGCAGAGAAGCATGCTTGCACGCAGCCCAGCTTGGATCAGTGCAGGTCCGCTCCTTTGGAAGTTAGTGTTAAGACAAATCTGCATCCTCCTCTAACAGCAGCTCTTTTGACCTGCTGTGTAGTCTTGGGTTCAGCCCAACCAACCGTTTAGGTAAAGGTGCACGTAGGGTTTTCAAAAGTTTATCCCAAGCAGTTACGAAGCTGGTACCTTGAAGTTTGGGGGTGCTGGGGGCACGAAAAGTGTCGATTACCTACTTTGTATTGTGCGTGAAGAAATCTAGTTTTCTCTTTACATCTTGTTCAGAACCTGAACTTTGATACTATTACAACAGGCTGGATATAAATAGTAGCTTTCTAAAGATAAAACTCATGTTCTGATGCAAGATGGTATACGTACTGTACCTGTCTTGGCGTAGCTTTCCCTTTTTCTGGGGTTCTGTTTCCAATTGCATTTTATCCGGATCCAGCGCCACGTTTGTGGAGCTTACAGCTCGAATGTTTGAAAACAGAACTCTACAAACAAGAAATCAAAGTACATTTCGTTATTATTGTTGAAACCCTTATTTTTATGGCACAATCTCCATGGCCAAAAATTAAAGCATTTCTACGTGTGATTTTTGTAACAGTTTTTTTTTGTAACGTGGCTACCATTCCATATTTATAAATGGAATCTTTCTTGAGTGCTGCTTGTTGACTCTTTTGTTTACAGTTGTAGTCTAATGGGAGATTTTTGTTCAAATTTGGTGGGTTGTTAAATAAATTCAAGTCCTTTTTGAATATGTTTGAACCATAATTTATCAAATTTTCTGGCTTTCCCTATCATCATTAAATTCAGAGTTGCAGTTCAGTTATTCCAGAGTGACAGTTTTTATTTCAAAACTGCATAATTCTGTTTTGAACTCTACATTCCCACATTGTACTTTTCAATAATTTGAATTTAGCAATAAGCAAATATTTTAGCCACACAATTTAGGGACTGTTTGGCACTTAGAACCTTCCTGTTGATGATTAAGCTAAGGCATTGAGGTTGTGTAGCCAGCACGTGTAATTTTTTTTTCTTGATAAAGGCTACAACTGTTCCCTTTTTCCCCACTCATTAATATCTTGCATTAATTAGATATATTCTTGCTAATAAATGAGCTCTTGGTTCTGCTGTCTTAGAGTTTTGCTTTGATATCAGACTGTGAAGCCTGTACTTCTCTTGTAACATTAATTGTTAAACTTTTTACAGGGTTGTGTAGTGATGAAGTGTAATGTTTTCAGCCATCAAGGATTTCTGAAGTGAAAACTGTACAGAATATTGTGGTACTTTTTCTAGGTTTACATTATTATTGATGATATTCAGCCTAGTCAAAACATTTTGAACTTGTATGTTGAATTGTAAAGTTCCATATAAGAAGACCGATTTGAATATTCCATAATGGGTGTGTGTATGTAGTGTGTTCTGTGTATAGTGATTATATTGGATTAAAATTTTTGTTGTGGGATTGAATTTTTTTGGTCAGGATAGTACTACTTTTAATGACTTTTTTTTGTTAATAGAGCGGTGGGAATTATGGTTATCTTCCTTATCCCTAGCTCAGGAAAGAGAAATGAACAATCTGTGAAACTGTACTTTTCTGTAACAATAGTCACTAATGCAGCATCGATTTGGCTAACAGTGTTTGAAAGATTTACTCTTGCATGCTGAAGCTAAGTTTTGAATGATTTTTATCAGAGTTGTGGCCTGCTTAGTCATGTCATACCTGCTTGGTTAGTATCACCTATAAAAAGGTTGGTGGAAAATTGCTGACACAACTAAGGCAGAAGTAAAGTTTGTTTGGAGGTAAATTTCTAATCTTGCAAAACTGTTTTAAATCAAGTGCATTGTAACTGCTTTCTTTAAAAGGAAGGATTTTGTAAGCATACAACCAGTGAAACTGTAGTTTTATAGAATAGCTTTAGTTAATGTAGACCAGAGTTTTGGATTTTATGGGATTCAAAAGAAAATTTAGTTTATAATAGCTTATGCTTAGTTTTGAAATACATAAGCATGTCTAAAATTTTATTTCTTCTGCCAAATGCCTTTGTGTACTTGGAGTGGATCTCTGCTGTTTCCATTGGTTTTGTTGACTGTCTCAAATGATACAGCAGTCATCAGATGAAAGCAGAGCTAGCAAGTACATCCGTCATGCGCTACTTGCTACTCTCTTTAATTTATATCTATTTGAAAATTAATTTATTTGAAACAAAATGTCTTCATGTGATGACATCAATGTTCACGGGAAGTTGGAAGTTCAGTTATTTTGAGTGAACAAAATTTGGGAGTGCAGTCAAGTTTTTCTTCTAGACTGAGGATGCAAGGTTATTTATATCAGATTTGCTGTAGATTCCAAAATTTGAGGAATAACAGTACTATTGTAGTTGCAGAATGAGAGGAAACCTGATGATTGGAATATAGTACGAATGCCAAAGCACTAGAAAAACAGTTAATGAACATCTCTCAATGCACTGAGATCTACTATAAAATGATGTGCTAAAGCACGTATGATGTGGATAATCTGTATAATGTGGATGTGTGTTGAGCCCCACATTTTTATATGAATACAATTTGTCTAGTGTGATATTAAAACGTGTTAAAATAGGAAAATATCTAACACATTTGAAGTTGGGACCCCACTATAACATTGTTCCTGTGTATAAGCTGTTAGCCTGGGCCACTCCCCTTTTCAGAACAGTGATTTGCTAGATATTCTGTTTTGCAGCCTTACTCAAGTGTACAGGTCAATTGATTTCCACTACTGTGTGTTTTAATTATCTGTTAGAATTTTAAAAAAAAGTGGAGAATACCACAGACACTTGTCACAAATGTCTATCTTTTTATAATTCAGGTATATGACTCCATTTCTGTGGTGTTCTGGTGACCTCCATTTACAGACCATTTCTTAAGTAATGGTTGTGATCAGCAATGGGCTTCTTGAAAGGGTTGCAGAAACAGAATTTAATTAACTTTCAGAAAAGGTTTATATGCTTAATTCAAAGGGCAGGAATGTTGCTTAGCCAAGGGAAAAAGAGGAGAGGGAGTAATTGGATAGCCTTTTGGAGCTGGCACAGGTACATGGCTGAATGACTTCCTTCTGTGCAGTATGATTCTATGATTATTTACTTGGTTGGCCCTGATAAATGAGCAGCAGTCAACCATAAACTGATGGTAGTTCTTGAAAATGTTGGACTTTCTTGGTTCTTCATTTTAAATAGAAATTTTCCAGTTCTCTTTTTTAATTGTTCGTTCTCAGGATGTGGGCGTCAATGGAAAGGCTGGCATCTTCCCATCCCTAGTTGTCTTGAGAAGGTGGTTTTGAACCACCTCCTTGAACCGAGTGATGTTCTAGGCCATTTGAACGGGCAGTTAAGAATTGATATGGAACTGGAATCACTTATAGGCCAAACCAGGTAAGGTGGGCAAGGTTTCCTTCCCTCCGAGGGCATTAGTGAACCTGTTGGGTTTTCAATGGCAATCCAAATAGCTTAACAGTCATTCTTATTTTTTACTCATAACCAGATTTTAAAAAAGATTTCAAATTCTCAAATCAGCATTGGTAATATAACGTACTTAATTTATTAAATACAAAAGATTTCTGTAAATTGTGCAAAAGAATGTTATATGTACACTTAATCTTGACATTTGCATCCAATTAGCTTTTTTCTCATGGATGCATGGTTTCCTTCTCGTAAATTAGTGAAGGAGTAAGCATAGATGAACTGACTGATTCCAAACTAATGGATTTTGTAATGAGTTCTGGAGTTGGTTTTCAAAGCTTGCATTGAAGAATGAAACATATTGGAGGTAACTATAAGGCAACTTTTACCAGAGTGCACAGAGTCTTAACTGTAGTGGTCACTATCTAGGATAGCATTGTAAAGAGTGTTGCCTTTTTTGTGAGGAACTCATAAATGAGCAATTTATTTCTTTCTGGTAAACAAATAACCAGTTTGAGATGTCAAATATATATTTTACTGTGCTGTGGTTACACTGAATTGATACTAATTAATTTATACTTCGATATGGAAATTAAATGTGTATTTGCTTGGTGCAGTTGCACACGGTTGTAGCTGTAGAATTGTCCTAACCCATGGAAAAATAGGACAAAAGTGAAACTGACTTAAGTCAGTTTCAAGCTATTCTCTGTTTATTCCACAATTTTTTATATAAATTTAATCCAGGCATTTTTGTGGTTTTGATTCTGCCATCCTGTATATTAATTTTTAGATCATTTATGGTAGGAAATATTAAAAGCTGTCTTGGTTTGAATTGTGCATCCAGAATATGTAAGTTTAATTCATCAAACTTCCATTCAGCTACTCTTGATAAACTGTTAAAGAGAGGGTCAAAAACAGAAGTCACTTGAAAAGCTCAGCAGGTCTGGCAGCATCTGTGAAAAAAAAAATCAGAGTTAATTTCGGGTCCTGTGACGCTGCCTCAGATCTGTTCAGTTTTTGTTAAAAATAGGGTCCCTGAAGATTTCTTTTTGTAAACTACCTGCACCATAGTACAGGCTTGGGTTAATTTTGTTCCACATGATAATATTGATATTTAAATAAGAAATATGTTCTAATATTTTAAATTGAGTTATTTCGTTTGGAGGGAGATTGGTAGGAATTATAAGCTGTAAAGTTGTCTGGGACTCAACAATATGTAGTGTTCCCTGATAAATACATTTTACTGAAAAAGTGTAATGTTTCTCACCCAACGTTTTACATACAGTAGTGTAGGAGACCCTTACAGTTCTTGCAGTCAGTAAATTTGGGTGCCAAAATGGGCTTTAAGAGAAGTACTTCATACTTTTTAATTTTATTTTGCAGATTCCAATCCAGCTTTGAAAACTGGTGTGAGCAACGATGACTGAAAATGGAATAAAGTGGGCCTGTGAATATTGCACATACGAAAACTGGCCCTCTGCAATCAAATGTACTATGTGTCGTGCGCCAAGACCTACTGGCACTATAATTACTGAAGATCCAATCAGGGGCAGCTCGAGTGATTTGAATCAAGACTGGGATACCACAAATATAGAGGGTGGCAGCAGCCCTTTGATTTGTCCAGATTCTAGTGCTAGACCAAGGGTTAAATCATCCTACAATTCAGAAAGTACAAGCAAGTGGTCATGCCACATGTGTACTTATCTGAATTGGCCAAGAGCAATAAGATGCACTCAGTGTTTGTCCCAACGTCGGACTAGAAGTCCTACAGAATCCCCCCAGTCATCTGGTTGTATTTCAAGACCAGTTCAGGCTTCTCAGGATCCATGTGAAGAATATAATGACAGGAACAGACTGAACACAAAAGCATTGCATTGGACGTGCACAGCTTGCACATACGAGAACTGTCCCAAGTCTCGGAAGTGTGTAGTCTGTGACTATCCTAGACCTAATAATTTGGAAGCAATTGAATTTGCAGAGCCAGAGGAAGCTTCTTCACTGATAAATGAGCAGGACAGGGCTCGATGGAGGAGCAGTGTTGGTGGTGGCAATAGCCAAAGAAGATCTCCTCCTGTACCTAAACGTGAATCTGCAATGAAAATGGACTTTCAGAGGATTGAGCTGGCACCTGGGGCTGTAGGGAGTAAAGAAGAGTTGGAAGTGGACTTTAAAAGACTCAAACAAATAAAGAACAGAATGAAAAGATCAGATTGGCTGTTTCTCAACGCTTGTGTTGGTAGGTCTTAATTAAATTTTGTTTAATTCCTTGTGTAGTTTTCCAATAAGTACATAAACTATTCACAAATGAGTAACATATGCAGAATGTTAAGAGAACAGTGGAGAGAAATGAGAATGTGAATATATTGCAATGATTTGAGATCTGATAAATTGTCTGAATGGTTTATAACAGTCTCGATGGATTTTTGCTCTGAATGCATCTTTTCTGCTGTCCGGCTTGTCCCGGTATTCTAAGTTATTAATATACTGGACTGTAGTGGAATTGGGACATCTTTAGCACCTGTTTTCACAAACTTTTTTGGGGGGGATAGAAGTGTGAATGTGGCTGAGTGCAAAGAATTCAGCTGTGAAGTGAAACAAGTGCAGCAACGAGATTGTAAGAAGGGACTTGCAGTCAATGTAAAAGTCATCAGTTGATATTGTGATCACAAAGGTGATTTGGGCACGGAGACAATGCTGTGAAGGATGGGCTAGTTGAGAGATTGAAAGGGCTGCACATTGATGTAGAGTAAGTATAAGAAAAGTTTGCTGTACTGAACCTTAATTCACCAAGACTGGGTCAGGTGTATTCAAGGATACTGAGAGAAGTAAGGATGCTAATTGTAGAGGAAATAGCCATTTTTTTTTTCAATTCTCCTTGGATACAGCAGTGGTGTCAGAATACCTATGAATTGCCAATGTTACAACCTTGTTTAAAATTGAATGAATGAACCAACAACTACAGGCCAGTCATCTCTACCCCCATAATGGGAAAGCTTTTAGGAACAACAATCGTTTAGACACATATGGATTAGCTAAAGTGTTGAGGGTAAATTGTGTTTAAATTGACTTTAAATTTAAATTGTTTAAATTGACTTCTTTGGCATAGGTATTGATGTGATGCACATGAGCTTGTAAAAGGTGTTTAACTAGCCTGTTATTTGCCACTTTAGCAAGTAAAGGGACAGTGGCAGAATTGCCTTGGCTCCATGACAAGAAACCGTCGTGTTCAGTGATCGCTTTTGGATTGTTGGAATAGAAATAATGCAGTTCTTCAGGTTCAGTGCTTTACCTGATCTAAAGATGTCTTAGGCTTGGTGTATAGGATGAAATTCGAAAATTTGCAGGTGACACAATGTGGAAGCATTGTGCACTGAGGAAGATTATGCTAAAAGTGGCCTAATTTGTACAATCACAGCAGCAGGTTTTTAAATTTTTGAAAATAAACTTGAGTACAGCAGGCTGATTGTTTTCTAAAATAATTCAACAGCAGGTTTTGGCAACTTTGCAGGTTGAACAGATGCCATACAAAACCCACTTGATTCATTGATGCCCCTCAGAGAAGAAATCTTGCCACGTCTACCTTAATCTGCTGCACACTGTAAGATTTTAATGCCTGATGTCCTCTCCAAACTTTGGTAAATGACCCTTCCTTGTACTATGTAACTTGTTTGCAAACTTGATGCACTTGACCACACCATTCTCTACACCCCCACCCTCAATCCCTGGCCCCCCATGTTTTCCAGTTAGATGGAACTGACCTCATTCTTTTATCTGCAACCACAAAATTACTTGCAATAGCTTCTCTTCCACTTTCTTGCCATAAACTAATTGTGTTGCCCTCCTCATGTTCTATCCTTAGTCGTCCCCCATTTCTCATCTATATGCTGCCGATGTTGCATATTTGGTGGATATCACCGATTAGTTTTCACACACCATTCTACCTTTTACTGTGCCTCCACTGTTTTTTTTTGAAATAATTCCACAGAGACCGATATCCCGTCACCAAGTTGCCCTTTATTTACACGGGAACAGTCCTTGATAATGGTGCCTCTGTATGAGGCAGCACTAGAGTGTCAATATCTCTGACACTCACCCTTTTAACGTCAGCCAGGATCCCTGATTGGACCAGATTAACAGCCCCAATCAGGGAACCCATACTTTAAGGTCCAGCTGGCTGTTCTCATTACAGTACTACATTGCTAGCTTATTTGACTGCTTTGTCAGTAGCCAGCACTGCCAGGGGAATAATTTCTACCAAAATAATGTAAGGAAACTAAAGCCATTGCTTTAATTCCCTGCTTCAGACTCCATTTCCCGGCAACTAACTCCTCCCTCTTTTGAGAGAAAATGGGACTTTTCAATCTTTGAATATAATATTTAACTCTGAAATGAATTTCTAGCTGCACCATTAAGATGGCCGAACTTTTTCACTGCGTCAGTTCATATGCAGAAATCCTCATTTCATATCTTTATTATGAATCTACTTGGCTGTTCCAGTATCCTCCTGGTTGGCCTCCCACGTTAGATTTTTTTTTCCCAAACTTGCACAACAGTGTTTCAGACTTCATTTGTACATTTGCGACAAATACTGTTCATCTGTGATTCTTCTGCTTATGGACCTGGCTCTAAGTCAAGCTACATCCTTACTTTTAAAATGCCTGCTTGGTCTTCTGACTCCCTATTTGTGTAATCTCCTTCAGTGCCATGTGAGGTATTTGCACACATTGAACAGTAGCCTCATGAAGTACCTGATTTTAATTGGTCTGCCGTTTGTGGCTATGGCTGCAGCTGTCTGACCTTAAGCTCTGGAACTCCTTTCCATCTCCTGCCTATTCACTCCACATCCCAAAAACCAATAACATCCATCTTCCTTCAGTTCAGAAACTGACTAACTGTAGTCCACCATTTACCAAGGTTCTCTCTGACATAACCAGTTGAGCCATCTAGAAAGTCCAAGTTTAGCAGTTATTTAAAATCCTGTGTTAGTCACTGTCACAAACCTTAATTCTGCTGTGCTTCAGTGAAGAATGTTTTAAATACTTTCAATGGCTCTAGGTCTTACTTTTGATACTATTTATTTTCATCCCTAGTTGCTTTTAAGATGGTGGTGGTGAACCACCTTTTAAACTACCACAAGCTGTCTTGTTAAAGTGCTGATGGGAAGGGAGTTCCAGGATTGTCATCCTATGATTGTGGGCAGATCATGATATGATTTGAAGTCGGGGCAATGTGTGACTTGGAGAGAGTAGAATGAAGTTTTTTTTGTTTCTGGATGTGGTCATCATGAGTCGAGACACTAGTTGTCAATCCGTAGGAGTTTCAAAGTAGGAAGTGAAATGCCTTCAGTATCAAGCATTTTACAAAAAAGACCTGCCTTTATAGAACATCTTTAGTATAGTAAATGCTCTAAGGCACAAAGGAGATAGTCAGTTACTGAGCCATATAGCTGATGAGATCTAATGACTCAATAGCTTGAGTAAAGCAAGTGGTTAAGGAGAATCTTAAAGGTGAAAACGATGTAGTGAAGGAGTCAACACTTTGAGGAGAGGGTGATGATTTAACATCATTTCTACTCTTTTTTTCTTCTGCAATGCAAAATTTTGCCTGCCAGTTCATAACTTGTTATAAATCTTGTCATCTGATCCGTTCGGAACCCTCCAGTGCTTCAATGTCTCTTATTCAAGGTCAGTTATCCAAATCTGTATTGAGATATTTGAAAAGTGGCTCAGTTATTCTGGGTTCAAGTAACTTAATTTGCTTGTAATCTGATGCCCTCTAGTAGTACATAGTGTTAAGTGATGGCAAACTTGTTTGCGTACTGTTAAATAAATGTGCGCACGTTTTCTCCACTTTTACCTTTAAAAAGATCTGTTTGCTTTGTGTTTATTATATTGCATCAAATGTTAAATGTTACATTTTTCACATTTACAGAAATAGATTTCAAGTTTACTTAGTAATTTTCCTATAGTATCAATCTGAGAGGATTTAAATTCAAATTAGTATATGTCATAACTGTTGCCCAGTTTTATGCATGAGTTCAGCCCATCAATTCTTGAAGGCTTTTTTTTGTGATAAGTCTTAAGTTGTGATTCTTTTGTAAGAAACTGTCACATGTAAGAATTTTTCTGATGACCGATTGATAGAAAAACTAATTGCTGCCTCTGTCTACATTCTAGTTTATACTCGTGTCCTAAACTAGATGGCTGAGGATTGAACTGTTTGTTTGTGCCATTGGGATGACGATTTAATTTTAAAACATGCTTTGGGGTGATCCATTCTAATTCAACTTCACATTAGAAGGAAAATTGTTTCTGTTGGTTCTGCTTGCCTTAGTAAGACTGGAAGGATAGTTGGTGCATTATTGCATGGAGTTCATTTCGATCAGACGTGCTTTGAGTACCACAAAGAGTTGAACGTATTAGTCCAAATTAAATTGAACAACTTTTTAAATTACAAGCCTCTGACCAGTACTAAAGCCTAATTTTTGAGTGAGGTTCTCAAACATTGCTCTGTGGGTGAGTTTTTTTTTCAGAACTGGGATTTATATCAAACAACACTGTTTGGGCAGTGCATGGATTATCATGAAGATGCTTCATGTTACTAATTTTTGTGTTTTGAGTTTGAAGGATTGAGTATTGTGCCTGGGTTTTCTTCTTCAAAAGTTCAATAAAACGACATATTGGAACTTTTTTTAATCAGCTAAACATTTTGTGAAAACCACATGTTTCCATGTAATTGCTAATCTTGATTGCTTAAACTTTCCTCGAGGAAAATACATGCTGTTTTTTGGCTATTCTGTTAAAATAGGATTTTAAAGTTTGGAGTTTGTTTGGATTTTCAACTGGAAAAACCTTCCCAGTTTGTCTTGTTGAATCACTTTTTGTGAGATCAGGATAAAACCAGATTGTTCTTCTGGAAGTGTGACTGAAAGAATTTCTCAATATGGTACTTCCTGAGCAAACTGTGTCTGCCAGGGCACGAGAGACAGCCTGAGTGAATTGGTCACATGTTTAATGCACCAGATTGACAGACATCAAACTTTCTCTGCCTGATATTTTTTACCTTCAAGAAGAGCCACCATTGGCCAACAATTTTTTTTTTTTTAAACTAACACTTTGCAGAAAGAAATCAGTTTTTTTTCCTCCCCCATCCCCACTCTCCATATAGCTGAACTGTTTGTGTGTTTCGGGTTATTACCGGGAAATATATTTATATTTCCATGTTACAAATGTATTTGCCAATTCTGCATCGTCACTGCGTTTTGTTTTCGTCATAACACAGTTCTGGGTATACCAAAGAAACCTAGTTGATGGATCTTTTCATTCTCAGTCTAATGTAGAAAAAGCATATCATTGGCTATATCTTGATTTAAAGTTAGAGAGATCTACAGTACAGAAAAAGGCTCCTTTATGTAGCAACAAAAAGTGCTAGAGATTACAGTGGGTCAGACAGTGTCCATGGAGAGAAAGCAAGCTAACGTTTTGAGTCTAGATGGCTGTTCATCCAGACTCAACATTATAAGTGTTTCTCACTGCCAATCTTCTAATTTTCATAGAATCCCTACAGTATGGAAACAGGCCCTTTGGCCCAACAAGTCCACACAGAACCTCAGAGCATCCCACCCATCCCCCTATAACCCACCTAATCTTTCTCTCCATGGACGCTGCCTTACCTGCAGCGGGAAGATAAAGGCCGATGCTTTGTGCTTGCATGAGTGCTACAGGAAGGAAGCAGGGTGTTGAGAATTATTTCGGAGTTACGATGGAGAAATTCCTTTGTAGTGCTGAAGGTGTTTGAGGGTGATCACTTTGATATTATTGTGCTTTTAAGTGCCTCAAATGGCAGAGAATAATCTACAGGTAGGGTGGTGCAAGAGGACAGGGAATGTAATTTTATCTTCAGGACAGAGATAAATGGATGAAGACAGAAGTGCAGGAAATGTTGGACACAACCAAGGGTCTTGTCAACCGTATTGGGGAAACCTCTTTCTTTGTAATTAACCTGTTCAGAGATGTAATGACACACCCCTGTGCAGGTGGAACTTGAACCCAGGCCTCGTTGCTCAAGTAGGGACACTATAACAAACCCCCTTGGAGATCAGTCCTTAGCTGAAGAAGGAGGAAGACATATATCTAAAACTTGGGTGTGGAAATTCTATAATCAGAAGTCATGAGACAGACTGAGGGCCTGGGAGTCCTTATGGAAGGTGAGTGTGAAGGTGTGCAGTTGATGTAGCTGTGCGAGTCAGTAAGATTAGCAGGACTCATTTGTTTTGGCTTCCATTTATGAGGATAGGCAGGGATATCAAAGAAGGAAAGAGAAAAGCAGATGAAGGTGAAAGTAGAAATTGGAGCCAAGGCTGATAAATTTTCCAGCTTTGGCTGAAAGCAGGAAACTGCATTGATGCTCTGGAAAAAGAGGCAAGGTTGTGACCTATTCAGAATGGGGGGGAAAAAATATTCCACGTACCCCACAAAAATAGGCAAAGCTTGTTGAATAGGAATACCTGTTATTTTTATCAAGTGAGTTGAGTTAAAGGAGATGTTGTTCAATGCAAGGTCAAATTTAGCCAAGTGGAAGATGCTGGTTGTTAATGGAGAAAAACCCATCCTGATGGGGATTGTAGATGTAGGAAGATTGGATTCTATGGTGGAGAAAATGTTTAGGGCCAGGAAGTTGGAAACTGTTATGGAGGAAGTCAGAGTCATGGTTGTAGATAGGGAATGACTGGACAATGGGAAGAAAAATCAGTTGAAATAGGAAGAAATCAGTTCAGTTAGAGGCTGAAATTAATAGCAGTGTTTGTTTTGGTTGATTTTGGAGTTGGATTGGTGGAGGTTTGGGAGGAGAACATAAAAGCGGATTGTTCTGAGTTGGAGGACTGAGGGGTTTGAAATTGGAGGAAAGATCTCCGGAGGCAACAGGTCATTGACAGCCCTGGGTGCAATAGTTTGATGTTTGGGGCTCTGGCCCAGGGGAAGGTAGGATCAAATGTCTGAGATTTGGCACTCTGAGGCTTGTTTGCCAGTCAACAGAAGCACCTATGGCAGCAGGTTAAATAACAATATTGTGGTTGGACCTGAGAGAACAAGGCATGGCAACTTCAGAGGGTGACCTGCTCATAAGTGAGAGGCAATAACAAGTGCGACTGCCAATTTGATTTAAAAAGATCAAGAGGAAGAGGCCGAAGTGTAAGGAGAGTAGTAAAAGGTACTGAGTGTTATGTGCATCCTGTAGAAGTTGTAAGGAACTTGAAACAAATGACACATCCTTCCTTCATGATTTTAATGAATGAATTTTATTGATCAATATACATCAGGTTACTAACTATACCATGGGACACTTCTTATTTAATCAATATGATAGTTTCCATTTGGAATTGGAATAGAAAAAGCCATTCAGCCCATCATGGGGCAGCACAGTGGCTCAGTGGTTAGCACTGCTGTCTCTCAGCACCAGGGACCTGGGTTTGATTCCACCCTTGGGCGACTGTACGTGTGGAGTTTGCACATTCTCCCTGTGTCTGTGGGTTTCCTCTGGGTGCTCCGGTTTCCTCCCGCAGTCCAAAGATGTGCAGGTTGGGTGGATTGACCATGCTAAATTGCTTGCAGTGTTCAGGGATGTGTAGATTGTGGGTTGTAGGAAGATCGGTCTGGGTGGGATGCTCTGAGCGTTGGTGTGGACTTGTTGGGCCAAAGGGCCTATTTCCACACTGTAGGGATTCTACGATCTATTCTGTGAAGTCTGATGATTCCATAATCCATGCACAGGTACTTTAATTCTGAATTCAAATCTAGGACTATGTGAATCTGAAACAAAACTCTTTAAGCCAAAAAGGTTTAAGCTCCCCCTCACCTTCCCACACCCACATATCTTGGAAAGAATTAGCAATGTTTTTACAACAGGAAAGAAATGATTTCTGGAATTGCAAGCTTCTGATTAATTAAGAGTTAACAGTATTCGGTCATACAATTCAGTAAATTGCTGACAAGTTATATCAAACATCAACTTGCACTGATAAGTAGGTTTTATTCTTGCAAAATTCCATGTTGAAATAAGATATCTCAAGATTCACAGTGTTGCCACACGGAAAATCCTACTGCTTTCTGACAACATACCGACTTAGAACAGGTTTTGGTGAGACACTTTACTACAGTGAATTGAAGGTAAATAATAAGGACTTGAGAAATGTGTAACTTCTGCCAAACACACTAATGCTACCAAGTTGAAAATTAATTTGTTAAACTTGTCGGACAATAATTGTTAGTAGACAGCTGCCATATTTTGTTACTGTGCAAGTCACGTAATATTATCAAAGCCTCAGTAATGTACTTTTAATTTCAATTGATGGCAGCTGATGGGGCCCAATGAATTTGAAGTTGTGCTCCAGGAGGAACATTACAAATAACGTAGGGTTTTGTGATAGTGGATTTTGTAGTTTTCACATAATTGATAATGCTCTTGTATATGTAGTCTTGGTTATGTCCATGCATTCTCTTCAGAATGTTCTGTTTACTCCAGTGTTCTCAATTTACATTAATGTAGCATGTGATTTGCCTAACTGCACCAAGGAGTTTTTCAGTGGATGCATCCATGATGAGTCGAATAAGTTTGTATAGAATCCACTGTTTGAGGCATTCTGTGAAGCACAAAGTGTCTTTATGAACAATCGTATAACCGTAGCGCTTTGATACAAAATACTTAAGCCATGACTGCCTCTCTTTTAATTGCAAAATTCAGAAAGTTGCCCCAATTACTTAAGTTGGTAAGTACATTTTGTTTTGTTCTATTCATCCTTTGATATTACATTTGTCATGTTTACTGTTTACTCAGCAATTGTCTTGTGTAAGTAAAAGTGATATTCTGTGTGTTCCTTTGTACATTCAATTCTCTCAATGCACTACTTCAGTTTTAAGGAAAATATAACATTTTCACAAGGTGAACATGAGGATATATTCAAAGTCATGTTATTATACTCATTGGGAACTGTGTACTTTACAATTGAAAATTTGATATGTACAACTTTACTGACCTTAGAATTAGATTTTATTGTCATCTGTACTCAAAGGAATACATGAGTATGGTGAGAAGTGTACAAAATTGCCATTCTCTGGCACCATCTTGGGTACAAAGCCAGAATTTTCAGAAACGCTAATTTAAGAATAGCAATACTATACTCTTGACCAGATTTAGACTTCAGCATTCTATGTGGTCACTCCCAGTTAATTCTCAAATTTCTCCACTGACCAAATAAAATGATAGTCCATAAAACAATGTTACTTAGAATTTGAATGGCAGAAATGGCTGAGTTGCTGACTGTAAAAAGCTGAAGCGTAAAAATCTCCCCTTTTTCATAAGTTGTCCCTTCTGGATGGTGTAAGACTTTCCCAACTGGATGTTGTGTTCTTGAGGATAAATAAGATCGCTGCTGTATTCAGGCATCAGAAGCTGGTTCTTAATTCCATTTCTTTGATGTTGGACTTGCAAGATGCCAAGAAACCTTTGTCTTCAAAAATAACTTTTTTAATTCTAAAGCAGCCAACTTTTTTTAATTGCTTATAAGGAGGAGGGCTTTAATACAGTATGTTTCACTGTCTGCCTTGGCTGTTTTTAAGTTTAGGACTGGAAGGTAGTTCAATTGATGCCTATGATTGTGGACCAGAATAATATAAACTGGGGTCCTCCTTATAAGCTTTGTACTGAATATTTTGAAGAAAGGCGTATTGGTGAAGGTACAGCTAAAGATATACTTGATCAAGAAATAAGCAATTCAAGAACTCAGAAGTTGTTTCAGTTACTTACGAAAGAAATGGTAGAATAAATCTGACTGTAGTCCTTTAGAAACTTTATGTAGGCAGTGACATAATTCTGTGAAGACTTACTTGGATGTTATGTTTCATGTGTTTAGGTTGCGTTTATTTTCAAATCTTTATGCATTGGTTGACTATCTTTTTGTCCGCAGTTAAAAGCAACAAATTGTTCAAAAGTTGTGAACACGTGGTGTTTACCTAGAGAATAATGGTGTGCCTTAGTAAACACAGTTGGTCACCATGTATGAGTTAATGAACCAAGCAAGGACCAGTTTTGTTAAACGGAGATTTGCTGCTGATAATTGGGAGGATTTAAACGAACTTGACAAGGGTAAGGGGACCAGGGTATAAACTTGGAGAGGAAAGTCAAGGTACATCAACTTGAGTAGTAAATGGTAACATATGAGGTGGGGTCAGAGTAAGAAAGAATGTATTAAGGTCTAGATTAGGGTTACTGTGCACAAGGGACCGTATAGATTGTGTAAAATAAATTTGGAGCTGCAAGTGCAGGATATCCATGTGGAGCTTTGATAATGGATACTTGTGTAAAAGAAGATGGCTCTTGGAGTCAGATCATATAGAATGGAAGCAGACCTTCGGTCCAACCATAATCCAAACTAATCTAGTCCCACTTGTCTGTGCTTGGTCCAAATCCCTCCAAACCTTTCCTATTCATGTACTTTTACAACATTTAAAAGACATTTGGACCTGTACAGGCATACATTCCATAAATGAACCACTCTGTGTAAAGGTGTTGCCTCTCACTTTAAAAAAATCTTTCTCCTTTCACCTTTCACCTTAAAATTATGCCCTCTAGTTTTGATCTCCCCCCACCCTAGTGAAAAGACATCTGTCATTCACCTTATCTATACACTTCATTACTTTACAAACCTCTATAAGGTTACCCCTCAATCTCCTACGCTCCAGTGGAAAAAGTCACAGCCAATGCAGCTTCTCCTTGTAACTCAAACCTCCATTATTGGCAGCATCCTGGTAAATCTTTTCTGAACCTTCTTGAGGTTAATAATAATCTCCCCTGAAAAAACTCAATCAAGCTCCCGTAACCTCCCAGAAGTGGATACAGTGCTTCAGAAGAGGCATCGCCAGTGTCCTGTACAACCGCAATAAATGTCCCAACTCCAATGCGCAAAGGTCTGAGCGATGAAGGCAAGTGAGCTAAACACCTTAACCACCTTCTCTACATCTGATGCAAACTTTAAAGAATTATATACGTGAACCCCTAATGGTTTCTGTTCTACAGCACTACCCAAGGTCTTACTTTTAATTGAATAAATCTTGCCTTTAGTTTACCTCGCATTTAGCCAGTTGAGCTCCATGCCACTCCTCAGCCCATTGGCCCAATTGATAAGATCTCTTTGTAATTTTGGATATCCTTCAATGTCCACTGTAACACCAGTTTTAGTGTCATCCCCAAACGTACTACCCATGTCTTGTAAATTCTCATCTAAATCATTTATACAAATGGCAAACAAAAGTGGATCCATCACCGATTTTTGTGGAACACTGCTGGTCACAGGCCTCCGGTCTGAAAAACAGCCTTCCATCTCTGTCTTTTGCCGTTAAGCCAATTTTGTATCCAATTGATGAGCTCACCTCAATCCCATGTGATTTTACTTTACTAATTAGTCTACCGTGTGGAAAGGCTTTATTAAAGTCAAAGTAAACAATGTCCACTGCTCTGCCCTCATCAATCCTTTTGGTTATTTCCTCAAAGAAACTCACTAAAGCTTGAGGTACAATTTCCCTTGCACTAAACCATGCTGACTATCCCTAATCATTCCTTGCCTCTCTAAATGCATATAAATCTTATCTTTCAGAATCACTTCCAACAACATACCCAGCACCAAAGTCAGACTCTCCGGTCTATAGTTCCACCATGTTCAAGGATACTCTAGATCAGGTCCCAGAGGTTTATCCACTTTTATATTTTCTAAGACCTCCAGCACTTCCTGTTCTGTAATGTGAACTATTTTCAAGACATCAAAATTTATTTCCCTGAGTTCTCTAGTCTCCATCTCCACAGGAAAAACTGATGCAAAAACTGATTCATTTAATATCTCTCCCGTCTGCAGAGGTTCAACACAAAGGTGATCTCTTTAATCTTCAAGAGGCCTTACTCTGTCTCGTTGTTTTCTTGCTTTCAGTGTATTTGTAGAATCTCTGGACTATCCTTAACCTTGTCTGCCCAGGCTATCTTATTTCCCCTCTTTGCCTTCTTGATCACTTTTTCTGCGTGCACCCCTCCTCCCCACCCCCCCAAAAAAAACAATGCCCTCATACATTTCATGCTGCTAGAGATTCAGTTGAACCTGTTTGTCTATATAGGATATAGAACAGTACAGCACAGTACAGGCCCTTTGGCCCACGATGTTGTGCCGACCTATTATCCTACTAAGATCAATCTACTCTACATACCCTACAAATTTCTATCCTCTATGTGCCTATCCAAGAGTCGCTTAAAAGTCTCTAAAGTATATACCTAATATGATTCTTTTTCTTGAATGCAGCCTCTATCTTTATTCATCAATTGTTGCCTAATCCTACTCACCTTACCTTTCACTCTAACAGGAACACGATGACTGACTGTGAACTCTTGTTTTCACACTTTTGAAAGCCTCCTGCTTGTCAGGTGCCCGTTTACCTGTTAACAATCTATTCCAATCAACTTTTGAAAGTTCTTGTCTCATACCATTTAAAATTTGCTTAATTCCAGTTGAAAACTTTAATTTTTATGGAAGGCTTATCCTTTTCCGTAATTTGTTTAATTATGATCACAAGACCCAAAATGTTCCTCAACTGACAAATCAGTCACTTGTGCTGTCTTATAAGCCCAAAGAAGGCCAAGTCTTACTCCTTCTCAAGTAGAAACATTGTCATTTTGGTAAAGAAAATTTTCTTGAACACATTTAACAAATTCTTCACCATCCAAACCTTTAACACTATGGTAGTCCCAGTCAATGTTTTGAAAATTAAAATTGAAAACTCTTACAACCTTATTATTCTTGCATATATCTGAGATCTCTATACATATTTATTCACCAATTTCTCTGACTATTGTGGGGACTATAGTACAATCCCATCAAGGTTATCATTTTTATTCCTAATTTCAACACACGGTTTCACTGGACGATTTTTCTTTTAGAAATATCTTCTCTAGGTACAGTATTAATGTTTTCCTTAATCAAAAGCACTACTCCCTCTCCACTCTTGCCACCCTTTTTAACCTTCCCTTAATGTTCCAAGTTTCAGATGTTGAGTTGCCAGCCCTGTCCGTCCCTCAGCCAAATATCTAATACCTATAACGTCTAAAAGACATGTTCTCAAACATGTCCTGTGCTCATCAGCCTTACCTGTAAGATCCCTTGCATTGAAATAGTGCAGTTTAATTCTTCACTTACTTGGTTCTCTGCCTTGCTCATGTCTGTCTTTGCTGATTAGCTAGTTCTTTTCTGAGAATCATCCTCATCTATCCAGGATGCTGGTCGCTTTCCAGTTCAGGAAACACATCCTTTTTGAAAAGGTCTTTTCTGCCCCAGATGAGCTCCCAATGATCCAAGAGCCTGAATCCCTGAACATTACACCACCTCTTCAGCCACTGATTTATCTCCTTAACCTTGTATTCCATCCCTCATTCAAGTCTGGCACTGGGACTAAACCAGAGATTACTACTTTTGAGGATCTCTTTTTTTTATTTTTAAATATTCTACCTAACCTCTTGTATTCGCTCTGTAAGGCCTTAATCTTTTCCTTAATTATGTCATTCCTACTAATATGTGCAATAATGTCTGACTTCTCACTCTCCCCTTTAAGAATATGCTTCAAGCATTTTGAGATGTCCTTAATCTTGGCACCCAGAAAGCAACATAGTGTCCTAGATTCACGCTCATTGCTGCAGAATCTCCTGTCTGAGCCCCCAACAGGAGAGTCCCCTGTAACAATTATTCTTTTAAATTTTGTCAAACCTCGCCTTTCATAGTATTCACTGTTGGTGCGCAAGATCTGTCTGCCTCTTTCATTTTCTTCTGAGATTATCCTTCTCAACAGTACTCAAAACTGAATATCTGTTTGAGAGAGGAATAGTCGCAGGAGACTTCTGAACTACTTTCTTACCTTTCCTGACATTCAGCCATCCATCTGACTGATCCTGCTGTGTAATCATGTCTCTAAATCTACTAGCCATATAAATCTGTCTTGCTTTATATGTCCTCAATGACATCAAGCCTTAAAGGTAGATTTCAATTGATATGTATGAAAAACTACATTTCCTTACCCAAAGAATTAATATTAAACATGCAAAAATAAAAGAAACAAATATCTTGAATAAAATCAACCACTTAGTTGGACAAAACGATTCCTCAAGCAGTCCAGCAAACAGCTTTAAATCCTGTAATTTTAGAAAAACTCATTCCAGAACCATCCACTTGTAGGCCTCTCCAAAAGCTCTGTAAAAACAACATTTATAAAAAAACTCAACTCCGCGATTTAAAAAAAATGTTTAAGGATGTTTTTAAAAAAAAAAAAAACTGTCTTACACATACAAATTGTTTTAAGCCTGTAACTTCGAAAAACAGAAGGTTGAGCCATCCACATGTAGGCCTCTTCAAAAGTTCTGTAAACAAAACTCCGTTCAGGGGAAAAAAAGCTTTTTTTTTTGTTTGCATTTTTGAATATAAGAAAACCAAAAATGAATCAAAACAAAAGTCTTGTACTACTGAAATAGAATAATTATGAGATCAAAAAGTAAACTTGCAATCTCGGGTAGCTGCAAGATCCACACTACTCAGTCTACCAGTTTTTTTGGTACAGTGCTAAATATCTGAGAATACAGGTTTCTCAGGAACTATCTGGGAAGGAAAGAAAGGACCGGCAGCAATGTTGATGAAAAGAATATTACCGTGTTTTATGTGCCAGAGTCATCAAGGGCAGTTTTTTAAAATCGGCTAACAAACAATAGAAGGACCATTATTCTCAAGGCCTTCAACCAGTGGGAAAATTACAGTAGAATAAACATACAAAGATGTTGCAAACATTTTTAGATTAGGTCCCGCCATTTTACAATGTGACATATGATGGAATAGAAATCATGTAAAGGGGAAAGAATTCCTCTTCTTTCAGGAGAATTTTCTACTTTGATCTGTATGCAATCCAATGAGGAAGGAAGCATTACTGGATCTGATTCTAGAGAATAAATAGACAAAGTGGCTGAAGCGTTAGTACGGGAACAGTCAGGAGATGGTGGTTACAATATCAGAGTTAGGATTGGCCCTGAAAAAAGAAGAAATGATTTAGAATAAGAATTAATTGTTGGAGGGCCAGCTTCAGTGGGGTGAAAGTGGATCACGCTCAGATAATCAAAGGTTGGTGGGCAAAACTGTGATTGATCAATGAGCTGTCTTTTTAAAGAGGAGCTCAGGTATAGTCGAGCTACATTGCTATGCAAGGGAGACGTAGAACAAATGAGGCAACGGTTTCTTTTGATGGTGAAAGTAAGATGAAGCAGCAAGACTGTATATGACTGTCAATTGGGGGTGGGGAAGGGAGGGTAGAGTAGTAAATTAGGGATTAGGCTTGATTATAAAAGGTTGAGAGAGGAAGTGAAATGAAAGAAAACCAAGCAGCAGAATGAGAAAAGACTGGTAGATGACATAAAAGGGAATGCTTAAGGTCTTCTGTAGGCATGTAAATAGTGAAAGACTGGTAAGTGAAGTAGAGCTGACTAATAACCTAAAAGGAGAATGATGCCAAGAACTACTGTGCTTGGCTGAGGTATTAGATGACTGCTTGACAGAGGATAATGCTTATCAAGACATTTTGAGATAGTTGTGACACTTGATAGACTTTAGACTTTTAAAAAGTGATAAATCAGCATTAGACTGGCTGGCTACACTTGAAGATAAGTCACCAGAACCAGATGAGTTGCATACCAAGGTTCCCAAAGGAAGTGGAAGTGGAAATTGTGCAAGCATCGGAAACATTTCAATGCTTTTTGTAGGGCTGGTACCAGAGCATTGGAGAATAGTAAATGCTAAAGTTTTTTTTGAGTGTATAAAGATTGGATACGTTTACTGAACCTATCCATGTAATCTTGATGGTGGACAAGCTTTTAAGAAAAGCAATTTGAGGTAAAATGATAGTCACTTAGACTTAAATTTTAAGAGACTAGAACATGGAGATTTGCAAAGGGACCTTGGTATCCATAGCAATGAGTCATGGAAAGTTAGCATACAAGTGCAGCAAAGAATTAATAAGGCTTAATGGTATATTATCATTTATTGCAAGAGTCATAGAGATATATAGCATGTCCATACCGACGAGTATCCTAAATAAATCTAACCCATTTGGCCCATATCCTTCTAAACCCTGCCTATTCATATATCCATCCAGATGCTTTTAAACGTTGCAATTGTACCAGCGTCTTCCTCCACCTGTGTGAAAAAGTTGCCCCCCAGGTCCACTTCAAATCATTCCCCTCTGACCTCAAACCCACGTTTTCCAGTCCCAGATTCCCCCAGTCAAGAGTAAAGAATCCATCCACTCACCCTATCCATGTCCCCATGATTCTACAAACCTCCACAAGGTCACCCCTCGGCCTCTGCTCCAGGATAAACAGCTTCAGTCCATCTAGCCTCTTTCTGCAGTCCAAACCCTCCAACCCTGGCAACGTTCCTGCAAATCTTCTCTGAACTCTTTCCAGTTTCACAATATCCTTCCTATAGCAGGGGGACTATAATTGCATGCAGTATCACAATAGTGGCCTAACCAATGTCCTGTATAGCTGCAACATGACCTCCCAACTCCCATACTTTATGCACTGACCAATTAAGGCAAGCATACCAAACGCCGCCTTCACTATCCTATCTGCGATGACACTTTCAAGGAACTATGAATCTGCACTCCAAAGTCTTTGTTCAGCAACACTCCTCCCTAAGACCTTATCCTTAAGTGTATAGATCCTATCCTGATTTGCCTTTCCAAAATGCAGCACCTCCCATTTATCTAATTTAAACTGCATCTGCCACTGCTTAGCCCATTGGCCCCATCTGATCAAGATCCTGTTGTACTGTGAAGTGACCTTCTTTGCTGTCCACTACACCTTCAATTTTGGTGTCATCTGCAAACTTAGTAAACATATCTCCTATGTTCACACCCAAATCATTTATATAAATGGCAAAGAACAGTGGACCCAGCACAGATCCTTGTGGAATACCTCTGGTCACTGGCCTCCAGTCTGAAAAGCAACCCTCTACCACCATCCTCTGTCTTCTACCTTCGAGCCAGTTCTGTATCCAAATAGCTAGTTCTCCCTGTATTCTGTGTGATCTGACCTTCCTGACCAGTCTACCACAAGAAACCTTGTCGAACACCTTACTGAAGTCCATGTAGATCACATCCGCCACTTTGCTGTCATCAATCCTCTTCATTACATCTTCAAAAAACTCAATCAAGTTCATGAGACACAATTTACAATGCACAAAATCATGTTGACTAATCAGTCCTTGTCTTTCTAAAGACATGTAAATCCTGCCCTCAAGATTCCTTCCAACAACTTGCCCACCACTGACATCAGTCTCGTTGGTCTCTTGTTGCCTGGCTTTTCCTTGCCACCTTTCTTAAATAGTGACACCATGTTAGCCAACCTCCAGTCTTCTGTCACCTCGGCTGTGGTTATTGATAATACAAATATCTCAGCAAGGGGCCAGCAATCTCTTCCCTAGCTTCCCACAGAGTTCCAGGGTACACTTGATCAGGTTCTGGGGATTTATCCACCGTTATGTGTTTTGAAGGCATCCAGCACCACCGCCTCTATAATATGGACATTTTTTTCAAGATGTGGCTATTTATTTCCCCATGTTCTCTATCTTCAATATCCTTCTCCATCTGATGCAAAATACTCGTTTAGTATCTCCCCCCATCTCCTGTGGTTCCACACATGGGTGGCCTTACTGCTGTTTAAGGGGCCCTATTCTCTCCCTAGTTACCCTTTTGTCCTTTAGTGTATTTATAGAATCCCTTTTGGATTCTCCTTAACCCAGTTTGCCAAAGCTATCTAATGTCCCCCTTTCTCCCCCTCACCTCCTGATTTCCCTCTTAAGTATACTTGTACTGCCTTTATACTTTTCTACGCAATCATTCGATTTCTGCCACTTAAACCTGACACATATTTCCTCCTTTTTCTTGACCAAAACCTCAATTTCGCTAATCATCCAGCATTCCCTACACCTACCAGCCTTGCCCTTCACCCTAACAGGAATATACTGTCTGTGGACTCTCGTTATCTCACTTTTTAAAGGCTTCCTATTTTCCAGCCGTCCCTTTACCTGCAAATGTTTGCCCCCAATTGACTTTTGAAGGTTCTTGCCTAACACTATCAAAATTGGTCTTCCTTGAGTTTAGAATTTTAACTTTCAGATCTGGTCTATTGTTTTCCATCATTATTTTAAAACTAATAGATTTATGGTCGCTGGCCCCAAAGTGCTCCCCTGCTGACGCCTTGGTCACCTGCCCTGCCTAAGAAGTTTTGAGTATAGAAGTATTTAATAGAACAGAACTGAAATTTGTCACGTACTTTTACATGGAAAAAAACAGTAAAAGTTTTTTTTTTTTTAGTTGCTTCACCACAGTGCCTACGTCAATGACAGCCATATATAATAAAAAGAAGTAAAATTAAGACAAAGTTCATGATGGCCTAGTCAACGGCTCTCTGGCTCGGACACAAGACAGTCATGCCAGGCTGCTGGAATACTGGGTTGGGAGAATGCCATGCTGGGCTGAGATCACCACTCCTCTACGAGACTGCCTGCCCAGCCAATGGACACTGGCAGGCCGAGACTGCCTTTCTCCTCCAGGTATCTGGGCCTAGCTGTGACCTGAAGCCTCAGCATAGCCTGCAAGTTCAGGCCAGGGGAGTCAGCCCAGGACGTGTTCCTTGCTAACTGGAAGACCCCAGGCTGGGGTAGAGCTGTGTCTGGCTTGACCTGGTGTTGCTACCACTGCTGCTGGAGGCTGCATCCTTCGTCCACCTCTCTCCAGGCTTAAAGCTAAGAAAAAGGGATGAGGGGGGAAAAAATTGAAAGTAAGAAGAAAGAGAAAGCGGATGGGAACAAGACCCGGGCTCAGCTCCTGCTACTCCACTGCCATGTTGTAACATTTTATTTCAATTATATGGAAACTTGGTTAGGCAGCACCTGGAGTACTGTGTGCACTTTTGGCCTCTCTACCTTACGAGTAACATTGTCATCGAGGAAGTGCAACGTGCAAGCTTGTTCCCAGGATGGCAGGTCTGTCCTATGAAGAGAGATGGATGGAAGCTAGGTACATATTACCTAAAGTTTCAAAGAAAAAATAGGGTTCTCGTTGAAACCAATAAACTAAGTAAAAGGATAGACAGGGTAGTTGCCAACAAGACCTATTACCCCGAATGAGGAATCTGGAATCCGGGTCACAATTTCAAATGAAGTGAAGCCATTTTGGGACTGATGAAGAGCATTTTTTTTTTTTTACTTAGACGGTTGTGAATTTCTGGAATTGTTTACCCCAGAAGGCTGTAGAAGCTCAGTCATTTGAGTAGGTATAAAGGTTGGTTTTGGCTTGATGGCAACATTCTACTGGTGGAGAAAGCCACATATGGATTTGCTACATAGTGTCAGCGTGACACAGCTAGCTTCACCTGTTCAAAGTTTTGAGACACCAACCCAATGAGCATAATCTGAGGTAAACTGGGTGTTGCTATTTTAGCAGTGTTTAAGCTCTTTCCTGCCAATCCAAGTTCACTTGAGGTGCTTCGTAAATGCCATCTAGATCTGAAGGTGTTTGAATTGATTCCCGTGTTATGAATTCTTTACGTTGTAATTTTCTGATTGTGTACACATCCCTTTCGAAGTAATTTTATAGAGCAAAATTTTCCTTTTTGTCTTGGTACAGTTATCTTTTCAGGTTTTAAGTAAAAAAGTTGTCCTGAAACAACATTCAAGATGGAATTCATAAACTGGAGTTATTTTAAACCAATGACTGCACTCAACAATTGAGGCATTTGAATTGCAACATAATTAAAAAGTCTGAATGTGATTGAGCTTTATTGAATACAATGATTTTTGAGAGAGTACTGGAGTAGTTGCACTTTCTGGTGATTCTTGGGACATAAAGCTAGAGTCCTACCAGAAACTGCCACTGAATTACTGTGACTGAAACTTGTTTCACTTGGAACAAAGACAATTAATTCTGGTCTCTTACTGCAGGTTTCCAGGTTGTACAATGCTAAGTGCAAATTAATGGTATTTGTTAACAAATTTAATGAGAACAGAGCAATTAACAGACCTTTGTTAGAACAGAATATACACCTTTAAAGGTTTGTTAATTGACCTAAGAGTTTCCATTTTTTTGTTTCATAAAGATGGGTGATGAGTTTTAATAGCTTTCTGACACTCTGGTTGAGCTGTAAAATCAATCTAAGAAGCCTGTTATTGTTTTATCCATTCTCTAATTCTACATTAATTCCTTGTATTGTGGTTAACTTATAGCCTTTCCACTTTGTTTCTAGAGTGTTAGCTAACTTATAGTTAATTTGCAAGTTTGCTCCCACTAATAAGCCTTAGTACGCTATCTAAAATGATACTTAAATTTGCATCTGTTTTGCTATCATTTCCTATCACATTTGTCTGTTTCCAATTAACTGGGGTCATTAATGCATATTGAATGTTAGGCTTCACGATTCTTAATTGACATTCTATTCTAAATAGCATCTATACCTAGTAATTTTACTCACCTTGTGTCCTTCAGTTTACTAGGACATCTTTCAAATTTTCATTGAAGCTTTTAATTGTATTCGGGCTATTTAAAGAAGCTGAGCTGCTTCTGCTTTTGTAGTGTATTCTTAAAAGGAAATAATTATTCAGTGAATGAACGATATGTTCGTAACAAATACTACAAATGATGTATTTTGGGAAATTCTAAGGTTGGGCAACATTTATGGAAAGAAATATCTGAACTGGATAAAGTTCAAGATGTAACAAGTCTTAACCCAGTGCAGTGAGAGAAATAATAAAAAGGTGGGTCTGAGATTGTATTGAAGTCTTGAGAGAAAACACTGTCAAAGGAATGATGGTGCAAGGCAAAAGGAAATGGTGACGGGAAATTAAGCATGTCTATCAGAGTTGTTGATTTTTGTCATTAGATGGTCATTTTTGAGGGGAATTTTTTTTGTTTTTCAGGGAATCACAATCATTCTGACTGAATGAAGTTCACCATCTGTGTGTCTAAAATACTTGCATATTGAGAATTTGTATTTGCTTGAAGTTCCTTCAAATTTTCTCTTCATAAGACATCTTAAAGTTTATCAAATAACTTCAGAAAAATGTTTTGTCAAATTTCAAAATTTTTCGTGGACAGATTAATAGAGAAGATAACCTTTAGACCTGTGTAAACTAAAGGCAAAAGATTTCTTTTAAACAGTGCAAAATAAGTTAGACAAACTCTATTGCGACTCTAACTCTGGAGCTAAAATAAGGAAGAAAACTGGTGCTTGATGTGATTTCTTCCCATGTTATAACTCTCAAAGTATTAAAATTGCGGTTTTCTTCCTCCTTCCTCACTTCCCTGTTATTAAAACGCAAAAGTCTTATTTTAGTAATGAATGCTTAAACACTATTGGCAGAAGTTGTTGTGCAGCAAGCTATCATAGCTGAAACTATTTTGCCCGAAAATGAATGATCTGTTAAGAGACACCCTTCTCATCTGCAGATTTGCATGCTCATAAGTTTCTAGAGTTTGATCACCTATTTGCACATACCTGATTTGTTGTCAGATTTGGGCCTTTGTGCTGTAACTTAACATTCAATTTTCAAACATGAAATTTTATTTTGATCCTTGTACAACTGTTATTTGTATAAAACTGCTGAGACCCACTCAGGTATGTGAGGGGAAAAAAGGGTGACAAATATTGTCCAGTAGTTGTAAAAGTGTAAATACATTGACTTAGTCATGTTCTGAGTTCCAGGCCATGTGATACTTATGTAAGTTATAAGTTGTAGGTTGTACTGTATAGCAGTATTGAAACAGCTAACTTGAATCTAGCATGCTTTGTGTCTGGCAGGAGTCGTAGAAGGGGATCTGGCTGCAGTAGAAGCTTACAAGTCATCAGGAAGTGACATTGCTCGGCAGCTTGTATCAGATGAAGTACGTTTGCTGAATCGTCCTTCAGCTTTTGATGTAGGTTACACCCTAGTACACCTTGCTATCCGTTTTCAGAGACAGGACATGTTGGCAATTTTGTTGACAGAGGTGAGTTAGCCTAATAGTTCTATCATTTCTTTTCTATTTCTGTTTAGGAAAACTACGGGTTGATGTCAAATGAATCCTTGCAGTTTGAGATTAAGCCTAATATAGTAAGTACAAAAAGATTTTTGTAATTCAAAAGTAGTGAGGATATTAGTCCAAATTCAAAGTGGCAGAATCTACATAATTCATGTCACTACATCCAATACATGTAAGATGGCACAATGGTAATGAACCTGGACCAGCTTAATCCAGAGGCTCAGGCCTATTCCCACTAAAGCAGCCAGTAGAGTTTAAAAGCAACTAAATTAACAAATTTAAAATCTAAAATCTAGGTAATAGCACAAAACTGTCATTGCTATTCTCTTTTAACAAATCGTGTTCACAAAATGTCCTTAAATGAAAGAATGTTGACTTAGCTGAAAATGACTTCAAAGCTGCAGTCATCTAGTTGACTTTTAGCAGTTCTTAAAGATGGCCGAGCAAGCTAGCCATTTGTATCAAACCACAGCAGAGAGGTCAAAAGGAGTAAAATTGGACTGACAACATGGCATCGACTTGAGCACAGTAAACAATACTGAAGTACCCTGTCAATACTGCAAATTCCTTCTTGACATGTCGGGTTTATGCAAAAAGGGGAAGAGCAGTCTGAAGTCAAGCAACAGCCTGAAATAGTGAACCATGCAGAGTCATTTTATAGCTAACATCCTGGAAATGACCATCCCTGGATATAATCTGTCCTACTGCAGGACAGAATCGGCAGAGATGACAGAATAGTGATAACGATTCAATAGGGAGTTATCCTGAGTCATTGTCATTGACTCTAGACTTCATATAGTCTCATGGCATCGGTTCAGACATGGCAAAGAAATTTCCTACTGCCCTTCCTCAACTGATGAATCAGTATGCCTTTATCTTGGGCACAGCTTGAAGCATCTGAGGGTGGCATGAGCACGACTATATTCTGGATGGGAGAAATCTGAAGAATGATTGATTTAGTAGTACCACTGCTGATTGAATTGCCTGAATCCTGAAAAAAAAAGACACCTCTGCCAGACTTGGACATGTGGCAGATGGTGAGGCAAACATGAGACTTTGTCTTCACCAATATATCAGTCAATGACATTTACAGATAAGTGTGACCACTACATTCCCGTTTCACAGTAAATGTACCCTCTGTGTTATGTGGCATTACCACTGTATGAAATAAGATGGATTTAAAGAGATCTAGGAACTCAACACTGAATACCCATGATGTGCTGAGGATCATGAGCATTGTATTGATTGGTGCATTGAAACCTCATGGCCTGCCATAACCCGATTTTACCATTAGAATCTAATTGGGGTCCCCCTTTGAAAGGTGCAAGAAGGCATATCAGCAGGCATTAGCATGCCATACCGCAGTTGTGACAAGTGAAAGCCTGACTAATTTGATTCACTTGACAAGGTACCCAGAGCCTTCAGCAGTTTCCTGATGCTAGAAAAGTAATAGGCACTGATAGCATATGAACAATAGTGCTGAACTCTTGAACTCCAGGACAAACTGCACCCATAGCCAAGCTGTTGAAGTACAGCAAACTCTCCCCATTGTCTTGGGCCCAAATATCTTTAGCTGCTTCATTATGAATCTTTCTGACCTTGTGATGGTGGTAATAGGAACGTTTGCTGATGGTTGCATACTGTTCAGCAGCATTTTCAACTAGGCAGCTAATGAAAAGTCTGTGTCCATGCACAGCAATATGTGGACGACATTTGGGGTTTGGATCATAAGAGGCAAGTAACACTTGTGCAATACAAGTGCCAACCAATGACCATCCCTAATGGAGAATCCAACTATTGCCCCTTGATATTTAGTGGCATTATCATTGCTGACTCCCTACTGTCAATACTGTTGGGACTACTGTCTTATCAGAAACGGAAAAGGACCAGCTGTAAAAATATTGCAGTATAAGAGCAAGTCACAATAGCAGTTCAGATGTGAGTAATCCACACCTCCTATCTCCCCAAAGCCTGTCCAGTATTTACAAGACAAAAGTCAGGAGTGTGATGGAATACTTTGCAGTTGCTTGGATGGTTGCAGGTCCAGTTGCACTTAAGAAATTCAACACCATCCAGGACAACACAGCCTGCTTGATTGAGACCTCTTCACCAACTTAAGCATTCACATCCTCCCCTACCAATGCAGCGGCACCAGTGAGTACCAAATACAAGTTACACTACAGCAACTCGCCAAAGTTTCAGTAAAGTAGTTTCCAAAACTGACCTATACCACATAGATGGACATGAGTACCAGATTCCTAGGACACCACCAGCAGCAGCAAACTATCCTCCAAACCTATATTGGTTTTCCTTCAATAATGTTAGATCAAAATCCTGGAATTACCTTCCTAACAGTGTTGTAGGTGTACTTAAGCCATTTGAGAAAATGGCCCTGTATCACTTTCAAAAAGTGCAACACCACATCCCATGAGAGTATTAACAAGAAAAGGGGCTTTGGCATAGGAATCTTGAATGCAACAAATAAGTGACTCATTTTATGTGAAATTAATCAAGCCTAAAGTATCTTTGATTTGTACTCCAAAAGAAAATAGTATATTGAACATTTGAATTTTGTTTTCATTGTTAATCCTTGTACCTCAGGAGTATTTTAATGCCAAGAAAATGCAGTCTGTCTTGTATGGAATATTTGAGTGGTTTGTGTAAAGGTACAGTCTAAGATTAGGGTTGAAGCAGGAGGGTGGTGCTTTTACCTCTCAAATTAAACATAGTCAGGGGACAAAATTTGTAGTCTAAACGATGAGGAAAATAAATGTTGTATTAAAAATTCTTGAATGTGTATAATGTCAGTATGTTCATTTCAATTCTGATAAATACGTTGTGTGACTATTTAGTGCCTCTGTTCTGCTTGTTTTCCCTGTAGGTGTCTCAACAAGCTGCGAAGTGTATACCCGCTATGGTATGCCCAGAGCTTACTGAACAGATACGTCGTGAAATAGCTGCATCCCTTCATCAACGCAAGGGAGACTTTGCCTGTTACTTCCTCACTGATCTGGTGACATTCACATTGCCTGCAGGTATCCTAGCATTTCGATAGGTGGATTTTGAAATAATGCCATGTGTCACTTTTTTTAATGAAAGGAGCAAATTAAGTTAAGTGGAAAGTACAGTGTTGATCTGTCAATTTGACCAAGTGATTGAGTTTAGGAAGGAGATAAAATTTAGTATTGTAACAGTGTCATATAATAGTTAACATGTTGAAGTAGGCACATAATTTTATTCCAAATGCACAAGACTGCTTTTCAACTGATACTTTCTCTCGGCAGCCATTAATCTCAGCAGCAAAAACAAAGTTGCTGGAAAAGCTCAGCAGGTCTGGCAGCATCTGTGGGGGAGAAAACAGTTAACGTTTTGGGTCCAGTGACCCTTCCTCAGCTTTTCCTGCAACTTTTGTTTTTGTTCCTGATTTACAGCATCCACAGTTGTTTTGGTTTTTATTAATTTCAGCAGGACAGGGCTTTGCAGTGATTTTTCTCTCTATTTGAAGTTCATCATTTCAACAAGGAAAACGATACAGTTCCTCTTCGTGTAAAGGCACATTCAAAGATTATCCTAGGTAGATGGGAATGTGGAATTGAGGCAACTGAAGCAACGATGCAGTCTTTTTCAAAGGTGGAGCGTGCTTGAGAGCTGAATATCCTACTCCTAATTTGTATGTTCATATCATAAGGCACGACAAAGACATGATCAAATAAATCTATACTGTTTAAGAAATGTTGAGTGACTTAAAAACAGAAAATAAATTTTCTAGAGGGTGGTAGAAGAGTTCAGGCACTCCAGCTAGTGACATCACTTTCAATGAAGAAATAAACTCCTGATCTAACAACTGCATTAATCAATCAAATTGAGAATTTTTTGTTGTGCAGTCAACAGCTGCAAGAACACTAATCGTGAGACCTGCTGTGATCCATGTAAGAAAGTCAGTCTTTTAAGTTAGCTCCACGTACTTGTTCAGGTGGGTGTCAAATATGCTATGGCATCATTAATAGTTGGGCAGTTATCCCCAGTGTACTGGCAAAAATTTGTCTAGCATCAGGGAAAGAGGTTATCTGGTTGGTAATTTGTTATTTATGGGACCTTGCTGTGCACAAATTGGCTGTCATATTTCCTATGTTAAATCAATGCCTGCAATTTAAAAGTACTACTTCTGATTGTAAAATGCTTGGAACATCCTGCATTTATGAAAACATAATTGTGGGCTTTAGAATTAATGTCAGAAACAAAGTGGTCATTTGCTTCATGGTTGTTCATATGTTGCTGGCGCAGCTTGCCTGTTTTGTTTTCAATGGGAGCACCACTACAAACCAGACATAATAGATAGTGACTGAAAAGTTTTGATAATCAAATTAAATAGAACTTTTAAAAAGTTTTAACACATGAAACCAAAATATATCGGAAAGTTAAGCACTTAAGATGACATGGTGCATTTATTTAGTTCATAGTTGAGCCATACAGAAATAACTGATTTCCACCTTTCGAATAAGTTCATACAAGCTAAAGTGGTTATCTGAGTGATAGATTCAACATACCTGTGAAACAAGGAGAAAACTTCTCTTTGATTTGCTACTATGATGCTCTTTAATGTCCTCTGTTTTTCCCTTCCCCGCCACTTAATTACACATTTGGGTGAGATGGATGAATTGCAGTATCAGAATTATTGACATCTGTGAACCATATGAAATGGGATGAATAAATGTACCATTTATAACATTACTACTACCATAATTAATCCTGACCTCCTGTAATAGATGCTGCTTGCTTTATATTTGCCCTGCTGCTTGAGTTCCACTTTAGCAGGTGTTCTTTCTCTCTTCTCTCTTCTCTCTCTTCACCACCTTCTCCCCCACCTCCTCCCCCCCACCCCCATCCCTCCCTGCATTGCCAGTGGATGAAGATTGAATTGGCAGATCTGGTGATACAAGCTGCCATAAATTTTATTCAATACTTTTGGGCAAATTGAGCAGTGATTATTGGCCTGTATGGTTGTTCTTTTGCCTTTGAAGCAGGTTGACAAGAAAAGCTGAGTGGCATAGTGGATATGACTGCAGAATTTGTATTCCACCATGGCATCTCAAGAATTTAAATTTGGTTAATGGAATAAAAATTTTCAGTAAAAAGCTTAAGTCATTGGCAGTCATTTGCTGACGAGTGTGATTGTCCACCTAGAAATTCCGTGTCACTGGTCATAGGTTCAGTGGGTCTTTGTATAACTGATGTGCCCAATCCTAGAGCCTCATCACTGATCACATATTTGGCAGATGTTTCCAGGAGATGGAATTGGTCCTTGGCCTCACGATTGTTGGCATTCCATTCTTCAGTTTCTTTTTCTTTCCTCTTGCCAACGAGTGATCTCAAAAAATTGTGTCCCTTCATACAGAAGATTGCTCCAAGTATGATCATAATGAGTGAGGATCTCCCATGCATTGACATCTATGTTGCATCTCTTGAAGGAAATCTGTGAAATCTTTCCTTTGTACTCCCCTTGTTCAAGTGTCTTCCTTGAACTGGGTGAGGATGATTTACTTTAGTAGAGGGAACTCTGGCATCCCAAGTATGTTTCCAGTCCTGCGGATTGGGTTTTGGATGATTGTGGCCTCAATGCAGGTGTTATTGGCTCCATGATGGGTACTGATGTCAGTATACCTGTCTTCCCTAATGCAGAGATATTACTTGAGAGCCTTCATGTGGCTACAATACATGAAGTATTGGAGCCATGGAGAAGAGTCAGAAGGGTGATGGTGTAGTTTTTGAGGTGTTTCCTTAAGGATGTGCCATCCTTACCCAGACTGACTTGTATATTAACTTCAGACTGACTTTTTAATCACCTCCCCGTCCCGTGTTGGCATGATGAGCTGCTGGGTGTCAAAAGCATTGCAAAAAACAATAAGATTGCATTTGGGTATGCTACCTGACTGATCACAAAAGTATACCAAATTCTGCTGACGCAAAGAAACAGTTCCTCATATTGTTTAATGTTGAAGATAATATTCAAAGTATTATTACACTTCTCAGTTTCTCTGTTCTCAAGTTATCTTATGATTGGGATAGGTTTTGAGCCTAACTTTGTCTGTGATGTTAGGTTAGAAAAGGACCTTATGTGGTTTGCAGGTGGAAGGGAAGAAGGTATGTGGCTGTGGTGAGAATTAAGCAGCACTTTACTTCCTAGATTAATCATTGAAATGCATTCCAGATGTTAGGCCACAAGTGTAGAATTTGCACCCATAATATGAAGTAATTTATTCCATCATTTTTATGAAATACCTACAGGTGTTGAAAAGGAATCTGAATTTAAATTCATGAGCTTTATTTAAGTTAAGTTGCAGGTATTTCTTCTATAACACTTCAGTTGTGTTCGTGTGTGACCTCGTGCCTATAGAAAATCGCATTATAGGGAAATCACTATACCTTTACAGCAGAAAGTTCATGTTATTCAAACAGCATCCACTATTCATCAATTCTGTTACAGCTAATTCATGTTAATGAAACACATTATAGCAGAATTACCTGTACTAATATTTTATTAAGAAATGGTGTCATGAACTTCTAAGTTAGAGTTATTACATGTAATAAATTGGATAAGGAGGTTTATTGATGCAGTTTAATTAAAACTTGTCACTTCATTCAATTAAACAACCTTCTGAAACATCTGATGTTAAAGAGAATTGCTCAATTTTAAAATTTGGAAATTATAAAATGGTGAGTGTAAAGTAATTTTGATGTTATTTAATTAATATGCTAGCTACTGATTTATAGAGTTGAGCAAACTGCACTGTACATACCAGGAACAACAGCAAATTGTATAACCTCATCTCCTTCCTTAATCCAGTTGGATTCCACTTTCCAATTCCATATTTTGCCCTTTCCAAGGACCATTTGAATGTTTGCATAATTAAGACCCTATTTCCAATGCTTCCTAATTCAAGAACTGCACTGCATGCTCCCAGTTCTTGACATCTCCCTCTTGAATAATCTAATTCTGGGCTCTACTGTGAATGAACATTAATTACAATTTGTTAGCAGATGTTGGAACTCACCATCAAAATAATGCTGGGCCGTGACAAATTGTATTACAATCTCCTTCCATGTGCTCTCCCTCCATGTAGCTTTTGATAAATGCCCTTTTCCCACTCCACCTTTTCTACTCATAAGGTTAGTAAGGGGCTATTTGCCAAGTGTCATTTTCGCTTTCATTTGCATTTTCATTTTCGACTAAAAAGCTCAATTTTTTAAAGTTAATTCTTTTTCCTCTGTGCTGTCCCACAACTCTTACCAAGTTTCAAATCCTGGAGCTGCATGTGGACCTACTTTAACTTCATTGTCTTCAACAGCTGGCAGGATTTTCCAAAAACCTAAAGAACTGTGGATGTTGGAAATTAAAAGAAGGGTAACTGGACCCAAAACATTGTATTTTCTCTGCACAGATGCTGCCAGACCTGCTGAGTTTTTCCAGCAATTTGTGTTTTTGGCAGGATTTTCATACATATTTTCATGCCCTTTCTAATTTAGTTAAAATCATTCAGCCCTCTTCCCTCCCTTGCCTCTTGCGCTCTGTCTGTTGCAGTACACTTCCAAAAAACATAAGTAGGTCGGTGACTACCCTTTAGCTATCATGGGCAAATGCACATTTAATGATAATTTTAATACCTACACAAAAAGCGTATAATACACTGAGAATTCACAGTCTTAAAAAATCAAGCACCAAGCCTCCATTTGCATAATGACACCTATGAAACAAAATATAGCAAATAAACTAAAGCACAACTCTCGTCAAAACAACTAACACCTCCGGTCATGCTGTTAAAAATATCAGCCTTGTGTAATATATACAATTTGACCAAGAAACGTAGATATGTAAAGACCCCTCAGTAGGAATGCAGCAAGAACGTGGATGGATAAAGTGTGTGGAACACTGCTTATTTTCCCCATGATCAATGTAACCATTTTTTAAAAATATAAATTAAGATTTGAAATGTCGTGATTATTTTACAAATTAAATGGAATTGATTTTATGAAGTTAACAAAAATTAAATTTTGCTGAAACAAAATTTAATACGGAAACTAAAGTTTTTGGTATTCGGATAAACAACAATGAATCCTCAGTTCATCTGTAACCTTGCTCTATCTGCTTATTTCTATACATGTTTGGTCTTTGGCATTGTTATGATTAAAGTCATCTCGCTATCAAAGAACAACTATATTGGCCTAAGGAGAAGCCAAGCACCCCATCGTAGGTAGTGAGATTTGATGAAAATTTAGTCATGCAAAATTATATTGGGCACTTGAATTTTGAGCTTTTTGCGTAAGCATACTGAAGCTTTCACATTGCCTTTAAATTCACGTCTACCCTCTCAGTATCTGCGTAGGTTTCTTCAAGTTAACAGTTTTCTTTACGGGTGGTTTAAAAACTCTATTGCATTGCCAACTAATATACGAAATAGCAAAATTTAGAATCTCAATTCTGCTGGAGTAAGGGTGGAATTTAATATGTTTCTGGATAGATTGATACACAATTGACATTCACTTGTAAGATAATCATTCTAGCAGCATTTAGTAGCCACTTGGCCCAGTTATGAAAAGTTAAATTTGTGTTGTATGTGCGATGAAAAGAGGATTATGTCTTTAGACCTAGGTCAGTTAAGTTGAATGGCTAAATAAAGATCTAAAAGCACAAACTTGTGCTAATTACACATTTAGATGTAGAACTTGGTTAAAGTAGTACTTATGAGAGGTGATGCAGAATTTAAATAATTATTAATTTAATCATATTCCCCATACAATGCAGAATAACTTTGGAAATACATTTCTTGCTTTCAGTAATGTTCTAGGGTTAAGTTTTTTTTTAAACTTTTGAAAGGGATGGTATGTTTTATATTTAGACACCTGAAGCTATAATAGTTTATTCTCAGCAGGGTTTGAAGGAGGGAACATTAGATATAAATCGTACACCAATCTCAAAACTTGTTGGATAGCCTTTTGCATTCTTGCAAACTTAAGCCAGATGCCCCTAATTTGTATCCGATTTTATTTTTTCTTCCCTCCAACTCTTATTTTTTTTTTAATCGTTTCGTGGTTCATCTGTTTTTTAATTGGGGGAAAGAAATAAGTTGGGAATCCAGTCATTAAACTTGTATACTATCGTAATATATTTGATGCAACATTCCAGTAATGTTTATCAAATCAAGTGGAAATGAGCTTACAGATAAAAGCCAACAGCAAGCATTTTAACAGTAAAAATGTTTGCTGGAGAAATAGCCTTTTATTGTAGTTGCAGTGACTAGATTTATTGGATGCATTAATCCTTAATCTGTTTGTTTGAATTACCAGAGATTAGGATTTGCAATGTAGCACTAGTGTCAATAACTTCAGTGTCAATGTATGATTTATTAGGGGGCCACCACCTCTGGTGGATTAAAGGAAAATTATATCTGACTAACCTTGTTGAACTCTTTCTAACAGAATTAATTAAGGTAGGGAGATGTTGTGTACATGTGGATATTTAGAAGGTATCTCATCATGTACTATTATTTTATTCTTTTGAGTTATAGGTGCTGCAGAAAAGGTCAGCATTTGTTGTCCATCCCTAAATGCTCTTGAACTGTGTGGCTTGCTAGGCCATTTCAGAGTGCATTTAAGAAACAACCAGAGTGCTGTGGATCTGGAATCAATTGAGGCCAGATCAGGTAAACGGGGAGATTTCCTTCCCTAAAGTGGATTAGATGGATTTTTATGACTACTGATAATAGTTCAATTGAAGCCATTACCGAGACTGCCTTTTAAATTCCAGAATTATAATTTTGTTTAAATTCAACTAATGGCAGTAATGATGTGATTGCCTATTGAGCCCAGAACGTGAGCCTTAGTATCTACAAGTGCATTAAGAGTAGGAGAGCAACTAAAGAGAGAGTAGGGCCTTTAAAGGTCAAAAATGTCAGCTTTGTGTTGAACCTCAGGAGAAGGGAGAAATATTAAATCACCATTTTGTGTCAGTTTTTACTGTGGAGAGAGAACTTGGGGAAATAAATATTGATGTTTTGAAAACAGTTGACATTAGAAAAGAGGAAGTGCTGGAGTTCTTAGAAAATATAAAAGTAGGTAAGTCTCCAGGACCAGATCTAGTGTATACTAGGACTTTGTGGGAAGTTAGGGAGGAAATTGTGGGGCCCCTTGCAGAAATATTTGTATCGTCAATAACTATGGGTAAGATGCCAGATGACTGGAGAGTAGCTAATGTTGTGCCTTTGTTTTAAAAAAAGCTGTAAGGAGAAGCCTGGAAACTGTAGACCTGATAGTCTGACTTCAGTGGTGAGTAAGTTGGTGGAAGTGATTCTGAAAGATTAGGATTTATATGCATTTGGAGAAGCAAGGAATTATTAGTGGATAATCAACATGGTTTTGTGCAAAGGAAATCATGTTTCACAAACTTGATTGAGTTTTTTGAGAAAGTAACCAAGAAAGTTGTTGAGGGCAGAGAGGTAGACATGGTTTATTTGCACTTTAGTAAGGGTTTTGATAAGATTCTGCTTGGTAGATGAATTAGTAAAGTTAGATCACATGGAATCAGGATGAGCTTAACAATTGCAAGCAAAATTAGCTCGATGGCAGGAGACAATGAGTGATGATGGAGGGTTGTTTTTCAGACTGAAGACCTGTGATCAGTGGTATTCCACAGGGATTGGTGCTGCATCCACTTTTGTTCATTTCTATAAATGATGAGAATATATAGGCATGGTTAATAAGTTTGCAGACGACACCAAGATTGCTGGTATAGGAGACAGTGAAGAAAGTTATCTAAGATTACAAAGAGATTTTGATCAGTTGGGTCAGTGGGCTGAGGAGTGGCAGATGGAGTTTAATTTGGATAAATGGGAGGTACAACAAACAAAGGCAGGACTTACAGTACCCAATGCCCTAGTTTTAGTTGTATGAGAGAACAGAGACCGAGGGGTTCTGGTACATAAATCTATGAAGTTTGCATCACATAAGGTGTTTAAGAAGGTGTTTAGCACACTTGCTTTCATTGCTCAGACCTTTGAGTATAGGAGTTGGGACATTGTTGAAGTTGTACAGGATGTTGGTGAGGCCTGTCTTGAAGTAATGTCTCCAGTTGTGATTACCCTGTTATAGGAGGGGGTTGGAGCTGGAGAGACCGGTTAGGCTGGGAATGTTTTCCAATGAGGATGTTCTGGGTTGACCTTAGAGGTTTATAAAATCATGAATGGCAGGTGTGTTTTTCCTAGGGTGGGAAATTTCAAGACTTGGAGGCATATTTTTAAGATGAGAGGAGAAAGGTTTAAAAAAGACATGAAGCATTTTTTTTAAGTGATTCATGAATGAAATGGACTTCCAGAGAAAGTGATGGATGCGGGTACAGTTACAATGTTTGAAAGACGTTAAGATAGACACATGAACAAGAAATGTTTGGAGAGATATGGGCCAAACGCAGACAGGTGGGACTAGTTTAGCTTGGGATCATGGTGTAGATGGATTGGTTGGACCAAAAGATCTGTTTCCATGGTTTATGACTGACTGTACCTCTGCAGCAGTAGTCCCTCAACTGGGATGAGCAATTAATGCTGTCCTGGCCAGTGATATCAACATCCTGTGAATGAATTTAAATAAAAATATGTTGTGATTCCATGGCAGACTTCTGCAATGAAGACCTGTTTCAATAACTCAGTTTTAAGTACTTGGTGTGAACTGCAACGCAGAAGTGCTCCTGATATGGTAATAAATTGGCAATTTTAATTAGAAGCCCAAGCATAGCAGATATGAGTAGGGAGAAAAGGAGGAGCTTTTAGTTTTATTTCTGAGTTGTGTTGCACCTTAATCTCAGGTGTACAATAGGGCAACAAATGACAGTGAGTGTTCGAAAAAGATAATGTGTATTATCAGAAGGAAAAGAACTTGTGTCAAGAGGTAATTGAAATATGTTCTTTCTTTAGCTGTAAGTGCAAGAATAGTGTTGCAATGAGAAGTTTGAGATTTAGTTTATCTAAATATATTTTAAGCTTCTGTGATTTAAAATATTACAATTTCTGTATTGTACTTGACACATTAATTTGAAATAAGTCAACAGAAGGTTGGAGAAATAAACTCTGCTGAGTTACCAATTTATCATGCATCTAAAATCTAACTTTTGTTGGTTGTGTTAACAGCCCTGAATGTATGGATTGTGCATGTTCCTGTTTGGTACAGGGAGGGCCAAACTGGCAGGTGTAACATTGCCCTGAATTTTTTTCGTTATTTTGCTATTCAGCTGGCTCGTTCAGAAATAACATTTCATGAATTCAGCCTGAAAATTAAGGCACTGGCAGAATTATTCATGTTAATGAGAACTACCTTTAGATGTAAATTTTCTGCCATTATCTTAACACACTCTTGCATTATACAGCATTTTTAATGACCACTGGGTATTTCAAGCTACAAAGCAATTTGAGGTACTTTAAAAGGTAGTTCTGTTGTAACGTAGGAAGCACTGCAGCCAACTTCCCCACAGCGTGGTCCCATAAACAGCAATGTCATAGAGATTGAAGGATAAATGTTGGCCAGGACACTCAACATTCCTTCTCCACTTGTCACTAAATTCAGCCATGCAGTTTTTCCCACCCACCCACCTGAGCAGGCAGATGGTGCTTCAGTTTAATATCTTAAGCAAAAGACAGCACCTCTAATGGATGAGCATTCTCTCAGTGGCATGCTGGAGTGCTGTCTTGACTTTTATACTTAAATCCTGAAGTAGATTTGAAACCAAAGCCTTTGTGACTGAGAGGCATGAGAGTTACCAACTCAGCCTCAGCTGATGCTGTCTGCAAAGATAACTGGCTTGAAGGTAGTAAACCGAGGATGGTGATGGAGAAGTGTTTTTCAGACTGGAGGCTTGTGACCAACTGTGTGCCACAAGCATCAGTGCTGGGTCTGCTGCTTTTTGTCATTTATGTAAATGATTTGGATGTGAGTGCAGGTAGTATGGTTCATAAGTTTGCAGATGACACCAAAATAGGTGGTGTAGTAGACAGTGAACAAGATACCCAGAGTACAATGGCCCATCTGATCAAGGTCCCAATGAGCGAAGGAGTAGCAGAAGGAGTTTAATTTTAGATAAATTTGAAGTGTTGCATTTTGGTACAGCAAATTAGGGCAGAACTTGGGCTTAATGGGGAGTTCTTGGGAGTGTTGTCAAACAAAGAGAGCTAGGGGTGCGGGTGCATAGTTCCTTGAAAGTGGAATCACAGTTAGATGGGATAGTGAAAGTGGTGTTTGGCATACTTTCCTTCTTTGATCAGAACATTGAGTATAGGATTTAATGTCATGTTGCAGGTGAACAGGACATTGAGGCCACTTTTAAAATATTGCATACAGTTCTAGTCTTCCTTCTATAAGAAGGATGTTGTTAACCTTGAGAGGATGTAGAAAAGATTGACAAGGATGTTGCTGGGACTGGCAGGTTTGAGCTATAGGAAGAGGCTGAATAGGCTGGGGCTATCTTCTGTATAGGGTCTGAGACTGAGGGGTGACCTTAGAGGTTTTTAAAATCATGAGGGGTATGGAGGAGTCCAAAACTAGAGGGCATAGGTTTAAGGTGAGAGGGGAAAGATTTAAAAAGGACCTGATGGGTGATTTGTTCATGCAGAGGATAGTGTGTGTATGGAACGGGCTGCCAAGGAAGTTAAAATTACAACATTTAAAAGGCATCTGGATGGATATATAAATAGGAAGGGTTGAGAGGGAAATGGGCCAGATGCTGGCAAATGGGAGTAGATCTAATGGGAATGTCTGGTCTGCATGGATAAGTTGGATTAAAGGGTCTGTTTCCATGCTAGACGCCCCTATAAGTCAGTCCCCATATGTTTTTGGAGCTCAGAAGAAGAAAAATGTTCATTATTGCATTTTTAGCACTGTTCTTTGAATCATGTATCTTTTTCCAATATAGTTATACTTTTAATAGGTCTAATAGAATGAGCCGATATGTGCCGGAGTTTAAATTATTGAGAGATCACCTGTTTGAAATATCTAACATTCTTGGTGGGCTTGATGCTAAGAGGTTGTTTTGCTTGGCTGGAGCGCCTGGAACTAGGATAGGGGATTGACTATTTAGGACTGAGATGAAAAATATTTTCAAGTTTCATCCATTGTTAGAATTCTGTAGCCCAGGAGAATGTGGATGCTCAATGAGTGAGTTTGGATCTCTGATTTGTTAAAGATTATGAATAGAGTTTTTTTGTTTTTATTCATTTGTGGGACCTGGATATCGCTGGCTGGCCAGCATTTTTATTGCCTGTCCCTAGTTGCCCATTAGGTGGCAGCAAGCTGCCCTCTTGAACCACTGCAGCCCACAGACTGTAGGTTGACTTACAATGCCCTTAGGGAGAGAATTTTGGGATATTAACCCAGCAATGATGAAGGAATGGTGATATTTTTCCAAGTCAGGTTGGTGAATGGCTTGGAGGGGGATCTTGCAGGTGGTGTTCCCATGTTTCTGCTGCCCGTGTCTTCCTAGGTGGAAGTGGCTGTGGGTTTAGAAGGTCCTGTCTAAGGGTCTTTAGTGAATTTCTGCAGTATATCTTGTAGATAGTAGCAGCAGTGTGTACTGAGTGTTGGTGGTGGAGTGTGGATGCTTGTGGAGATGGTGTAATCAAGTGGGGCTGCTTTGTCCTGGATGATGTCAAGATTCTTGAGTGTCATTGGAGCTCCCATCCAGACAAGTGTGGAGTATTCCATCACGCACCTACCTTGTGCATTGTACACTCAGGTGGTGAATTACTTGCCACAGTATTCCTAGTTTCTGACTTGCTTGTTCAGCCACTGTGTTTGTGATGAGTCCGGTTGAGTTTCTGGTCCGTGGTAATCCGAAGGATGTTGACAGTGGGATACTCGGTGATGATAACACCATTGAATGTCAAGGGGCAGTGATTGTCTCTTGTTGGAGGTGGTAGTTGCCTGGCATTTGGTGGGTTGGATGTTAGTTGTAGAAACAGATCAGAAAAGCAAAGTTGAGATAGAAGATTATGTGACTTTATTGAATGCCGGCACAGACATCTGGTTTATCCCTGCTCCTATTACTTTTGATGATAAAAATCACTTCAGAAATTAGTGTTGATCTGTTTGAAACATGATGTGTTTCATGATTAATCATATAATTAGGATAGGTAGTTAGCTTGATTTGGGGGTTAGGCTGAGTGGATTGCATAGTTACATTGTAAGATGCAGTGTTGGTTGTTATCTCTTGCAGATGTTGAGGACCTGCCACCATCAGTGCAGGAAAAATTGTTTGATGAGGTGCTTGATCGGGATGTACAGAAAGGTGAGCAGTTGAGTGTTTTTTTTTCTAATTCTAATTAAATGACACTCCTAATGTATTAAACTTAGATTTGTTAAGAATGGTAGTATCTGTTTTCACAAAGTTTTAGGATTAATTTAGAGCAGTGTTAAAGGTTTCAAGATTTCTCACATGGATATGATCTGGTATAAGATCAGATGAAAGGTTAACATGTTCTTTCATCTATGTCATTAGGATTCAAGTGAAGGGTGGATAATTGAGTTTTTTTTCAAATTTATTCAAGCACGGGAAAGGGTGTCGCTGGCTAGGCCAGCATTTATTGCCCAATCCTAATTGCCCTCAGGGCAGTTAAAAGTCAACCATTATAGCTGGGAATCTGGAGTCATGTAGGCAAGACCAGGTAAGGTTGGTAGTTTCCTTCCCCAAAAGCTGTTAGTGAACCAGATGGGTCTTCTAACAATTGACAATGGATTGATGGTCGTCATTAGACTCTTAATTCCAGATTTTTATTGAATTCACATTCCACTGCTTGCCATGGTGGATTCAAATCCTGGTCCCAGCATCATTACCCGGGCCTTGGATTAACAGTCCCAGCAATAATACTGCTGGGCCATGGTTTCCCCTTAGTTGAAAGGTCTCTGCTTCTTGTAAGAAGAATTTGGGAAATCCTCTTACAGGCCAAAGCCAGCTCTTATTTGGCTCTAAGACAGTCTGTCTAGGCCATTGACATGACTCAGAGTTTTAAAAAAAAATTACACTGCGGTAGGGAACAACTTGAGATTAGATGTTGATGGAGGACTTTTTGTTTATTTGAGGTCCAGTTTAAAGTCCCACCTGCTCCAGGGTGTGCAATAGCAACTCTGAATAACTTGGTTGTAAAATATTGGCGGTTTAATTTATTGAGATGTAAAAAATAAAGAAGGACCTTGTTACAGTTAGAACAATGCCTTTTAGGAGGTAAACTGAGAAGAACACTCATTCGTGGAAAGGATAGCGAAAATCTCTCCTACCCACGCTTCAGGGTTTAGACACAAGACCCTGTAGAGCCAGTTCCTAATCAGATCTGCTGGGCGTTATGGCTTTGATCAACAATGATCCAGTTCAGTTGTCATCACCTGTTCCAGAAGATATTCAAAAACAATTTGTTGGTTCCTTTCAGGAGTTCATGGAAGATAATTAATTATATAGGTAATTGCATGCTGCAACCTAATTTCCTCTGAATAGGAACTGACATTGAAGAGCTTTATAGATGTGAACCCATGTACCCAGAAGATTGAGTATCAGTGTATTTCTTTACCTAATAGAAGACACATATGTTAAAGTATAAAAATGTACAGAGATTTTCAAAGCTCTCAGTGGCAACTGAAGTATTAGAGGTACTTTCTTGAGTAAGTTAGTTTTATTTTAAAAGTGTGGCTTTTGTGAAACTAGCTTTTCAATAACTTGAATTTGCAAATTGGTTTAACTAAGCTAAGTCTATTGTGATTCTTAATCATTGTACATTTATAGAATTAGAGGAAGAATCGCCTATTATAAATTGGTCCTTGGAGCTAGGAAGCCGTCTGGATAGTCGTCTGTACGCTCTTTGGAACCGCACAGCAGGTGACTGCCTGCTTGATTCAGTGCTACAAGCAACATGGGGTATTTACGATAAAGATTCGGTTCTACGGAAAGCTCTTCACGACAGCTTGCATGACTGTTCACATTGGTAAGGATTTTAAGGATAATTCAGATCGTTTTTCTTCTACAGAGAAACTCCAAGATATGCAAAAGTACTTTAACTATCTTAGTAAAGGCTGAACAGTTTGGGCCTCTACTCCACTGGAGTTCAGAAGAATGCGAGATGATTTCATTGAAACATACAGGATTCTTAAGACACTTGACGCGATAAATGCTGAGAGGATGTTTCCGCTTGTGGAAGAGTCTTGGACGACAGGATACGGTCTCCGAATAAAGGCGTTCTTTTGTTGCTGTTTAAGCATTTCCCTTGGAATTGCTAGGTTTTGTGCATTTGTTTCATTTCAAAAGGGCAACAAGGTTTTTTAACCTAGCTGGAATTTGTTTCTTTTCACTGAAGAATGTTTGCTTACAAAATATTTCTTGCTCACTTTTTGTTTTGCACAGAATGATTTTTTGGTTCAAGATCAAAGAGTCATAAATTCGAGATTAAATGCAAGAGATTTAGGTCAGAGGTCAGGAAAAGCTTTTAAAAAATCGCATGGTTAGTGTTCACTTTGATTTGGTTGTTGATATACAAGTTGTCACTGGGTTACATTAGAATGGTGAAGTGTGATTGGGATTTTTTTTGTGTGGAAGTTAAATGCCAATACCAACTGATTCATCCAGGTGGCCTTTTCCTGTGCTTCACCTTGTGTGTATTTTCATGGTATAATCCTAATTATGTCTTGCCACCCCAATTTCTTATATATTCTGGTGCCACTGGGGGAGCAGGCTGTTCTAGATCTGATACTGTGCAATTAGACAGGATTAATAACTTTGTAGTAAAGGAGCCTTTCGATGACAGTGATGAAACATTAAGTTAAACTTGCAGTATTGAATATGAGAAGTATGAACATACCAATTAGTGATTTAACCTGATAAAAGAATTTATAAGGGTATGATGGCAGAATTGGCTAAAGTCAATTGTGAAACGAGTTGAAAAGATAAGACCATGGAGATGCAGTTCAAGATCAAGGTCTTTAGTAACTCTTGAATATTTATCTCTGACAAAAAAAAGGACTGTTTGAGAAGGTTGCAAAATCTGTGGTTAAATTAAGTTATGGATGGTATCAAATTGTAAGAGACACTGTACAACACTGCCAAAATTAGTGGCAGGTCAGAAGATTGGACAGATTCTAAGAACCAGCAAAAATGACCTTTTTTTAACAAAAAATATAGGTAACGTATGAGGGAATGTTAACTAAAACAAGAATGTCTCCATAAGAATTTACCATCATCAGGTAAAAGATACTGGGACAATTAAAAGACCCAAATGTTGACAAGTCTCTTGGATCTTAAAATAAGTAGCTGCATTGATAATTGAGACACTAGTTATAATTTTCCATCATTCCTTAAATTCTGAAAGGGCCCCTGTGGATTGGAAAATAATAAATGTAGCACCATTTTTCAAGAAAGCAGGAAACTATAGAGCCGGTTAGCCTAACATCTGTCATAATTAAACTGCTAGAATCCATTATTGAAGAAATAATAGGACATTTAAAAATAAATCACAGAACTAGACAAAGTCAAATTGGTTTTGTGCAATAGAAGTTTAAATAATTTATTCAACTTGTTGATGGGAGTGACGAGCAAGGTGGATAATCCTGAAGCTGTAGATGTATACTTGGATTTCCAAAGGCACTTGATTAAGGTGCCACATGAAAGACAATGACATTAAAATAAGGGCTCATGGTGTAGGGGCAAATATATTAGCATGCATATAGGACTGCTTAGTTAACAATGCAGAGAATCAAAATAAATGAATCTCTTTAGTGATAGCTAGCTATAACTAGTGGAGTGCCACAGGTATCAGTGCTGCATCCTCAATAATATTAACGACTTGGATGAAGAGATTGAATTTGTGGTGGCTACATTTCTGATGACATCAAGATAGGCAGGAAGGTAAGCTGTCAGTGTGAAGTTGAGGAATTTCAAAAGGATGTAGATGGGTAAGTGGGTGATGAAATATTTGGCAGATGGCATATTACGTGGAATAATGTGAACATGTCCACTTCTGCAGGAAGAATAGGAAAATAGTATACAATTTAAGTGGAGAGAGATTACAGAACTCAGTTGTACCAGCACACCCAGTTTTCTCATATGAATTACAAAATGGGTTAGTATACATTTACAGCAAGTAATAAGGAAGCAAATGGAATGTTTGTATTTATTGCAAAGGCATTGGAATATTAAAATTTGGAAGTTTGAATGCAGTTGTACGAAGGGCCTTGATGAGACGCATCTGGAGTATTGTTTTGGTCTCTTTTTTGGAAAAGGATATGATTGCAGATAAGAGAAAGTTAATATGCTCTGCTCAGATAAAGAACCTTTCTTATGATGCTAAATTGAACAGGTTGGACCTTTTTATCCATTGGAGTTATGAGGATGACAGGTGATTTTATTGAAAGATGCAAAATCCTGGAGGCACCTTGACACGAAGTGATATACTCCCTTGAGGAGGAGACTAAAATTACAGACACTTGAAGAATAAAAAGGCTCCCGTTTTAAAATGGTGTTTTTTTCTCCCCCTTAATGTTGTTAGTGTTGGATTTCTTTTGAAAAACGGTGGTGATTGGATCATTGAATTTATTCAAGGATGGCAACTCTTTGAAGGACAAAGGAATCAAGCGTTATAAGGGCAGAGATGACAATAGAGTCAAGATCACCAGATCAACCATGATTTTACCAATCAACAGAGCAGGCTCAATGGTTTACCCTTCTATGTCCTAAGTTCTAGTATCATTTTCTGTCTGACTTTCAATTTAAACCCTTCTGTATATTGGAATTGGTGAACTGCCAATACAAATTGAGTTTCCATACAGTGATGCGCAACTGAGCCACGCTGTGAAATGTTTTAATATTAGCCATCTAAAACTGCAAGTGCTTCAAATTCTGAGTTGGATTTGCTAATCATACAGTATGCCTCCAAAAAATTTGAAGTAGAAAAATGATTCGAATTGCTTTAATCCCTGTGTACTAGCACTTGCCTTTAAGACAAAATGTTGTGGATCAACTCTCTCTCCAACATCTGAGGACAGGATCTAATTTTAGATCCAAGTACAGTGCTAAGGCAATGCTACACTGTTGAAAAAATCTGTTATATGGAAGAGAAATTCAGTTGGGATCCCACTTGCCTATTCCAGTAGATGCCAAAAGTCATGAAACACCTCTTAAGAACAACAGGAAATTTCTTTTGGTATGTGGTCAACATTCCTTCGTGACTACTGTGCAACAAACTGATCAATTTTATTTTCATAAATTTTGTGGAAAGTTCTGTGCAAAGCAATGCAGATACTGGAGCAGTCAATATCCATATGCAGCAAGGCTTGGATAACATTCAGGCTTTAACTGATGAATGGCAAAAGAAACATTTGTGCCTCAAAAATGTTAGTGTCTGGTTGGAGATTGAACAGTACTATCTAATTCTCTTCATGATATTCCCTTTAATTTAATAAGGGCAGCATACGTATGGAAACTCTGTCACCTGTAAAATTCCCTCCAAGATGAAAATGTGTCCTGACCTCGAAGTGGATCAGTACTGCTTCATTGTCACTGGGTCTTTGAACTCAATTCTCAATAGCATTATTTGTGTACCTGCACCAGAGAGATTTCAACGGTTCACGAAATTGGTGCATAATCCCTTGAGGTCAACTTAGGGTACACAATCACTTCCACTTTCTCTAGGATGATTAGGTGTATGTAAAACAAAATCGTCCTTAGCCAGTGATACCCGCATCCTAAGAGGTTTTTTAAACTGAGTCATGTTTCCTTACAAATGTGATTTGAAGTTTTAAAACCAATTTAAATGTTTTGAGACCTCTTGGATGAGCTAATGAGGTATTTAGATGCTAAGTTCCAGTCTCATCCTTTATTTGTATATTCCTGACCATTATAATCCTTTTAAATATTAATTACTTATCTGTAACCTTATTTCTTCAGTTGTAGTTGGTCATCTGTTCCGGGAAAACTCTAGTTTCCGTTACATACGATACGTGCAATTCATAGGCAATCTGTTAATGGGTGGGTATTTAACCTTTTTCACATTTTTAGGTTAAATAAAAAGCAAATGTGAGAGAAGAAAAACTTATTAAAATGTTTTTTTTTTTGCCCTGGCAGGTTTTATACACGCTGGAAAGAATGGGAGTCTTGGTACTCTCAGAGTTTTGGGTTACATTTCTCGCTGCGAGAAGAGCAGTGGCAGGAGGACTGGGCATTCATTCTCTCCCTTGCAAGTCAGGTAAATGGTGACTTTTCTATGTCTTCTGAGATCCTAAGTAGATTTTTGTTTTGGGTGTATAATTTTGCATTTAAACTGCTGTTTGTATTTTTCGGAATGTCTACTGACTATAGTAGAGCTCCCTGCATCCAGATTAAAATAGGAAGATCTTTCAGACCTGTTTTTCATTTTAAGAAATGAAGCTGAAATTATGTTCCATTGTTAACTATTGAGGTGATCACTCTGGCAAGTGGACTGTAACTATGGAATTAACAGTCAAATTTGATCTTATACATGATGTTTTTCTGAATAGAAGTTATATGGGAAAAAGAAGAATTTGTTTTGAAATAAAACCTGGAAATATAACATGTTTTGCACAGGTGGGTATTTTTGAGTGTTAACGTGTTTGCTATGGTAATTTTGGCACCGTATGGTTAAATATATCTGTGCAAGTGAAATGCAGGACATGCGATTGTAATTCAAAAGGCATGAAATTAATTTGTAGAATAATTGTTTTGCTAATAAACTGCTAGGAATACTGGAAGACTGTTCAGTCTAATATGAGCGTCTAATAATGCAGTGGGTAGAAAAGGATTGCACTTGATCTGACGACAGGAATATCATAGAAAGTTTGTAAACTCTGAACAAATCTTCAAACAATGGATCAATGTTTTAACTGCTTTAATGGTCATTCTTTGACATTTTTTCAAATTGCTCCTGAACACGATTATAACTGAAATGTTTGACAAGATTTGGATAACTCACATTCGGTGCACCTGTTGTGTAGCTAGCTATAAATCACTAATCAGTTCCAAGCTTTACTCTGGGTGAATAAGTTACTTGTTTGTTTAAAATTTGCATTCAAACATTAGCGTTTTGAAATGACTTTAGCCTTCCAACATTAGCAAGACAATTTATTAATGAAATCTCTGGAGGTTGGGGGTGGACCTGATTGAGGTCTACAAAATCCTAAGAGGTATAGACAGGGTGGATAGCAAGAAGCTTTTTCCCAGAGCGGGGGACTCAATTACTAGGGGTCACGATTTCAAGGTGAGAGGGAAAAGTTTAAGGGAGATATACGTGGAAAGCTCTTTACGCAGAGGGTGGTGGATGCCTGGAACGCGTTGCCAGAGGAGGTGATAGAGGCGGGCACTATAGCGTCATTTAAGATGTATCTAGACAGATACATGAATGGGCAGGGAGCAGAGGGATACAGATCCTTGGAAAATAGGCGACAGGTTTAGATAGAGAATCTGGATCGGCGCAGGCTTGGAGGGCCGAAGGGCCTGTTCCTATGCTGTAATTTTCTTTGTTCTTTGTTCTGCCAATATGAATTGTTGGGAATTTCAAGGAATAGTACAAAAACACTTTTTTCTTAAAAGTATTGGGAATTGTATAAGATATTCAATGGATTTTTTTTTGACATCATGATTTCACTGTATTCTAATAACTTTGCATATATTTGAAAACTGCCTTTGAAATAGTGGTGAACCAGATTGTGGTGTGAAATTGTACACTTGGGCTAGGCTTTCAAACTGTAGGCTTTTCAACAATTATCAAGTAATAAAAAGTAAAATAAACACCTATAATTGGAGCGATGGTCATTTGGTTTGTCTAGATTTTTGTTATTTATAATATTGGCTACAGTTTTTGTTTCCACAGAGCTAGGCATGTAACTAATTTTTGGCTCATTGTGAAATGTCGTAGTTTGTACTACTAACAAGTACTTTAATTTATCTTTCTGGTCTGAGGTTTAAATTGAAAATTGAAGTAGTTGGAGCAGGGAAATGTCTAGTTATCTGGAAGCGGAGAGTTTTCAAACCCTATCTTAGCAGAAACTGAAATTGTTGCAACTAACTCTCTGGTTGTAATCAGGTGGGTTAGAATTGAGCAATGTGAGAGAGCCATCCCTACCAACTGGATGACATTAAAGAGACATTGGAGGAGGATGCTGTGGTTAACTGTCAAAGGTTGTGAAAGTTAAAATGATGAACTGGGGAAAGCTTACTGAAAAGAAGAATAATCAGATTAAAGGGAGAGAAAAGAGACCAAGGACAATCCAAAAGTAAATTTTTAAATTTGAGGTTATTAACACCTCCAACAATTAATACTTGATGGATGAGATTCTGCATTTGCAGTCATTAATTTTCAGTGAGAGGTGCCCTGTAGGAATTAAGCCATCTCACTAGGAGGATGCTAAGATTTGAAGTGGCTCTGGTGAATTTAATTCGTATCTACTGTGCAAATATGGAAATTTCACATAATCTGAGGCAGACAACAAGACGCTGTTTTTGCAAAGCTGATTGTGACCAAATGCTACAATTAGAGACAAAGGAGATAATCATCATTACTTTAACAGAAAATTTAAGCTATTGACAGTCATGCTGCATCCCTAGTTGTCTTGTATCACCACCTCCAGTTTGTTTAATTGTACACCACCATTCGCAGCTAGATGTGGTGCAGAGTTGTACAACTAAACTCTGAAGGAGAAGGTTCCACACACCTCCCCAAACCCAACGATGAGGAGTCTACACATCAAAGCAAAAAGACTGAAGCATTTGAGTGCATTTTTAACCAGAAGTGTTGCATGGATGATCCATCTGTCTCCTTGTGTTCCCCACATTAAAAGCCAGTCTTCACCCAATTTGATTGACTCCAGGTGTTTCTCGATACCATGTGAAGACACTGGATATAGCAAAGGCCACGGGCCCTGATAACATTTTCAAAAAGTGCTGAAGGTTTGTGCTTCAGAACCAGTGGGTGCTCCTAGCCAAGCTCTTCCAATACTATAACACTTAGCAATGTGGAAAACTGCCCAGCTTTATCTTATCTACAAAAAGCAGACTAATCCAACTCGGCCAATTGCACTCCATCAGTCTAGATATGATCATCCAAGTGATGGAATATGTAATTGTCCGTGCCATCAAGCAGCAGCCACAACCTGCTACTGGCAATTTGGGTTCTGTCAGGTTTTCACTTTGAACCTCATTAGCCTGTGTCCAAACATGGACAGAAGAGCAGAACTTCAGAGGCGAAGCCCTAGCAAAATTGGGAGCAGTGGGAATATTTGTTGTTTGAATTCAAACCTATCATGGAGGAAAATGATTATGGTTGTTGGAAGCCAGTCACTACACCGTCAGGACATCACTGCAGGAGATGCTCGTGATAGTGTCCTGGCCCAACAATCTTCAATTGCTTCATCAGTGACCACCTCTGTATCCTAAGGGAAGATGCAAGAATGTTCACTGTGTAACATTCAGCACCATTTGTGGCTCCTCAGATATTGAAGCAATCTTTGTCCAAAGGCAGTAAGGTTCAGACAACACTCGGGCTTAGATTGATAATTGGCAAATAACTTTGTTCCCAGGGGCTGGGCTGTGACTATCTCCTTCAACAATAAAGAATCCCTATGCACCACCTTCAACATTCATTCCCATCACCACTGATTACCTGCAGTTCAGCAACCCACTACATCTCCCTCAATATTATCTTCAAAATCTGTGATCTGTGCCAGATTCCTGAGAATGCTACCTTCAATTTTCCCTTAGCAGGTGCTTACCATTCTGGTGCAGAACTGTATTTTTCATTCCTCTGCACCAATGGGGTTGAAATCCTGGGACTCGTGTCTGAACAGCACTGTGGGTGTACCCACACCAAATGGACTGCACTGATTGAAGGCAGCTCGCTATCACCACCTTGAGGGCAATGAGCAATAGGCAGTAAATGCTGGCATGGCCAACGGCACCACGTTCCGCGACAGAAAGAGAAAACAAAGATCATAGAAGGTTTGCCGAGGGATGATTTGCAGTTCCAAAGAAGAATTGAGATTTGGGAATTGGGAAACGATGAAAACCCCAAAGTAACCACAATGAATAAATTTGATTATAATTCATATAAATTATAAGTGATCTACATCAAAATGAAATTGCGTATGGTTATTTTCTATAATATTAAAATTGAGGTTGGACGGACAGCTCTGTATGTGCCATTTATTCCATATCAGATACTTGAAAGGGCATCCCCAGACATCTCCATCATTTGATTCAAGTGACTTGATGACATTCTAAACCATTTGTGCCAGAGGCCATCCGTGAAGTATTGATTTGTTCATTACCTTAGCTATTGAGATTTCTATGAACTGCCATCTGATTGGTAAAACAAGATTGTTTATTTTGTGATCTTTCCACCACCCAAAGTATCCATTTAATATTCACAGCAGTGTTATCTTAAATGTTTGAAATGAAGTATGGCCTGTTGCCTTGTGTTGCTGTCAGTAGAAGGTTTTTCACTTCATAACAGGTTGCTGACAGCTTGGACACTTTATGAAATTGATGCATGATGATGATGTCACTAAGGATTAGGTATGTGATGTAATCACAACGGAAAAATCATCTGCAGATTACCAAGAAGTAATGCTTGCTGATGTATGTTTACATATAGTATGTTGCAAGACTACCAAACAAGAGAACCTACTTTCCAGAACTCATTAGCAATGGGTGACCTAAACTTTTTGCAAAATGTAAATATTTTCTTTCTTTCCAGCAACCTCTCAGAAATTTGACTGTTACAATTGTAAGTGGTTTAACTTAATGTGAAACATTATTTTTAATTTCAGCAATGAAATGTACATTTTTATCTAAAATGGATATGCTGAAAAGATGTATTGTCTTTTCTGTACAATTCAAAAGGGAATGCAATTTTTGATTGGATGGTTTAACATATGTAATTGTCTTGTCTTGTTTCAGCCTGGTGCCAGTCTAGAACAGACCCACATCTTTGTTCTGGCTCATATTCTTCGCCGACCAATTATAGTCTATGGAGTGAAATACTACAAGAGTTTTCGTGGTGAGACTCTAGGATATACACGATTTCAAGGTAAGGAACTTACAAATGTGTAAATTGACTATTCTGAGATCTGCTGCAAGCATTGTCTTCCTAACTTTGTTCAGAAGAACAGGTTGGTTTTGTGCTTTCATCTTTGGAGTTGGAGCTTAAAACTATAACCTTTTGATTTTAATGTAATTTTTCCTGTAAAGTGGCTGACGATGAAGTGATGCTGGACTATTCTTAAGGCTGCAAAAATAATTACATCACTGCTCAATTTCCTGTTCCCACCATTCCGAATGTACAGTATTTGGAAAACTGGCATTGCTTGCATATCCTGCTCACCAGCTCCTCCTGCATACTCACTAGATAGTACATACGTCTTTTTAAGGAATGCATTTTGCTATGTAACAGTGGTAGATCTATCTTGTACTTAGATTTCTCAATAGCTGGGATTAACTGAAACTTAAAGATTACCAACTTTCTCCTAATAAATGTGGTTTTTGTAAAATTAAGTGTTTTGAGGGCAGTGAGGTTAATGATGGACAGAGTCATTAATGCACTTTTCTGTAGTTAAACACGAGCATCATAAAGATTGATATTATATTAGACGTTCAAAAAAATGGTATTTGATGGATGAGTTGTTTGGACAAAATATGTGGCGGTTGCTATGGATTCATGATTTGAGCTGAGGACGATTCTCTCAGAACTGATCGCTCATGCCTCAAGGGGAAGGCAATGGCTTAGTGGCATTATCGCTGGACTGCTAATCCAGAGACCCAGGTAATGTTTTGGGGACCTGGGTTCGAATTGAGCCATGGCAGACGGTGGAATTTGAATTCAATAAATATCTGGAATTAAGAATCTAATGATGACCGTGAATCCATTGCCGATTGTCAGGAAAAACCCATCTGGTTCGCTAATGTCCTTGAGGGAAGGAAACTGCTATCCTTACCTGGTCTAGCCTACATGTGACTCCAGAACCACAGCAATGTGGTTGACTCATAGGGATGGGCAATAAATGCAGGTCTAGCCATTGGTGCCCTCATCTTGTGAATGAATAAAGGATATAGAATGTCGGTTCTGAAACTATCTTTAAATTAAGATATTTAGCTCACCAATCAGCATACTTTGTCTATTGTTTGTTGGGATCAAAAAGTTCATTTGAGGGACAGTGGGTTTATGCAACATTGTTCTAAAGTAGCTACAGTTGATCATTTTCACTGGCAATATTATTGATGGCAGCGCTTGTGATTCTGGATCATGAAAATGCTCCCAATTTATGGGTAGCTTTAATGTACTGAGTATAGCTATACCAATCTCCTGCTGAGATGCTATCTTTTGGCTCCATTTTGACCATTAACCAGTGTTGTAAATTAACAGAATTTCTCATTCATGTCCCTCATGCTTTTAGGAACTGAGACAACTCCTTATGCTGTAGTGGGTTCCAAATAATATTGTAGATTAGTTAATAACCACAGAATTCTAGAAAGATCACTTAACTGATTTCCTTATGTATATTAGTGGACAATTAAATTTTTAATACAAAATGGTAATTAACATGATTGGACTGCAATGTAGTAATTTGTATATTGAAGTTGTCAAGTTTAGTGAGGTTCCTCTACACTCAGACCATCTGAATAATAATTTTTGATACACTGCTCATTGTACAAATCAGTGTGCTGCTATTACTGTTAGTACTGAATGGATGCATGTACAGTTCTTGCATAAATCTAAGCCTTTGAAACGTGTAGTTGGTGGTTTGGATACTATTAATCTTTGCATCATTTTTTTGGAACAAAGATTTCAACTAAATTGCTTATCTAGCCTAGAACAGGAGATTTGCCAAACATTGTAATTTAGTCCTGAGAAGAGGGTGTAAATATAATTGGAAAATATTCATAGGGCTAAAATTTTGATTGGTTTATTTGACCCAATTATAATCATCCAGTTATATTTGCATCCCTTTCTTTTGGCACCACCATGTCCATTGGGAATTTGACCTTGTCGAGAGAGATTTTTCAGCTATGTAAGTAGGAGTGCTAAAAAACAGTTAGGCATTTCTAAAAGATGTGTGTGGGGGGAGAATTGGAAGCCACAAATGTTACATTTTGAAACTTGTATGCTGTGAGGAAGGCAATGAAGTGCACAACAAAAATATGAATAGATGCACCCTAAAATCCTCCAGCAGTGGAACAAAGGTGTTGGGAGTTGTATAAATACATGTTTACAATGAAGGATGGCACATGTTATCGGTGGTCAAAAACAGAAATAGGAGCGCATGACATTATAGAAAATTATTCCAATATTTATGGTGGAAGTTATTGGATCACTGTTAATAACATAATTAGCTCACTAATATGACACTCTTCTTTGCAGGTGTGTACTTGCCTTTGCTTTGGGAACAGAGTTTCTGTTGGAAAAGCCCTATTGCTCTGGGGTACACTAGGGGCCACTTCTCCGCACTGGTCGCGATGGAAAATGTTGGCTATGACAATCGAGGTGCTGGCGCCAACTTAAATACAGATGATGATGTCAACATCACTTTTTTGCCACTGGTGGACAGTGAGAGGAAGTTGTTGCACATACACTTCCTTTCGGCTCATGAGGTACATACATGTTTGATGTCTGTTTTGATATACCATTTTGCACTGTGTTCCATTCTTGTCTGTTTTTGTTAACTTGGAACACTAGTTTTAGAATGTGTCAGATAATCCTGACCTCTAACTTAAGTTAATGCAATCTTAACTGGTTTGTTATATTACTTTGGGCTCATATAAATAAGTATCAACACTAGATTTGGCATTCAAGTAATGAACAACAGGCAATTTGCTTTTTATGGAAAATATTGATGAATGATCATGAGCTGAAACACAAACATTGTGGAGAAACTCAACAGATGTGACAACATCTATGAAGAAAACAGTTAACGTTTGGAGTCCCATGACCCTCCTGCAGAACTCAGCAGCTGGGAAAGAATTTTGTTAATGCTGATGACTGGGGCTGGGGTGATGAAGGAGTGAGTGGATAGGTGGAGAGGGAATCCAGAAAGAGGGAGGAAAGAAAGGTCAGCTAGATATGGGATTGCTGATGGTAAACCAAGGAAGAAAAGAAGCTAGATAGATCATAATGGGGGCAATGAGTGGGTGGAAATGGGTCGGCTGTGCTGTGTGAGCAATTCATGCCATGATGGGAGCTGGAGTGTGGGCGTGGGTAATAGGCAAGGAAGGTGTTGTTCATGCTCTAAAATTATAAAACTTGATAATGAGTCCTGAAGGCTGTAAGGTGCCAAGGTGGAATATGACGTGTTGTTCCTCCAGCTTGCATTGAGCCTCTGCAGCACTGCAACAGGCCTGAGATCGAAATGTTGACCAGGGAACATGTGTTGTGTTAAATTAGTAGGAAGCTGGAAATTTAGGGTCATTTTTTATGGATAGGGCGCAGGTGTTCAGTAAAGCAGTCACCCAGTCTGTATTTTGTCTTCTGAATGTAGAAGAGACCACATTGTGAAAAGTGAATACAGCAGACTGAATGGAGTATGGTGCCGGTACTGCAGTATATCAGGGGTCTTGAACAGCAAGGTTGCAAATGGGCATGTGTTGCATCTTTTATGATTTGCATGGGAATGTGTTGTGGGAGTTTTGGGAGTGGAGGGATGGAGCAGTGTGTCTTGGAGGGAATGGTCCATGTGCAAAGCTGACAAGGAGGGGATGGAAATATATAGCATCTTGCTGGAAGTGGCAGAAGCTGAATCTTAAACATAATCTGCAGTTTTATGAATGGATGAAATTGACTGTCAAAACTTAACTTGTATTTCAGAAATTTAAGTAGTGGCACTGAAAAATGCTCCAGTAATTACTCCTGTCTAGAAGAGTGTACTGCAATAATCATACAATTGATTTCATTAATTTGTTTGCTTTGGCATCCTTTTTTAAATTTTACATGAACTTCATTCTTATAACTAATTGCTTGCATTATATCCTTTTTTTGAATTGTTACCTTTTGTAACATCTGTGTTCCTATTCTCTTGAAAGTAAGTACAGTCTTCCTTCTGCAACTGAATTAATTAAAAGTAGGATAAAATGACTTTTAAAAATTTATTTGAACTTTCAAGATCAAAATGCTGTAGGCACTGGTTGTGGTTTTGGTGGCAAAAACAGGAAATTGTTAATATACAGCTTCCTGAAGATAACCATTTGTTGCTTGCTATTATTTAATGTTCAAAGTTTGACCTTTCCAATTAATTGGATAGACAGTATCACTTAAATATAAAAATGCTGTACATAAGTTGAGATTTTATTGCATTAGATGCCATTACCTACTACAGGACCCAGGAGGGGATGGTGTAGACTGTCCTAATCACAGGGCCTCAGGCCTTTGGGGGCCTGAACTTGAGCTGCACTGCCTTTCGTCTCCTCAACTGGTCCCTCCAATCACAGATCCTATCTGTCCTGCTCAAATCGCAAGGCATACTGCTGCTATGCAGAAGGCTGCCATTGATGAGATGTAAAGATTGAAATTGGTCAGGGGAAGAGGGTTGGTATGTGCTGTCATAGGAGGATGTGGGGAAAGTTAGAAAAGGAGACTGCAGTGCTGTGGAGAGAAAGTCATGGCAAGGTGGAGGCTACAAGAGAAGTGGGTGAGAGCAAATGATGAGGGACCCACTAACAGTATAAGGCTGCAAAAGACAGTCAACATTTCATGCCCATCAGCAAAAACACTCAACTAACCGAGAGCCAGGAAGACTTAATCACTGAAATTATGAATGTGGAAGATGATAAAATCTGGAGATGCTTTATGGGGAAGGAAGTAGTGGATTTGATGTAAGTGAACACTGTCAATTGTTGAATTTAAATCTGGGATTGAGATGTAGTGAATAGCGTAGTAGGTATTTAAAATGTTCCAGCTTTGCGCATATGCGATGAGAATGCATTAACTGTGACTTTATGTAGAAGCTGTGTTCAAATGTTCTTTTTTGTGTGTAGAAGTCAAATATTTTGAAGGGGTTTCTGCTGATTTGTTTCTTGTGCCAATTTAAATATTATCAAGGAAATTAATGCAATCATTGTGTGTTGTGGGGTTAAGTTTAATAGGGGTTGATATTGAGGATATTGATGAAATATTTAATTCTGCTTCTGTGTGAGTCCAAATAAACAACCTGTAAACTCACAGAAGGTATTGTTGCTATGCTACTGCATCACCTGGTGAAAGAGTAATTGAGAATCAAGAAGGCATCCCTGCAAGCTGAAAGGTAAACCTTGAATCAAAAATACTCTGAAAGATTTAAAAAAAAGATTAACCCCTCTCTTGTTCAGAAGGAAATTTTAATTCTTGGAGAAACAAAATGGGACAGAACTGGTTTAGGGGTAGGGTACAATGTTAGACTGATGGGATTTCTCTATGGAAGAACCGGCACAAACTTGATGGCCTGAATGGAACTCTTAGTGCAACACTGTCCTATACTATAGAACCCAAAATGCACTATGAAGGTCCTCAAAAGAAACTGTTGAGGATTAAAAAGGAGGTGGGGCCCATGATTTCTTTCCCCAGCCCTTAGTTGATGAATGATTCAAGGCAGTGCTGGCATCCCCATTGTTGGCTAAATTTTAAATTGAAATTTTTTTTTTTTTTTTTTACAGATTGGTAATGAGGACCAGCAGGAAAAGCTACTAAGGGAATGGCTTGACTGTTGTGTCACTGAGGGTGGAGTTCTTGTTGCACAACAAAGGAGCTCTCGTCGGCGCAACCATCCATTGGTTACACAAATGGTGGAGAAATGGTTAGATCGTTATCGGCAGATACGGCCATGCACTTCTCTTTCAGATGGTGAGGAAGATGAGGAGGAGGATGATGAATGAAGCAAGGTTTCTGACGGAGTCATTGGCATTACTTTGCTGAGAAGCCTGCAGGTTGGACTCTTCCGGTTTGACGTGCATCATGGAAAGTTTGGATACCAAATAGAAGTCACGTTTGAGGTCTGATCTTTGGCAACAAAAAAGGCTGATCTGTTTTGCCATGTTGAAATCAGAACTGGCGTGGTTGGACAACAATAAACTAAGAATGCTAAATTTACTTTAATGTTAAGAGAAAAAGCTTTTTTCCCCCAAACTGTACATCCTTAGCTATAAATATACTGCATGTGGTTGTGTAAGAACTCATGTAACAGGGAAAGAAGTATACCAGCATCTAAAAACTAACTGAATTTATATTGGTTTCCTAACAAGGGCACTTAAAAAAGAAAAAGCTCATTTTAAATTCCAGTTTGTTCCTTCTAGATTTATTTTATTATAGCCATTTTTGGTCTATATAGCTAATGTTTTTAAAATACTGGTGCATGTGTTCTTTGGAGACATATTTTAATGCCAAATTATGTTGCTGAGGGTCAGGTGACAGGTTGTACAGTGGGATTTGAAGAATAAGGGGCATCATGGGTGGCAAAAACCATGAGAACAAGTGCATGGGTATTCCCTTGAATACTATAATGAAGTAAAATCTCTAAGGAACAAAATAGAGATGTTGGGTTGTGTTGCAAAGTGTTCACCAAAGTATTGTCTTTGTTTCTGATTTTTTAAGAGACTGTTACTCTATATAGTATGGAGACGGCAAATTATTGTTTTTAAGTTTGCAGACATCATACATGTTCTCATCTTCACTAATGTTCACTACTACAAACCTAGTTTTAGACCCTGAACTCTGGCAGTAATTCTATTCTGATAATCCTATTTATTTAAAGTTACCTGGAGACATGTGGTACTTTTTCCCCCATAAAATTAAGTTCAGAACCGATTGCGTGGATTTTGTTGATTGTTTACTCAACCCCAATGAAGAATTTCATGTTGCACAAATACATACTCTTGCTGTGAAAATGTTGCTGAATGTGCTGTTGACTTTTTTTGTCTATGCAAATGCTGTGCACCACTAAGCCAAAGGTTTCCACTTAATAAGGTCATTATATTGCAGTTGCATGTGTCTCACTTAAATTTTATAATTCTATTTGGAACAGTTTTGAACTTTACAAGAAATACTTACTCTTGGAAACATTCTAGGCATCTCATGCAAATTGAGTTATCGCTGTAATCCCTAATGTTCAGTGCTTGTCACATCAGCAGCCATACAGATTAAACTACAGTGATGTGAAATATTTAGATGAGTTATTTTATGAAGAACGTTGCAATTTTCTGTTTCAAAAGATAAAAGTGGAAATGTCAGCAAAATATACATCGGTTACAAAGTAATTACAAAATTATGAGTATGATCTTTTTAAGGAAAAGTGTTTTCTGAAAGTGCCACAAGATATCACTTCTGGTTTGAGGTTAATTCCTTGTATGGCTTTGAGGGTGTTAGTGTATAATTTTAGTTCAGATAAACCAGATCCTAGTTTTTGGGCCCCCCCATTTTTGTTACTGCTATGCATTAATAATTGCTAACAATAAACCTTTTTGTACAGCACAATATCATGTAATGCATGTAGAGCGCTGCATTACAGAAATGGATTGCAGGTGTGATATGAGAGACATACACTTAAAGGTTTGAGTTTTTGCATTTTGAGTGCTTTCATTTTCAAAAATATATCTGCATTGGGATATTATTCTTTTAAAAAGTAATCCACATGTGGTTAGGCCATAAGTATGATACTTCCACCAACACCATCCATATTGTAAATGCACATGTTCCTGTACTATATCTCCAATTATGGAAGAGAAGGAGTCTACAGTATCATTCCTGTAGAAATATTTGTTCTGCTCTCTTCACGCAGGTGGGCAGTAAGTGATCGGTAAATTTTCAATTACAAAACCATGTCCTCTTAGAATCAAATAGGCTGATAAAAATGTGTGCAGGTTTGTGTGGGGGAAAAATGGTCAGCAATTAACAAACTTAAATATTCAAGAAATAGCAATGTCAAGTTGTCATTGAAGTCCTCTGAAATTCATTAGATCTGGACATGTAATTAAATGATGGAATTTATTTTTTGTAACCTGTACGTGAGATTGTGGAATCTAATATCCATATTTTTGCTGGGAGAGTTGTATGGAATGAATCCTTTTATAAGGGAAGATGCAAGCAAATATAAACTCGTGAAGGGGCAGTAAATACAAATTAACCGAGGAACATTTTGATGTTGCTGGCTGGCTGACTACCTTTATAAAAGTTAATATCATTTTTCAAATTTCAAAAGTAGCCCTCAACCAAATACTTGGTTAAAGCGAAAGGTGATCAAATTAAAGCTGAATTTCTAAGTTTGCATAATGAATTGTCTACCTAAAACAGTTTATTTATTTAGGTAATGCTGGTTCATTAGGTATCTTTTGAGCATCAAGTTTGTTTTTGAGATCCTTGTCAAGATAATTTGTTTTGATAAAATAACAATGAAATAAGTATTATCTATTCTGGGGAAGTTTAGCAAGTATGAGATTTTATTTCATTCGTCTTTCATGAGATGTAGGTGTGACTGGCTAGGCATCCCTAATTGACATTGAGGGTCTTGCAGTGCCAGTTCAGAGGGCAGTTAAGATTCATCTCGAGTTGCGTGTAGGCCAGATTGGGTAAGGACTGAAGTTATACTTCTCTAAAGAACATGGATGAACAATCTATGGTCTTGATAATCACCAATATTGAGATGAGCTTTCAATTCCAAATTTAGTTAATTTAAATTCCACAAGCTGCCTGTAGTACAATTTGAACCCATGTCCCCAGAACATTAGCTGAGCCTCTGGATGACTGGTGCAGTGACATTACCACTATGTGACTCCCTTCTGATATATTAATTGCTGCATTAATTTTATATTGAATAGAGCAAGAAGTAATTGAGGGTTATCATTTATCAGATCAGTAATTGTGTTTTTCAGTTGGATGCAGCAGTTGATGAGAGGAAGTAGGATTTGTTTTGAGCTGAACTTTTTATTAGATTTGTATGCATGTTCCAGCATATGACAATATAGTTAAGGGGGGACAAAATGTACCTAACTTTTTGCCACTTCACCTGTCTGTATCTCTCCTCTCCACTCCATTCCCCTAATTATTTCCTGAAGAGGACAAATGTATTTGGTGAGTACTGTTAGGTCATCTAGGAGGTATGATGTGAAAGTGGGGAAGAGTTGGTGATGACCTAATCAGGTTACATATTTTTGTCTTGATGTAAGTACTTCAAGTTTCACCACCTGCATGTCATTTTGTGATTTTTTTTTTTTTTTTTTTTTTTTTTTTTGTTTTGTTTTAAACCCACCTATTTAATGCTGATCACCAAATTCTTCTTCTTTAGCATTTTAGAACCAAAATGCATGTCATACTCAAGGTTTCTCAAATGTTAGCTTGAGGTCAAAGTTGATGTGAATAAATAGAACAAATCAGTTTCTGTCGTAACTGAAAGGGAGTGTCAAAAGCCTATCATTGGGACTTGTGGATGGTGAGATGCAAATTTTGCTAGTGATGGCCATCTTTCAATCATAAGCTGAGTAAACAAAAGGAGATGTAATACAGTGCAGATAGAAGTAGACCTAATACCATAAGTAGATTTGGGCACTACAAGAGTTAGACTGGAGGGGAGAACATTTACTTAACCAAACTCAGTCCATTTTGTATCTGAAAATTCATGAGCATTTCCATTTACTGCAATAAGAATGTCTTTATTTTAAATTAGAACAGAATGGTGCCTGAAAAGTAGGTGTGAATGTGATTGAAACATATTAGACTAATATTCAAGTCATTAATGAGATGAGAACTAATTGTGATAAATGGTATGAAGTAATTGAGAAATTAATGTTGGGAATTAATTGCCTATAAATACAAATTTGGAAAAATCTGGAATATCTGGAACCGTTTGGACATCTTCTGGATTGATTACTTTATGATCTCTTGGAACAGAGGTCAACAGTTTGTGGGCTGTAGTCTACCTGCTATTAATAGAAAGTCAAGTGACTTTGGAGGAAAGATGAGCAAAGCTTTTAGGAAAATGACAGAATGCATTTATGGTGATCTTAATTGCTGGAAAACCTGGCCATGAAAGGTTTCGTGGGGCTGTGCTAGTGGTTGTCCAGCAACCCTTTCTGGACTTGATTTCTAATTTCATAGACTTAGGAAGTAAAGAAGGAAATCTCTGGAGCTACAAGTCTGTCTTGCCTTCTGTCAGCAGACGTTCTTGGGAACCTGAATGTTTCCAAATATCTCATTTTTGATTATAAACCATGAAAAGCTGAACCATGACTGCTTTCCAAAGGATCAAATTCAACTGTATTTCAAATTGAAGATTTCCCATCAGTCATGTGCTGTCAGCAATTTGAATTTTGCCAAGGGATAAAACCCGCTGGACTTAGCAGTCATTACATTCTATCCATTACTTTCACACCTGTAACCAACAAAGTTATTTATTTTGTCCTTTGTTTAAAAAAAAAGCCCTCTACAAAGACTATCATTTTGTGTTGAGTATGTCTGTTGGGATTAAAGTGATAGTTCCAATTCTGGATGATAGTTTAGATGCTAACCAGTGTTTCCACTTGTTTTAAAAATCTTGTGTGTTACAATCAACAGATTATTTTGTGTTCATTTAAAAGAAGCCTGGTGGAAACATCTCAATCTGGATAGTCGTACAAAAGATTGGCCATTTTGATTATTTATGCTGATGGTATGTCTTTGGAGAAATGGGGGCTTATTACCAGCACATTCCTCTCCTAATTCATAATAGCTTGGGTGCGCTGAGTTGGGATCATGATGGTAGTGGAAAATAGTGGAGTAATAGTAATTGGTAAATGATAAAAGGATAGAAACCAGGTTTCTCATGTTACAAAACCGAAATGCCATTCGAAGTGTCTAAAATTTTCTTGCAGATAGAGAAGGTATCCCTGAGTTGTTTACAAGATTTAATTAAGGGCAAGCTGGTAGAATTATTAAGAGTTTAAAGGTGAATTTGCCAACAAAAGCTAAAAAGAGTTGATTGTCTATCTAGCAACCATACATGCTGTGCTCCTAAAAGACGGATTAGCTACATTAGTCAATTGAGTCAGTGAAAATTCAATTTCAATTAAACCAGACTTGAAATAAAAATACAATGGAAACTTAAAAACTTGAACTTAAGGCACTTCAAAAGAAGGGAGAAAAAAGCATTTGTAAAGCTAGAAATAGAACTGCAAAGGGGAAGGGAGCTGGGGGGAGAAGGAGAAAGCAGGAATACCAACTTCGACTGGAGTTTTTAAAAAAAACTAGGATGGAGAAAGGCTCTGACGTGAAAAGACCAGAGCGTAACTCAAAGTCCTGTGAGGACTCTTTTCGTTTTGGTCTTGAATAAGAACTTCTAAAAGTGGGGATTTACAAGGATGCGTACATGATTTCACAGCAAGGAATTTGATGCTTACTGTGAATTCTGTTTTTTCTGGTGGGTTCTTGTGATTGCAGATGATCGAGAGCCAATGAATTTTTACAACTAGAGCTGATTGAGCTTATTGTAACTGAAACAAGTTAGAGATGCAGAGAGTTAAACAATGACACTAATGTGTGCAGTTGTTCTCCCCAGTAGAAGTCCTCTGCAGTAAAAAAAATCAGTTTAAACTTGAAGAAAACCAGTTAGCTTCCTTTCAGTAAGAATTGCTGTGAGCTGTGACTTTTGATTTGATCAACTAGAGACATTTCACATGTGAACCACTCTACTCTGTGCCTGTTACAAACCAGCAAAAGCATTCAGAAAAACTAACACCGAGGTCTGGCTATCTGAAAAAGGATCATCTCAACATTGGAACCAGGAAGTAAAGGCCACAAAACTATCTTTCTAGGTTTTCTACCTCTGCCAATAATTGCTTTTCACTGATTTATTTATTTATTTGTTTGTAAGTAAGGGTGGGGGGAGGATTTATAAAGGCAGTTAGTGTTAAATGCCATTGCTTTATATCTGCTTCCCTGTAGATAATGGTTTAATTGTAATAAATAATTCTTGGTTTGTATAGAAACCTGGTCTGTGCTTTCTATCAGTCTTGGTTTGAAAATAAGTTAAATTGGGTGCTGCACATACCTTTTTTAATATTTAAAAAAATTTAACATTTTGGTATGTCACTGGGAAGAGTGGGGTTTAATTTATGGTGTGTTACCCCAGTGGGTTGTAATAGCCTATGAAGGGGAATGTTCAAATTTGTGCATGCCCTATCCAAATTTGAGGAAAACGATCTGGAAGAGTTCTTTATTTTGTTTGAAGTAACAGAAGGTAAAATGGACATTACTCGTGCAAAGCAGGTTGACAAGTACGGTGTATGATGTTTATGCATAAACCTTTTAGAGGAGGTTGATTTCAATCAGTCATAGGCTATCAACAGTTGGATTTTTGTGAACAAAAACATGTTTAGATGTTAACCAGTGTTTGTCACTTGTTTTAAGAATATATCTGTGTTAGAATCAATAGATTTATTGTGTCTATTAAAATAAGCTTGGTGGAAGTCTCCAGTTTTGTAAAGTAGTCTGAAAAGGAGATTGACTGGCAATTTTGATAATTCAATGTTTTGATTCATATAAATGGTGCAACTGGAGGAACGGGGAGCTTCATTACTTGCTCATTTCTCCTGTCGCAGTTAGAAGTATGTAAATGAGATTGCGTTCGGTGCATAAGTGACCAAACGAACATTAGGGTTTTGTTTTAATCTTATGCGTTCTGTATTGAGTATGAATCCTTAATGTCTTTGTTCATGAAATGCAGAAACAATCAGTTTACTTCAGCTGATTTTATTACTACTGTAGAGTAGGAAGTCCTTGCTTATTTTTCTCTATCTATCATTCTTTATCAGAGTGAAGGGATGCTTTAGTTCAATGCTATTCAGTCAGTTTTTACATACTCGGGTGAGTGAAATCATTTCATTCTAGAAGAATATTTCAGTGTTTGATTGTATATATTAGCGAGGAAAAATGCCTGATTTAACGTGTGATATCTTGAAAACCTTTTCTTCAGTCATTATCCACCCTGTTTTTGATTTTCTGCTCTTCCTGAAGTACCAAGCTAATGTGTTGCAAGAGTCAACACAGTGTGGAGCTGGAGGAACACAACAGGTCAGGCAGCATCAGAGGAGCAGGAAAGTTGATGTTTCAGGTTGGGACCCTTCATCAGAACTGTGTGGAAGTGGCGGTAAAAGCGTTCAACATCCAGACGTGTATGGAATTCGTTGATGTGTGCGTGTGCAGGGGAATGAATGTCAGGCTCTTGCTGAGGACTGACCGTTTGCCCTCTGTGAGAGGGAGGTGAATACCCTGCACGGCTTGGGGCTGGGGTTGGGTGTAGAACTGGAGCTGGGATTGGGGGTGGAGACTGTTTTGGGAGTGGGTGTGTATGGGGTTGGTAATGTAGTTGGAGGTGGAAGCAGCGTTGGCGGCGGACGTGCCACTGATGTCAGCGGAGGAAATGGCTGAGGTGACTGCATGGTTAATGGTGCCAGGCAAATTAAGAACAAGGTCATGGATAGGGTTAAGGTTTAGTGTGGTGGAGGAGATCTGTGTTTGGAGTTTGGCATGAGCAATTTTGGTGTACTTACGGTCCTTGATGTCCGATAGGGCAGAGGAAATGCGTTGGTTGGTGTGGATCCTGCAATAGAATGAAAAACCGTAGAGCTCCTTTGAACGTCTGGGAGAGACAGGCTCTGAGCTGGGGTAGGGCTGACTGTTTTGCGAAGAGATACCGGCGCATGGCTATGAGTGTGGAGCTGAGGATTCACAGAGAAAACGGTTTCTGGAGGCTCTGGATGTAGATAACAGTTGTCACTGGTCCGAATTGGGATGGTCTGAACATTGTTTGGAGTCCATGGGGTATGAGCTGGCTGTGTAGGCAGGTATTGAGAAAGGGGATGTGGCTGTAGTAATGGGTTTGTCTCAGGATGTGGTTGAAGAGCTTCAGGGCGGAGGAGATCACCACTGGGTTACAGTGGGAGAGAGATCCACTGAGGTCTTTCCAGAGGGAGGAGCACAACTTCTTCAAGGTGGGCATCCTTAGAAGAGGCTTCACAGTGGGGTTTTAAGTCACTGAGAGATAGCAAGAACTGCAGATGCTGGAACCAGAGTCAACACTGTGGAGCTGGAGGAACACAGCAGGTCAGGCAGCATCAGAGGAATGGGAAAGTTGACGTTTTGGGTCGG
>NC_063351.1:25949234-25994557 GCF_021869965.1 Rhincodon typus | reverse complement strand
GCTATCTCTGAATGCATTGCAAGATCATGTTTTAGCCCAGGGAAGATTTCTAACATATAATTGAAGGTAAATTGTTTTCTGAAGCAAATGTGGTGAAAGATGATCACGTTTTCGGTTGTTAGCAATTAAAGTTCGTAACATAATTTTTAGAACAAATGTGTGTGTAGTCATTTGGATAAAGGTGTGTTGATTAGGAAGAGTCAACCTGGATTTGTAAAGAGGAAATAATGTTCACCTAACTTGTTGGAGGTTTTTTAAGTGTTGATAATGCTGTTGACTTGCTGTGCGTTAACTTTGAGAAGGCATTTCATACAACGCCACATAACTCTCCTCAACTCTAAGTCTTGGAATAAAAGGGTTGGTAGGAACATGGATAGAAAATTGGTTGAGACAAAGTAATGGTCATGGATATTTTGGCTAGAGCAAGGTTTTTTAATTGGAGTTGCTGAGGGGATGGTATTGAGACACTTTTCCTGATAAGTTTTTAATGTGCAGATTGTAGTATTGCAAAGGGAAACTTCCAGGTTTACAGATGACAAACTTGGATGAATTATAAACTGAGAGGTGAACAGTGTAGAACTTCAGTGCAGGACTTTGCACCGGTATTCACTAAGGAAATAGACAATAAGATTAGGGAGGGATATGTTGATATTCTAGGGCATATTGCTATTAAGGAGAAAGTGGTGTTGGGTGCCTTGAAAAATGTTAAGATGGATAGGTTCTCCAGGGAGAAGACTGCTGGGGCCTTTATAGAGATCTTTGTATCATCTTTAGCTACATGCCAGGTCCCAGAAGGATGGAGAATAGCCAATGTCATTTCTTTGTTTAAGAAGGGCAACAGAGATGACCCAGGAATTATAGGCTGGTGAGCTTTACATCATTGGTAGGGATATTATTGGAAAACATTCTTGGGGACAGGATTTACCTGCATTTGGAAAAGAATGGACTTATTAGGCATAGTCAGCATGACTTTGTGTAGGGGCAGTCTTATCTCAAATTTTGGCTCAATGTTTAGCACTGCTGACTCTCAGCGCCAGGGACCTGGGTTCGATTCCACCCTTGGGTGACTGTGTGTGAAGTTTGCACATACTCCCTGTGTCTGCATGAGTTTGCTCTGGTTTCTCCCCTCAGTCCAAAAATGGTGCAGGTTAGGTAGATTGGGCAATTTAGCATAGCCAAAGTGTTCAGGTATAGGCTAAGTGGATTAGCCATGGAAAATGCAGAGCTACAGGAGTAGGATAGGGTAGGGTGTTAGTCTTGGTGGGATGCTGTTTGGAGGATCAGTGTGGACATGTTGGACCAAATGGCCTGCTTCCACATCGTAGGGATTCAATGATCGAGTATGTGAGGAAGTGACAGGGATGGTTAGAGTAGGGCAGTGAAAGTTGTCTACACAAACCTCAGCATTTGACAAGGTTTCTCATGATGGGCTGGTCCAGAAAATCATGAATTGGTAAACTGGATACACAATTGGCTTAGTCATAGAAGACCGTAAAAGGTAGTAATGGAGGAGTGTTTTTTTTTGACCGGAGGTCTGCATTGTGCAAGAATCAATGCTGAGACCTCTTGTTTGGAATACACATTAATGACTTAGGTGAAAATGCGGGTCGTCTGATTTGTAGGTTTGCAGACAACAGAAATTAGTGAAGTTGTGGATAATGAACAAGGTTGTCAAAGGATACAGCATGATGTCGATCAGTTGGAAAATGGGATGAAGAAATGGCAGATGGGGTTTAATCAGGACAAGTGTGAGGTGATTCAAATCCAAGAGGAAGGTAAATGGCAGACCTTTAGGAGCATTGATGTAGAGAGATCTTGGAGTGCAAGTCCATAGCTGTCTGAAAATGGTGACACAAGTGGTAAAGGTGGTGTATAGCTTCTTTATTGGTTGGGCATTGACTATAGAAGTTGGCAAGGTATTGCAGCTGTATAAAATTTCAGTTATGCCACGTCTATGGTATTGTGCTTAGTTCTGGTCACCACACTATAGGATGGATGTGCTGGCTTTGGACAGTTTCCGAGAGGTTTACTGGTATGTTGCCTGAACTGAGTGTATTAGCTATTAGGAAAGGTTGACAAACTTGGATTGTTTTTGCTAGAGCATCAGAGATTGATGTGTGACCTGAGAGGCATGGATAGGTAAAAATGTCAATTACTGGGTGGTACTGGTTTAAGGTAATGAGGGCTGGTGGGTAGGGGGGAGCTTCAAAGATGTACAAAGCAGAAGGTGGTAGGTTCCTGAAATGTGATGGCAGGGAAGTGGTAAAAGCAGATAAAATAGCAACATTTAAGAGGCATTTAGACGTTAGCAAGTAGGGAATAGAGGGATACGGACTAAGTGCAGATTGGATTAGTTTTAGAATGGTTGGCGCAGACATGGTGGGCCGAAGGGCCTGTTCCTGTGCTATGCTGTAGTGTTCTATGTTTCATGTTCAGAAGGACTTAGACAAGTGGGTGGAGTTGACAACTGACAGAATTTCTGTGCTGAGAAGTGAGATGTGGCAGATTTTGATAGAAATAACATTGAAAGGCAATCGGGTTGCATTTTGCAGAGGGATCAGTGTTTATACGCGCATAGATCATCGCAAATGGCAGAACAGATGGAGAAAGCAGTAAGTAATGCATACATATTTTAGGTTCTAATGGGGATATAGAGTACCAGGACAAAAAGTTGACGTTGAACTTGTATAAGTCATCTGTTAGACTTCAGCTGGAGTATTATTTATTTCTGGCCATCACGGTATAGGGAGGATGTAAATGCATTGGAGTGGGGTGCAGAAGCGATTTACAAAAATGATTCCAGGGAGGAAAAGCTTGTTGATTGAAGAAGTTGCGACTGTTCTTGGAGAGGAGACTAAGAGAAAATCTGGTCGAGGTTTCAATAGTTATGAATGGGTTGGTTAGAGTAGAAGGGGAGAAATTATTCTACGTTATAGAAGAGGCAAGGACAAGAAGACAGATTTAAAGTGATCTGCAAAAGAAGCAAAGATGAAGCATGGGAAAAGTTTCACTCAGCGACTGGTTAGGGTATGGAATGAATGCACTTATTGCCTGGAAATGTAGTGGAGGCAGGTTCACTGAAGCATTTGAGAGGAAATGGGTAATTAAATGCTGCAGTTAACAACATGTAAGGGGATGGGGGACAAAACAGAAGATTAATACTAGGTAATGACATGCATTTAACAAACCAGTGCAGATATGATGGGCCACATGGTTGCCTGTTGCATCTTATCACCTCAATACCACTGCGACTTAATACGATCCCTTTTTTTGTGGAGGGCCATGCACACCGTAGGTAAGTTTATATTATTGAACTTTTACAATTACAAAGTGTTTGAAAGTACTTTTGACAAATGCAACAAAACACGTCCAGAAACAAAATATTGCTGTATCCTGGGAGTCCTAGGTAATCTCTCCTTGTGCTTACCTGCATCACTAATGCCTCCATTGTCAAATGTCACTCCGGATCTTTCCATTTACTATTATATTCAGTTTCTGAAAAGTTTCATTGCAGCAGCGCTTACCATGGACAGAGCAGATTGCTTGTACGCGGAAGTCTATAGTATTGTTGGACCTGCTAGCATGTGCAGAGGTTACTTGCAATGTCAAGAGGTAGCGGTTCAGGTGCTCTAACTTGTACCACAATTCATTCACATAGGTGAGTACGTGACTTGTTCTATATGTCGATCTAATCAGCCGAGGGTATGTTGCGAATATTAATTCCCATATCCAAAAATCAGGACATTGTTTCATACCAAGGACACGGAATAGCTAGAATTGTTTCTTCCTCCTTCATTCCACCCTCAAAAAGTCTGGATGCTAAGTCATTTGAAATTTTATATTTTCTTTTCTAAGTATCAACGGAGAGGAGGAATAGGTGGCGTAAATGGATTGAGGTTCCAATTTGCCAAGATTTAAGAGCCCATTCCCGTTATCTGCTCTCCACTTGTGTCAGGATGAAACGACTGTTTAAATTTAATGTGGCATTTTATAGGATGCATAGCTAAGCTAACTGTAGTAATAGTTTTGTTATATTTCTTTCCTTCGTGCAGAGATTGTTTAAGTAATTGAGAACGCACAAAAATTACAAGCACTTGATCATAAATCCGAGTCATAATTGGGAGACAGAAGTAAAAGTTCCTGTTATCTTTTGAGATGGTTGATCCTGTGGAACTATTGGTCTGCATGTACGCTTTGTTCATGAGAAAAAATCAAGCAGTTGGTCTGACGTATTCCCTTCCCCCATTGGCAGCCCCTAAACTTTTAACAAATAATATTCAGCGCATAGAAGATACCACGCGACTCCAAGCTGCTGCTTTTGCAGTAACCCACTGCCCAATTGCTACCGTCTCGATTGTTTTAAGTGATTTTTAAAATGTTTCCTAAATATTCCCGATTCCTCATTAACACAAATTGCCAAACTTAACCATCGCTGGGATTTTATAGCCGACAGTTTGCTATACATTCTCAATAATCCATATCCGTCTGGTTTGTACCTCGTCATTGTCACTGCAAATAGCTTCTCAGCTGACGATTTACTGTGACTCTCAATTTCAACATTCCTCGTTATTCTGACTCGTGTTCTGTTTTGTTGTAAACATGACCCAGAATTGTTTTGGCGCAGGCACTCGTGGTAAGCTCTTGAGTTGCAAGACCTCCAGGTAATTTTGTGTGGAAATTGCTTCGTTAACAACTTGGGAGCCGGCAGAGGAACATCTTGGTAAATACAGGACCAATGCAAACAGAGCAAATGACAGAAATGAATAGGGTGAGTTGGTGGTTAGAGCGAAAGAAATTAAGTTCGAAGAGACTAGAATAAAATAAATGTTTAATGAGGATAATATTGACTGCGAGGTACTTGTAGTTCACTGAAGCCAATGACCCGGCAATTGATAATGAATTCGCACGCGAACACCACCTAAAATGGTCCCGATTTTGGGTAGAGAACTCTATCGTTCTAAACTTCACGTTTCTGAGTCTATTCCGATAAGAGCTCTTTTCTTTCCAGAATTTGGAGATAGTTCTTTTGTAGCATAGAAATGGGATGGTTGGGGGAGGGAAATCAGTGGTGATTTGGATAGATGCTGTGAAATGAAAGGTATTACAGGGCACTTGTAGCACTGTGGTAGTGTCTTAGTTTTGAGCCAGGAGGACCGGGCTTATGTCCCACTTGCTCCAAATGTGCTGTAACACTTCTGAAGAGGTTGATTTTATTTTAAATCTAGAAGTGAGAGTAGGGAGACAGGGAAGGGATGCAGTGTGCAGGTGGGTGGGGAGAAATTGACCGATCTGGGCCAGCAGAGGGATTGTGGGGAATGCGGGAATTGATCCCTTACTTTGCCTGCCTCTACTGCAGAAGACAAAAACGTTTCAAAACTATTTGAAATGTAAGTGAGAAGACAGGACCTTAAAACAACCAGGAGCTTTTATCTGAGGATCTTATTGTGCTTTCAATTCAGTAAAGGGCAGAAACATAGGAAACTGTAGGCCAGTTAACCTGACATCGTATACAGAAATGCTAGAATTCATTATTAAAGAACTAACAGGATAAGTTTCAACAATTCGTGGCATCAGACAGTGCTTTTGTGAAAAATAAACCGAATTTAATTTTGAGGAAATAGAAAAACCCTGTAGATATGTATTTGGCATTTGATCAGATAACGTGTCAAAGCTTTTTGCAGAAGAGCATATGGTGAACTTGGTAGGATATTAGTTTGGATAGAGCTAATAGGAAGCACCTATAATTTGCTAATTTTCAGATGGCAATCTGTTAGTAGATTCCCAGAGGAATTGATGCTAGGGCTTTGACTGTTTAAAACCTGTATCAGAATCCCTATAGTGCAGAAACAGGCCATTTGGCCCATTGAATCTGCACTCCTCAAGAACATCCTCCCCCAGACCTAGTTCCCCATGCCTGTAACCTCAAATTTACCATGGCTAATCCACCCAAACCCCTCGTTCCTGGACACTGGAGCATTTTAGGATGGACAATCCACCTATACTGCTCCTCTTTGGACCCTAGGAGGAGGATACTGCAGCACCCAGGGAAACCCATGCACATGTGGGGAGAACATGCAAACTCTCTACACAAAGTTGGAATTGAACCAGGTTCCCTGGTGCTATGAGGCAGCAGTGCTAGCCATACCACCCACTTAGAAGGTACTGTTAAGATTAGGAACTCACCATCTTTTGCTTACTAGACAGGGGCTTTAAGCCTGTGGCCCAAATCTTTCAGGAAGTGACACACTCTGTCTGATTGTTGCACTGTTTCTGAGATTTGTCTTTGGACAGGATTTCCATTCCTGGCTTTTTAATTTAAGGCAGACAGGAATTTTAAAGTTGCAGTTCTTCCTCAGAATGCTGGATCTTTGGAGGAAAACAAGCCATGCCCTCTGTATATGGCACCAGCTACTGGATTTTTGTAAGTGTTCTCTCACACTCTCATTCACCACATGCCACTAACACATTTCAGAGCTTCTCTGTGTATGTGTGAATGTGTAAGGGGGTAGCAAGGTAAGGTGGTTGGTAGGGAGGGAGGCAGTCAATTTAGGGAATAGTAAAGATAGTGGATCATCAGGTGGTGAGGTCTAGCAGGGTCAGTGACTGTTATCAGTAAGGAATGAATTGGTAAAGGGAGTATTTGGAGTTCAGAAATGTTCCATAGTAAAGCCAGGAGTTTGGACTAAGACTTTTTTTCCATCTAACTTTTTCCTGTGCAGCAATCCAGATGAATGAGTCAGAGCTGTCCAAAGTCTCTAAGTGTAACGAAGAATCGGAGACTTTTTCAGATGCTGCTGGTAAGCAAGGAAATTAACTCGGAGAATTGCCAGGGAAGTTTAAAATTGAATCAGTATGTAAAGACCATTGGGACCAGACCCTAAGCAAAGTTTCTCATTTGTTACAATCGCAGACAGGGTGCACCAAAGTGTTAAGCTCATGAAGGATGAACTAGCTCCCCTCCTTTCATCTACCACCTCAGTTGTCACAACAAGGGTAATTTAAAAAGTTATGTTTCTGAAAGTAGCCAATTTAACCAGGCTTTTTTTTGCGTTAACAAAAGATTGAGTTCAATAGTTAATTAACATAAGAAACCTGGATGAAACACTCATACACAGATTTGAAATGAGGTGAGTTCAAGAATGGAAGAATTTTTTTCTTCCCAAAAAAAAGTTGGTCAGTCGAGTAGATGGTAGACAGCTGGTGTGGTTACTCTGGATGTTCCTGGTGATGTAGCTGTTGGTAGTTGAACAATCAATTTCCAGGTTCTTGATGTTGCAGGTTGATTCATTCTTTTGTCCATGTTCCTTTTGATAGTGGCTAGCTGGCAGCACTAAATATTTTCCCTTTATCTGCAATGCAGGTATATTTAATGGCTTACTCAAAGCTGTGATCTTTTCAGCACACTAGCCCACACACTAATATCAGGGTACTTATGCAAACATACAGGACTGAAGCCCAATTTTAAACTATATTTCTTTTCTCTTATAACCCTTGTCAGATGTGGGAAAATATGAACTTTTCAACTTTGGACAGGAGAAAGAGAAACAGTATTTCAAGGGGAGACTGCAGAATTCTACACCTGTGTCCTATATGAATCATAACATGGTATGCAGGTACAATAAGTGATTTTAAAAAATAGAATATTTGCATTTATTGCAAGGGGGAATTGAATATTAAAGTAGGGAAGTATTGCTCCAGCTATGTGGTTAGACCACATCTGGAGGACTCTGCAGTTTTGGTCCCTGTTCTTAAGATATATAATTGAACTTGAAACAGTTCAGAGAGGTTTAGGAAACTAATTTTGGGGATGAGGGGGTCCTCTTATTGGGGAAGGTAGAGCAACTTTGGACTAGACCCACTGGAATTTAAAAGAATAACAGGTGATCTTTTTGAAAAATGACTTCCTGTTTAAGACAGATGAGGACTTCTGATCATCATTAGTCTTTGGAATTGCTTTTCGCTGAGAGCTTAGAGATTGGGTCACTTAAAGGCTCAGTAGGATAGGTTATCGATTGACAAGGGTATGGGGAGTTATGGGGGATGGTCAGGACAATGGAGTTGAGGCCACAATCAAATCAGGCATGATCTTAACAAAAGTTGGAGCATGCTCAAGTGGCCTACTCCAGCTCTCTCAGCAGTAATATTTTGAGTGCCTTTCCTACCCTGTTGTTGATCCAGCTCTAGTATTTCTCTTCCATTTCTTTCTACATCTCAGCTTAGCCTAACTTATTCTGGTCTGGCATTGCTTTTTGGCCGCCTTGAAGCATCTCCGTCTTCATTTCCCCAGGCCATCCTTCTAAGCTCTTCAGTTTGTACAAGTGATTAAGTTAGCAGGTTTTGTTATGAACTGTTCAAAGTAGTTTTATGCTGTAGATCCAAATTTTTAAATTTCCCTGTATTCTTAATTTTAAGATTTCTTCTGGTTTATTAACAATCTATTTGTTCTGCTACAGTATTATGCAACAATAAAAGGGGAAAGGCTGGAAGAAAAACATTTGGTATGTGTAACAAGTAGAGTGAAATTTTAGAAGCTATATGACCTTACAGCTTAGTAACACGCTGAAGCTGAGTGGAGTTTTGGCCATTGCCCAAGTTGTATCGAGATTGGCCCACCAAACAGCTGATCCTGACCACTCAATTTGGAAACATGATTGATGCCTTGTTAATATTTTAGTTGATTTGCTCAGGTTGCTGGATAGTTGTCTCACTTCAGATTTTTAACTCAAAGTTTGAATCCAAGGTGTCTCAAATTTAGTTTGATTAGTTGAATTAACAGACTTTACAAACTAACACTAAACAAAATGATGTAGAAAAAAATTGACTTGCAGTACTTCTAATTTCAGCTAGTTTAAGATTTGAGTTAGTGACATTACCAACTTGTTTCTACTTTGTAAGTTTGCTACGGCAATATCCTGTGGGAGAAGAGCATGCTGCAATCGCACCCTGGAATAGCTTTACACTTCAATAATTTCCAATCCACAAGATCTTCACTGACGCTTTCTTAGACAATCTTTAGATTAGACCATGTGTAGTAATTTTGCTGTCAGTTCATAACACCGTGTGATTTGCATAATGCAACATTGGGTGTTAATTCTATGCTGGATTGTGAAAAATTTGTTTGAGGGTGAGGCATCAGCTCCATCCCCCCAACCCATTTTTCAAGTTACATGTTGGTCTAGATCCAAGCTCTGTTTTAGGTCTGGACTCTATTTTTGATCATCCTTCTGCTCCTGCTCCTCCTTGTTTACAGGCCTTTATTATATTCAGGTTCTTTATATTTGGGCAATGTGCAAGTTAGCTTTCCAAAATCCTGGGCTTCCTGGATTTGAGGTATTGTAGCTTTTCAACTGAAGCGGCCCATAGATGCATGGTGAATTATTTTTATTGCTCAAAAATAATCTGATATTGGCCAACACAAACAGTAAGTAGCAACCTCATTAAGTAGCAATTAAAATGTTGAAAAGGTAAGCTTTAAAATATATTATACCTGGATTTTCTAATTCATTAGTATGGTTTTAGGTGGAAGCATCAAAAATTACTGAAACTAGAAAAATTCATTCCATGTAATACCAGGTGCAAAAGAATAACTCCACTGTTACACCAATTTGCTAATTGTGTTTCTCAAATTCTCCTGCCAAAAAAAAACCTCATCATCTACCCTTGTACATTCTACCTTTGCTCTTAAATAGCTGCAACTTTACAGTGTTATAATAGTTAAGTTATTCAACCTGTTATAGTTTGGTGAAGTTACTGGAGGGCAATACTTGCATTGTGAGTCATTTGGTTATGTGGAAAACAGTTGATCTTTTACCACCCTCACAAGTGTTAAGAGATGAGTTAGAACTCATAGCAAAAATAGAATGCTGCAGAAAACCGACACCCTTCATTCTTCTCATTGGTTACACCCCAACAAAATATTTAATATTGTCTCTACTTCCAGTGAGTAACCAATTTAATTCTGTTACAAATCATATATGGCTGTCAAGAGATTAATTGATTAATGTCTCCGTGCAATGAACCATGAAACATACTATACAATTGTGACAATAAGTAGTTAGAATGCAATAAATGTGATTCGTCCTTCATTTTCTGTGTGAGACACTGGGAGTAATAATGTGAATCATACTAGCCATTAAAATATTGTACAACATTTATACATTATTCAACAGTGAAAATTGCTATTCCTGTAACAATGAAGTATGACAACTAATTTATAGACCTAAAAGGCACCGGGACTACGAATGTTTATAACTACATTTGTCGATTGTATACTAAAGCTTGGTGAAATGCTGACACCTAGTGCTGTAACTCTGTCTGAAACAACGAGACTAATGCAATCAATCAGTCCTGTCACGATTAAACAAATATCGACTTCTGAAATGTCACCTTCCAGATTATCCCTCGAGTATTTTCTCCCATCGCTTGATAATGTTAATTCCATAAAGGTGATTTTCAGAAAGATTGAATCAAGAACTGGCCCTTTGGCCCTTCAAGCCTGCACTGACACCTGACACCTTTAGTCCCTACATATCTGCTTATTAATATATCTACTAAGATGCCTCTTGAATGTTGCTATTGTATCTGCCTCCTCCACCATCTCTGGCAGCATATTCTAGGCACATACCACCCTCGGTATAAATAAAAACCTGCTCTCATCACCTTTAAAACAGTGTTCCCTAGTAATTGAAACTTCTACCCTGGGAAAAGGACTCCAACTATGCATGTCTCTCTTAATTTTGTAAATTTCTACCAGGGCACCCCCCCACCCTCAGCCTTTGATATTCAAAGTGAAAACAAACCAAATCGCTTGTCATAGCTAATATCCTCCAAACCAGCTAACGTCCACATAAGCTGTTTCTGTACCTTCTCCAAAGTTTCCCCATCCTTCTGCTAGTATAGCCACCAGAACTGTACACAGTATTCCAAATGTGGGCAAAATGCATAAAAACCAAAAGATTGGCAGAAATTTGTGACCTGTGGTGCTCCGCAGGGATATCCACAATCAGTTCTGAGGAAAGGTCACAGGACCTGAAACATTAACTCTGATTTCTCTTCACAGATGTTGCTAGACCTGCTGAGCTTTTCCAGCAATTTCTTTTTTGTGGCCAAACTGAAGTTCTATAATAGCTGCAACATGACTTGCCAATTTTTATACTTTATGCCCTGACTGATGAAGGCAATTGTGCTAAATATCTTCTTGACCATCTTATCCACTTGTGTTGTCACTTTCAGGGAACTGTGGACCTGCATGTCTACATCCAACTGTATGTTGATGCTATTAAGGGTTCTGCCAGTTACTGTATTTTTCTCACTTGCATTTGATCTCTCAAAAAGCATTACCTCACATTAATCTCTAGCCTGTCTTGCTGTATCATCTGACAATTCTCCTCAATAGCCATAGGTCCCCCAATCTTTAATCATACACACACGATGTGGAGGAGAATGTAGGTGTGTGTGTGTGTATGATCCCTGTGGAGTACCACTGGTCATAGACTTCCAAGGCAGAAAAACTTCCTTCCACTGCTATCACTAAGCCAGTTTTGTATCTATCTTACTAGCTCCCTGGATTCCATGTGACTTCATCTTCTGTATCAGCCTGCCATGTGGAACTTTATCAGAGATTTTGCTCAAGTCCATGTAAGCCAACATCTACCCTCTTGCTCTCATCAATTATTTTTGTTATTTCCTCAAAACACTGTCAAGTTTGTGAGACCTTACCCGCACAAAGCCATACTGTCCATATTTTTCCATGAGTAAATCCTATTCCTAAGAATCTTCTCCAATATTTTCCCTGCCACTGCTGTAAGGCTCACTGGCCTGTAATTTTCCGGAATATCCCAGCTGCTCTTTTTGAATGAAGGAACAATATTGGCTATTCTCCAGTCCTTTGGGACCCCTCCTGTGACTAAAGAGAATGAACAGATTTCATACAAGGTCCCAGCAATTTCCTCACAAGTGGGTGAAGTTGTCTGCATCCCTCAATAATCTGGAATAGATCTCCCATCAGGTCCTGGGCACTTGTGTTGCTTAATGCTTTTCAAACCAGCCAACACTACCACCTTTTTTTATATTGATATGCCCTAGAACATTAACATACCCCTCCCGAGACTTAACATCCACCATGTCCTCTTCCTTTAATGAATACTTTGCACAGGTATTAACAAAGACCTCACCCACTTGCTCCAGCTTCATGCATAAATTCCCTCAAGTGGACCTATCTTTCCCTTAGCTGACCTCATGCTTCTTTATATGTATAAACACCTTGGGATTTTCCTTTAATCCTGTTTGTCAAAAATATTTCATGGTCTCTTTTAGCCATCTTAATTTCTTTTTGTTTTGAGTTCTTCCCTGTTATGTTTGTATTCTTCAAGGGCTCTGTGCATCTTCAGTTTCCTAAGCCTTACATATGCCTCAGGGGATTCCTGTACTGTCTACCCATGCTCACTGTACTCTTCCCTGTCTTTGTAGCCCTTACTGGTGGTGTGACCACCTTGCTAAATATGCTATCCATGACGTTCTCGGCCTCAGATTCGTTACGGAATATCCATCTGCAGCTCCTGGTGCTGCATGTGGCAAATCAGTAGCTGCAGCTGAACAAACTTTGTCCCTGATTTCCCAGATATCACAGGATGAGCGTTTCACGGGGCTGAGTTTCCAGGCAACAATCAAGTAACTGATTATACAACCTTACTTATCTTTCACTCCTGCTGTCTATTCCTAGCAGACTACAACTACAAAAAGGTAAGTACTTTATCTCTTTCTAGACACTACTCAGTCTGCAAACCTGGTTCTGAGCAGCCAAGCTTATGCCTTTTTTTTATAATCAGATGTCACCTCCCTGAATGACCCCACTGCTCATGTCCAGGTTCACTCACCTTTGCCTTGTTGTTGCTGCTGCTTGGGCTGACCTTGGCCTAAGCCCCACTCCTGAGCCATTTATCCTGCTGCCACTGATGCTGCTTGAACTGACGTCTCTTCACGCCCTGCTCCTCACGTATTTATCCTCCTGCTGCTGTTCACACCCACGTTCGCTCCCTTTCGCTCAAAGTGCTGTGGAAAAGCTATTGTCTTCAAAATGGTGTCCAGACTTTGTGACCTTGCAGCTCAGGCACAATGATAGAGTTTTGGTCATTTTTAAGGAGCAGCACTGTGTGAAAATCATGATGTCATCATAACCTCCTGATGAATTGAAGGCGTGCTGAGTCCTGCACTGAGCCGTATCAAAAAACATGGGATGACTGAAACTGGATATTGTGCATTAAACTTGAACTTAGAGCCAGAAGATCTTTGGTCTTGCTTTCCACTGAAACTGAAAAGATTAGCAGGAGGTTCCACAGCATTTCAGAAAAACAAATGCTGTATTGCTTAATCTAGTGCATTTAACCTAAATGAAAAAGTGAGAATTCTTATTTCATGGTAAAGGTCAGTGTCAACACAATAGACGGTGCTGGGCTTGGTCAGGTCTCTGAGCTAAGTTTCAAACATACACAATGTGGTAGAAGGCAAGAACCATGTTCATGGGAAAACTGATTATGTACAAAAGTAGCTGAGGTAGTAATTATTCATCCATAACCAAGGGTGAGAGAGACCAATTATAGGGAAGGTAACCTGGCATGAAGAAGCTGGTGCGATTAATCCGTCAATAACCTTGCTAGGCAAGAACAAGGATGGAAAAGATTTGGGGCAGAGTCTGCTGTTGAGATAATTAGTACTTCTAAAGGTATTTTCAGAGAATGCAGGAAGAGTAGCATAAACTATAGTTGTGGGTTTATTAAAGGGTGATTTAAAGATTGACAAGCTCATTGAGGGCCATCAATTCAAAACTGAATTTTGATGATTCAGAGTTTTACATTATATGCAATAAATGCTGGGAATTTGCAGCAACTGAATCACTTTCTGACTTCTCACAGCCTCTTCTCCATGTACAAGACACTATACAAGAAGGTATACATCATCTGGGATAAAACATCTTGCTTAATTAGTATTGTGTGCACTACTTTCAACATCCCCTATCTTTACCACTGATGCACAGTGGCAACAGTACATACCATTGACAAGACCCACAGCAGTAACTCCCCAAGAATCCTCCAAGAGCACCTTCGAAGCTAGTGACTTTATTACTTTTGAAGGACAAGGGCAGTGGATGCATGGAAACACCAGCAACCACCCATCAAGCCTCACAGAGAACTTTATCACCATTTCTTCACTGTCAGTGGGTCCCAAGGCCTGGAACTCCCTTTCTAAAGCACTATGGGTATGTTTACACCACAGGCTGCAGCGAGGAAAGAAGGCAGCTCATCACCACCCAAGGTCAATTAGAGATGGACATTAAATGCTGGCCTGACTCAATATCCAAATACTGTGAACAAATCTATAGAAAATGTAAAATTTAGGGGAACAGCCAATAAATATTTTAAGTAAACTACTGACAGACAGTAAAAGTGATTAGTTTTGAATTTCTTCCAGAAAAGGCACAATAAACAGAGTGGTCTCCTTCCAATAAACTATTCTCATTTCTGCACTGAAGGTCGGCACAAATGTAGTCAAGATCATGGCTATGTACATTGAAATCAGACAATGAATGAGAACGATACAGATCCAGGGCTGTTCCCCTATATGATTCCTTCCTCACTGCTGATTTTTAACCAAAGGAAAAAGCCTAATTATGTGTTGAGTAAAATTAAAACTAAGAACAATACATGAAGGATAACAATACTCTTGCAATGTCGCTTCGTTACATTACATTAAGGAAAATGATGCCAAATTTTAAAAATGTGTTGCACACAAAGTAACAGAAAAATATACAATGGTTTGTGGAAGTATGGTTTTCAGGAGCAGCTGACAGTAAGACACGTGCAAAAACATAACTTGGAATATTTTTAATTTTTTATATTTTCACTGTTAACACAAATTGTTGAAGAAATATAGAAATTGAAAGACTGACTTAAAAATGATTTTACCTGCAATTGGAAACTGTCACTGCACAGCTACCAAAAAAGTTTCAAGTGAAAAAGGTTTAACACTAGTAATTTTAACCCAACATGGTTGCACACAACATCTGAACAACAGAACAGCAAGTTTTATGACACAGTTTAACAGACAGTAATAAAGAGCTTTCTAGATTAAATGATAACACTTTAGCCTAAAAAAATGTTTAAACAGAGTTTTTCACATACAAATATTCCATCATTGGGTGATGACCCATCTTATAAAGGGGTAGGCTAATATCCAGGTACAGTCAATATCTCTTTCCCCCCTCCACTTCTCAGCAGTGGTATGCACTTCCATAGGTTCACAGAAATCACCAGACATTTTGTCTTTGCTGATATTTCTAAAATATTGCAACCTACATACAAGAAATCAACTCTAGAATAAAAATAAGAAGGAATCACAATAAACACATACTTAGCAAAGATAAATGTTTGGATCAGAACTTTGTATGGGTTCTAATAATGTGCAATACTAAACTCAACTTAGCCATTCACTCAGCAACTGAATATAACTAAATAAAACACAAAATGCTTTTGTTACTTGAAAAGAACATTAACCAAAGATTATGTGTACAGGAAATTGAAAAGTAATGTGAGCTGCAGTTCTTAAGTGAAATCAGGCAAATGGATTGATAACATCCAGTGTTTTGAGTATCAAAAAAAAAACACATAGCTAGGGGAAATACTTACGATGAGTAAAGAGTAATGCTGGGGGAGTAAGCTTGACCTGGATCATGAGTTCTACCCAAGTGGAGTGAAGGGGAAGGGATTTGTAACATTCTACATTTGAATCTGGTATGCTTTTCACTGGAAGAGTCCACGCTAACCAACACAACATCATAAGGAGCATCACTGCCGGCTGTCACATCCGATGTAACAGTTCATTCTTTTTCACCAGCTTCACTGTTGATGCACTTAACTCTAAGACCATGATGGACTCACATGTCCAGACAAAACAGTGAATTCATATAAAATGCCATATTATGAGAAAAATAAGTTTTATATGTTCAAGAAATGGGAGTCCTTGAGGAACAAATGTTTTGAAGTCAAACTTGCTGACAAACAATACAAAAAGGTTTGTTCCTGAGAATGAAGGGAAATGCTTCAAGCTAACTATTAAAATTTCACACCTAAGGCTACCATTTTCTGTCAATTACACATTTCACTCTCTCCTCATCTATCAAACACTTATTTCAAATGATATAAGAAAAGTCTACCCAGTAAAGTTTGTGATCAACAGATAAAAGATATGAGGGAACGTGACACACATTTATCAACAGGGACATATCATTGGAAAACACTCTGTAAAATACTTCTTAGTTTCTGTTGAGTGAAGGGAGTTCTTGGGTTTAATGCAGCTTTTATCCCCATCCATGGATAACACTGTAACATCCCAAGCTGGCGGCTGTAAAGAGTACAAATTCTTAGAAGAGTTTCAGGTCTCAAATATCCTATAAATATTCAATTTTTATAATGATATTTTCAGTGTCTCTTGGTCCCAACCCTATACTGGATGAGCTCTGTAATATGCTATTGCTCAGAGGTGTGCTCTCTGTCGCCTTCGTGTTTTGTGGGCTGATTGGGAGATGGAGTGTGGGAAGGATGCACCACTGCAGGAAGGTTATGGGAGACGGGCACCCCCCCAGGTACCATTCCTTCCATAGATGCTGGGATTCCTGCAGGTGTTACTCCTACTATACCAGGAGGGTACCTACAAAAGAAGACAGGATGAATTAAATGTAAAACTTCACAAGCCTGACTCAGACATTCTGTTCTACTACTGATAAACTCGTCAGCAATATTTCTCCTTGGTCATTCCAGTCAATGGGAAACTGAAACCACACCCAAAAATCTAATGTTGGCATCTGAGTTTTATGAATCTCTGTACACCTGGAAAGACATGCCAGACTTCAAACAAATTACATTTATAATAAACAATACATCAATTAAAAATGAGCATCAGTGCCACATAATGAAGTTATGGATATTGGGTAAGGCTGTAAAGTGAGATTTGATGGGATGTCCTGCATTTAAAAACTCTCTAGCACTCCATCTTAAGGACAATGGTCAGAATGAAATAATAAAGAACTAGAAACATCAAAAGTTGCTGAACCACAGCATGAACCAACATCTTTAGAGGTAAGGGCACAGGGTAGGTGGGTTAGGGACAGAAGCTTCTCATCACCTATTAAGTGAAAAATGACTTTAAAATACATATTTTTCTTACTTTATAGCATTTTGTCACCAGATGATATCAGCTGCTGGCTGAAATATATGGCAAGCTTTAAATATCAATAAAGCATAGGAGTTCTTTTTGTGAATGAGAAGAGCTCACAACATTTAAGACTTTTCTCAAATGATTGACAGCAAAGGTGTTTGTATTCTACTAAGGGTTATTGTGCACCCTGCTGTTAAGAGGGAAATACACAGAATTCGTTTCTTGCTGTCTTTAAGCCAGTAGTTTCTGCCATCATCCCAAAGACAAAAAGCCACTAACCATCTCTCCAAAGGTTTTGGATACTAATCAAAAATGAAGTTGCAGCTAACGCATCCTTCAGAAAAATATCATATTTCTGCTTAGCATTATATATTTTGTTGGTAAGATGGAGCGAGTGCCTTCATTGAATTAAAACTCTTAATTATTTCCGCAGTTTGAATACAGGATATGAGCAGCCTGGCTGAAATTTAACTGATGTCACCATTATTGAACAAGTCCACTCATAGCAAGTGGAGTCACGTACAATTAAAATGCTGAATGTTAGAGAAACTTACCACGTCTGGCAGCATCTGTGGAGAAAGAAACAGATTTATTTTGGGTCCAAAGATCCTCTCCTTCAGATCTTGGAGTCTTTAGACTTGAAATATTAATTCTGTTCCTCTCACCACAGATGCTGCCAGACCTGCAGAGTTTCTCTAACACTTTCTGTTTTTATGTTAGATCTCCAGCGTCTATGGTATTTTACTTGAGCCACATAAAATTACTTGATGACCTGACAGGAATGCATTTAGGATTTTAAACCCTAGGATAATATTTACATTCCTTGCTAGAATTATGATACATCAGTAATTTGTGTACAAACACTAAACAAGTCGATATGGAATTACTCAGTATTCTAACAGAGGTACTAAACAATACAGCAGCATTTTTCAATTATGTCCTATTTTTTAAACACTAAGAGGACAAGGTAAAATTTCAATCATGAAAAAATGATGACTGCTTCAACATTTCATTGTTAAATATGTTAGATGAATGTTCTTGAGGGCAAAAGGAAATTTCTGGCAAGGGAGAAAGATTTTTGATTAAAAGCTCCAGTTCATTCTTATGCTGTTATGGCCTTTAAGGAACAACTATTAATTACACATGAATGGTTAGATCACACTTATCAAACTTCAGCAGCTGCAAGAATATCATAATATTCCGATAAGTGAAATATCCACTTTAATCTACCAGGATAGCTAATTATTTAGTTAGTGCTGCCTGTTGCTCTTGGTTCTCATGACGAACCTCATCATTTGGTTAAAGATGGTAGGATAGTTTAGCAAATAAACTGTTGAACAGCCATCACCAATAACACAGTGACAGGATGAGAGTGAGGTGTTACCAACTTCCCATAAGCCTCCACAATTAAATATTTAATTGCCCAACGCAACGCTGATAAGCTCATCCCAGAGATGAATGTTGAATACATCAAGGCTAGACTTTAAACTCAAATTCATTCACATATCATCAGTCAGTAGGAGTTAACATGCATCATGTAATTAGCAACTTACAACAGGCTCAAAATTTCTTGTAACAATTCTTGTCTCGAATTTTATAGCTATAAAAGCTATAAACTGTGATATGTGTCAACGTCATGATTGGAATATTCCAACAACACTGCACTTTCATCTACGGAATAGTTAAAATACTAAGCAAATCAGTTACTATCTCAGTTACAGCTAGCAATGTATTTGCTCATCAAAAATAGTAACTTTGAATGTTTTGCATTCAAAATCCACAGTCTGACAGTTTGATCATACATGTCATCAATGTTCATGCTTTTCACAACTGCAGACCATCCCTCCCAAGTGAGTAGATGGAGTCTCAAAGTCAACGGCGTTATTATTTCACCAAGACTTGCACCAGAGGAAACATTAGTTTTGTGCCAAATCTGTCGGAAGCAGTCATAATGTTGCAGGATTTGTAATCCAAATATCTATACAAATGTTTTGGGGACACCATGGAAGACGGTCAAATTTGAAATCAATTTTAAAAAACTGGAATAAAAAGCTATCCCAATGGTGACCATGTAACAGTTGTTGTAAAAGCCTTTTAGGGAAGGAAACTTGCAATCCTTACTGGCCTACATATTACTCCAGACAAACAACATTGTGGTTGGCTCTTAACCTTAATTAGGAATGAACAATAAAAGCTGGCCTGGCTAGCAACACCCACAACTCATTAATATTTTTTTTAAAACCTAGAAAATCATGAGAAAAATGAAAATGATAAAATTAAACTTGCTACATCTAATACTAGCACAATTTTCCTGTAAACACACAAATATATAATCTTCCTACCTGTAGGTGGCTCCATTGAGCTCCGGGTGGACAGCTTGCTGGTCCATCGTTGGCCAGGCTGGAGTCGTAACAAAGTAATCCTTATTTACACAGTTTCTTAAGCTGTCTGGGATTCGGCCTGCAGCAAGCAAAAAGGGCGTGTATACCAGAATAAAAAAGCTGCGACTATATATTCATGAGGAAAACATAACAAATATAATAATTATTTGACCTTAAACACTCTCACCCTCCACCTCTAATGTGTCACCTACATCAGGGCTTCCCAAAGTGTGGGTCAGCTCCCCAACTGGGGATCGCGAGCTGAAAATTTGAGGTCACAACCTCCAACATAGCTATGGTGTACAGTTCCCTCCTTATTAAATGTCTTCTCCTCCCCTATGCCCTTACCACACAAGGGGTCATGCTATATTCAAGCCTCGAATTGGAGTCACAGTGTGAAACAGTGATCTAAAAGATGCACTGCAGCAACTTGTCAAAGGCTCCTCCAACAGCATATTTCCAAAACTGTTGACCCTACCTTGTGGAATAACAAGAGCAGCTGGTACATGGGAACACTTGCCAGCTGCAAGTTGCACATTACCTTGACTTGGAAATGTATCTTTTGCTGTCAGGTTTAAAATCCTCCCCCACAGCAGCACAGGCGTTACTACACCAGTTCAAGAAGGTGACTCACCATCTTTTGCTCAAGAGCAATTAGGGATTGGTAATCAATGCTGCCCTTGTTAGCAATAGCCACATCCCACAAACAAATAGATAATTTTATTTCTAAACTGTCATACCAATAAGATTAAAATGGCAATAACTGTAAATGCTTTAAGTACTAAAATGATAATATTTTGAGTAGATTGATTAAAATATTTACTTAAATCAAAACTGTCACTTTTCCATAATTACACATAAAGAGGCATCATAATTGTTTGTTTCTTAAACTGCATCTAAATTACATCTAACTGTCAGATGGTCTCACCTGTAATAGCTCTACGAATCTCAGTAGCAGCTGCTTCTCTCATCTCTAGGGATGCCTGCTCACTGTACCAGGATGTGTGTGGTGTGCAGATCAAGTTGGGAGCATCTTTCAGAGGGCCCTGTGTAAAACTGCACAGGAATAAAAACAATAGACATTTATCTATTATGATTATGCTCTGTGCATATGGAACAAACAAATAAGACTAAGCAGTAAAATAATCCTGTTGAAATGGCAAGCACATGCAACTCAAACTACCAAAGTTGTCCACACTGACACTGAATACCACAGTTTCCTCAGGCCAAAAACAACATTAAAAGCAATAATTTCTGTCTCCGTTATGGGCTAAAGGACAAGTACAGTGGCATTAGTACAGTCTCCCAACTTCCTTATCTGCTTTTATCTTCTCATAGAAGAAGATGTAGTGCAGAAAATCACGAAGGCTGCTTCAACAGCATCTTCCTAAGCCATGACCACTTCCATCCCGAAGGACAAATGCAACAGATACATAGGATACCACAACCTACAAGTTTCTCTCCATCGTGACTTGAAAATATATTGCTGTCCGTTCAGTGGCACTGGGTTAAAATCCTGGAACTTCCTCCCTAATGGCATTGTGGGTCTACCTACACCAAGTGAACTGCAGCAGCTCACTCCCACTTTATCAAGGGCAATTAGGGACAGACAATTAATGCTGGTCCAGCCAGCAACACCTACAGTCCCTGAATGAATGGAAAAAAGAACTAGCTTTCAATTTTCTTGTTTGCTTCATCTCAATTTCAAGTCAAAGAAAGAGCCAGCTACAGAAGTTAAACTATCCCATCATTCATAATAGCAGTGAGATGCTAAAATTATGTAGTTAATACGTACGTATATATTAACATAATATCATTACATAGGATATACAGGGAAACAACATTTTCTCATCTGAATCTATCACTAATTCTCTATTCCCTTATTGCTCATGGACTCATCTAACTCCCCCTTAATTCGATCTATACAATTAGCTTTAGCTACTGTAATATCAAGTTCCACATTCACACATCTCTTCAGCTGAAGTAGTTCCTTCCATAAATTTGAGTGTTGCTATCCCTTCAGAAACCAATAACCTTTTAGAAGGAACTCCCAAGACATGAACAGAAATAAACAGAATTATATAGCAGAAAGATGGATAAGATCCTATTTGTTAAGACTTTTACTACAGCAAGTATTCTACAATCAGCATGGATTAAACATTAATTAACCAACTGATACATGAAACTAAAGAAAAAAAGTTACGCTTCAAATTAACTAACTGATACAACCAAAGTATGTCTTATGAAATGTTTTTACTCTACACTATTAAGACTGCTCAAATGGCAGAATCAAAGAACAGAATGAAAATTGCTCCCAGCTCTCCAGCAAAAGGTCACCGCCCTCTGTCAAACCAAGATGAAACTTCCAGTGTTTTTCAACAATCCCTTCACTCAAACTTACCGGAGTTGATTATCAGCAGTAAGCTGTGCCTCAACAATTCCCATTCCTTAAATCTTCAAGAGCCCTGTCTCTCCTGTTCCCGTTCTTTTGAACGGAAATTAAGCATCCTATCTTTAACACAAAGCAGTTCCCTTGCTTCTCAAACACAGCAACTTTCTGTCCCTCTGCGACTCAGCAGCAGCTTTTCTTCTCTGATTCTGTGAGTTGTGAAAGCTGCTAAAACTGATCACTTGAAGCCTCAAGTGGTTACTATTTGTGTTTCTCTCCCAATGGTGACCTAAGGTTACATGGCACATCTGTAGAACTTGGGTGTTCATCAAGGAATTCACCATTACCAACCATCAGAACATCCTTTTCTGCTGGGAGCTTAAGGTAGATTTTGAAACATTACAGTTTTGTAAATCTTAGTGTTCATGACAATAGGTTCTGGATCCTCTGGCACAGTACACAGAAGAGATCATGATCTTCACATGGAGAAATCAGAGCCCGAGAATAACCAGAAAATCTTGATTTTGCCAGTTGGTGTAAACTTTGCATTTGGGAATTTTGGCTGGTTAGCGATCACACCAGTGTTTGGATTAAATCCCCAGCATAACAGGTTGTAAAACCCTGGATTAAAATACCAGTTCTTCAATGAATTTCAGTTTTGATTAAAGATATTTACTAAAAATAAATAATTTTCTACAGTCTCTACATGGACATTGCTAACGGTGACACTTATACCTAAGGTGTCTATTTTCCCAGAAGAATAGAGAAATTACTTAACAAAAGAATTTATATTTTGGATAATTAAATAACAGACAGACATTATTCCCAATATTCTTTGTTACAATTCAACTTTAGATCAAGATTTAGACCATTATGGTGATGGTCATTTTGTGTCTGCCTGAAACATAATTACTGTTTATTTCTCTTATAATAAAAGGTTTGTATAATTTACTGTTTTATAAGAAGTAGTATACAGTGAATGTACTATTAGGACTTGATGACTGATTAATGACACTATAGGCCTGTAAGTGCTACAATCCAGTTACAGCTTTCCATACAAAACAACAAAAATTGAAAGGACAAGGTTAGCAATTTGCACAGTTCATCTGCAACAGACCAAAGTACTTTGGCTATGGGAAGAGCGGAATGTGCATTTATTTGTGAGAAGGCTATCAGCATGAAGGAAGTACAATGCTTCAATGTGAAAATCCAGTTCAGAAATAAAGTTGCAGGCACTGGAAGTGATGAGTGTTATGATTTACAGGGAATTGCTAAGGAATGTACCGCACACTATTGTGCGCACACAGAGAATTGGAAATATTTGGAAGTGATTATAAAGATTTTAGTAAAGTCTATAAAATGCAAAAGCAGATCTTCAGCAGTTTGTTCCTGTCATCTGAAGAGCTTGTTTAATACTGCCTTAAAATCACAGGGAAAGTTATTTGGCAATGGCTCCCCTGGGTGGCACTCGTTCAATACTCTCCAGTACCATGTCGATGAGTCAGGCTAGGAAACTATTAATGTTAAATCCAGACCTGTGCTTGGCTAAAGACAAAAGAAAGAAAAATGAGTGTTTCACACCCCACAGTTACTTAAAGCTGAAGCATACATGTGTACAGAGGTTTAAGGTCATTGCTGAGTCCCACATGCAGAAAATAGAAACAGCTGCTCCTATAAACATGCAAATTAAGAACAAAATCTGAGCACTGTGCTAACCAGTATAAAGGCGAGTACAGGATCATCTGATGTGAATTATATCAATAACGTGCCAGAGTGTCGCTGCATGCAATGTATTTATTACAAACATCCTTTAGAATTTACTTAAGTTTAATCGTCTTGCTCAATTTGTTTGGGAGTAGTTCATTCATTTTGGCCAAGCACAAGTTCTACCATATTGTTCAAATCTGTACATTATTTACCATTTACAATACATCAAAATCCATGTACACTGCCTGTCTAAAAGAAACTTCAATGTTCTCATACTTGCCAGATTCTATAGGTTAACCATTTCTAATCATAACTTTTCATGTCCATATTTACACTAAAAGGAGCAACCTAAAGAAAGCCAATTAAATGCCCCTGCCTCAAAGGCAAAATTATTATCCTCTGGTTTAAATCCTTGCATGGCATTTCTTATCCCTAGCCTCCTACAAAGAGAAGAAATATCTATAAAGCAGGATGAATATTTATAATAGCAGAGCAACTATGTATGCAAGTGAATAAATAACTTTTTTAATCCTTAAAGTGATAAAACATAGAATAACACATTTGCCACAATTCTGGAATTGCAAAACTGTACAGAATTAAATTAAAGATTACAATAACATTTAGGTTTAGGCCATTCAAATAAAATCTCTGAACTAAATATTTTAGTTAACTGATTTCTATCACTTTTGTATCCTTTTAATTGTTACCACTCCCACCCCTCGCCAACCCAAAAGGGGTCTCTCCTGGATTGCTCTCATTCCATTTTTCCCATCTAGCACAAAGTGACTGTGTCTCTTTCCCTCCTAACACTGAGGGCATATCTCCCCAATAATATGTCTGTCCTATTATCAACTTACAACACTACATCTTCCCCTCTCCTTGTCTTAACATGTTCTCTTTTTCTTCCACTCTTGCCAACAGAATCTGTACTGTCTCCTACTGAATGATACTTTCCAACAGTTTGATACCAAGTAAAGATCACCCGTCTAATTAAAGAGGGCAAGGATCCACAGTTAGCATCGAGTTAGTGACCAATATCCATAGTAAGAATTGGATGATGGTGCAACTGATTCTGCAGCATACATCAGTGCTGGAGATTCCAGCACTAACCCCAGACCGAGATGCTTTATATCACGGCCACAGCATTTGGGACCGAGTGCTCATCTAATTACCTTTATTGAAAATGGCTTCGAAAAACTCAAAAGAGTACTAGGCCTGGAAAATTAATCACATAGTTTGCATTTGACAAGTATAAAGCCGGCACGGAAGGGTCCAATATAGCAGGCAATATGTGCATGTTTATTCTATGATATATCATCATTATATTGGTGAAGCTGATCAGTAGACATTGGAAACTGGCATTAGGTTCATATCATGTACAACGGAGGCTTCACATCCGTTCCATGCCCTTTTGGCAAATTATTTTGTGGTGTGCATGCTATAGTCAATTTCTACATATTCTCAACTTTTCAGAAGATCAAACACGTATTTGTTTAACAGGAATCTACCTCAAACCTACCAATTTCTGATATTAATAGGGGCAGGATGAGGAGTGGACTATGTATCTTGCAGAAAGTGGATTAGTTATTTATATATTTTAATAAGGCTGTGCACCTTCATTTTTATAGACATTTTTATTTTAGCTATGGTGGGCTAGGTTTTTTACGCCTCAGAAAATCTAGCAAATTAGAGGAGGCAAAAGACAGAGCCCACGAGGTCAGTGCCTTTGCAGCACCAGCTGTTGGCCAGGATGAGTAGGGGCACTTCTTTCAAGTTCAATCAACTGCCCAGTAAAGACCCACCCCTCTGACAATGTGTCTGCCTGCCTAAAAACCACTGGGATCAAATATGCTTACTACCCCTGCCATCATCAGCTTCACCTCATCACCAGACTATGCCTGGTCTCTTCTTCCATTCCTCAACTTGTCCACCTCTCCTCCAATATGTATATTTTAACAAAAGAGTTGACTGCATCATCTTTGCGCCAACCCCACATAAAAGAATTCTGTAATGTGACACAGAGGTACCTTGCTCAAATTTCTAGAATATTTTTAAGGAATATGAAGTAATGGTTAGCACTAAATGTCACAGCTGAAATCTGAATACAATATCAAACTGATGTGGCAATGTTAGAATACAAATTACACGTTAAAACCTTAACTGGAGTTGTACAAAACAATGAGGGCTAACTCAAAATAAAAACTGAAAGAATTGTGGATGCTGTAAATCAGGAACAAAAACAGAAGTTGCTGGAAAAGCTAAGCAGGTCTGGCAGCATCTGAAACAAAAAATATCAGAATTAACGTTTGGGTCCAGTGATCCTTCCTCAGAACTGATGGAAGCTGTGAATCATTGGTTAATATGCAGAAAATAGGGAGGGGAACGGGGTAGGGAGTAAACGATAGGATAAAGCAAAGAGCCCGAAGAAAGAGAAGAGCAGTTGGATAGACAAAGGAGTTGATAACAATCTGGCTGGGAAGGTAAATAGCTATTAATGGGGACTGTAAGTGACTAACAATAGGCAGTGTGTAATGGCAGGCTATGTGGTAACAAGGCCTGGTGTGTGGGGCAGGGGTCTAGGACATGGGAGAGTTTATTGAACTCGATATTAAGTCCAGAGGGCTATAGGGTCCCCAAGCGGAAAATGAGGTGTTGTTTTTCCAGCTTGTGTTGGGCTTTGCTGGAACACTGCAGCAAGCCAGAGACAGAGATGTAGGCCAGGGAACAGGGTGGTGCGTTAAAGTGGCAGGCCACTCGAAGCTCAGGATCTTTTTTGCGAGCGGAACGTGGATGATCTGTGAAGCAGTCACCCATTCTACTCCTCATTTCCCCAATGTAGAGGAGACTGCATTGTGTGCAGCGAATGCAGTAGACTAGATTCTGGGAAGTGCAGGTGAAGTGTTGCTTCACCTGGAAGGTACGTTTGGGCCCTTGGATACTGGGGACGGAGGAAATAAATGGGCAGGTGTTGCACCTTCGCTGGTTACAGGGGAAGGTGCCGTGGGGCTGTGGGGGGGGGGGGGGGTGTTGGGGGTGAAGGAAGTATGGACTAGGGTGTCCCAGAGGGAACGGTCCCTGCGAAAGGTGGACAAGGGAGGGGACAGGAATACGTGTCTAGTGGTGGCATCTCACTGAAGGTGGCGGAAATGGCGTCTGATGATCTTATGGATGTGGATGCTGGTGGGATGGTAGGTAAGGACAAGGGGAACCCTATCGTTGTTGCAGGAGGGAAGCGAAGGGGTGAGGTCAGAGGTGGGGGATGCTGCCAGACGTGCTGAGCTTTTCCAGCAACTTCTGTTTTTGTTCCTGATTTACAACATCCACAGTTCTTTCGGTTTTTATTTAGTATTTAACTCATTATCACATCTCTTCTAGGCATGCCCACCTTGAATAAGTTCTGCTCCTCTCTCTGACGGGATTTCCATTACGATCTTTCTTCTTGCCCACCAACATTCATTTCACTGTCACTCCTGGTGTTTGACCAGGTATTTGCTAAAACTCGTTTCCACAGCCGTATCACATTCCTCAGTGACTGCCTCCGGCTCAGACTCACCCCATGTGGATTCTAACTGACGTTTTATCCCTCGTGTTTTGAATCCTCCCAGGATCACAGATATCTCCGTGATGTTCAACATTCCACAGACAGCTGCTCTCGCTGCATCCTGAGATCCACACTCAGTGCCATGCAGCACTACATGCACACTCTCAGCCTTTCTCTCCAACAGCTTCGCAACACACTGGCTCAGGGTTGCACCACTCTGCAGTTCCACTTCATGCTCCAGCTCATACGTCGTGCTAACAAGAAACCTTTTCATTTCCTTTCAGATATCAAGGCCCACAAGATGCAACAACTCAGAGATACCCAGGGCCCTCTGGAACCTTCCTCTCCTCCCCTTCTCTCAGACTCCATCCCCTCCCCTAATCCCAACTCCTGTCAGGTACTCACCATCCCTCCTAACCTTCCGCTCTCCGATGCTGAATGTTCTGTACTCAGCAAAGGCCTCAGCTTTATCCCTCTGTGCCCCCACTTTAATGAATTTTGGGCAAGACATGGTGTTGAACTCTTCTTTCCCTGTCTTCACCTCTGTGCCCATTTGTTTGGGCAAGAGTCCTCTCCTCATTGCACAGACCCCTTTACGCAGCTCCAATACTCTCCCTCTACCTGGACCCCTCCCTCTGACCTTTTACCTGCACTTGATCTGTTCATTGAGAACTATCGACGTGATATTGGTCACCTCAATTTCTCTGCCCCTCTCACCAAATCCAACCTATCTCCCTCCGAACTGACTGCACTTTGTGCACTTAGATCCAACCCTGACTTTGTTATTAAGCCTGCTCGTAAGGGTGGGGCTGTTGTAGTCTGGCGTACTGACCTCGACATTACAGAGGCTCAGAGCAGCTTTCAGATGCCTCCTCCTACCTTCCCCTGGGCCATGACCCACCATGGCACATCAGGCCATTGTATCAACTAGAATCACTGACCTCATTTCATCTGGTGACCACACCCCTAACCCCCGCCACCATTGCCTCACACAGCTCGCTTCGACCTCCTTCCAAAAATCCACAAACAGGACTGCCTGGACAGACCTATTGCTTCAGCCTGCTCCTGCCCCACAGAACCCATCTCTTCCTACCTTGACTCAGTCTTCTCTCCCCTGGTCCAATCCCTGTCCATGTACATTCTTGATTCCTCTGATGCTTTACACCGGTTTCAAAATTTCCAGTTTGCAGGCTCCAGTTGCCTCCACTTTACCATGGACGTGCAATCTCTGTACACATCCATCCCCCACCAGGAGGGTCTCAGAGCTCTTCGGTTCTTCCTGGAGCAAAGACCTGAACCACCCCCACCAGCCACCACCCTCCTCCACTTGGCCGAGCTCATCCTTACCCTCAACAACTTCTTTTTCAACTCATCTCATTTTCTTCAGGTCAGAGCGGTGGCCATGGGTACCCACATGGGCCCCAGTTATGCCTGTCTCTTCATGGGGTATGTGGAGCGTTCCTTGTTCAAGTCCTATTCCAGCCCCCACTCACAATTCAAATATCAGAGCCAGTAACTAAGACATGTATGTTTGAAAGTATAGATGTCTTCAGTCTTATAAAAGACTATTACTTTTGGAATATTTAATGTCTTGTTCTTATCTTTATAAAGAACATATTTCATGATTCACCATGAAAAGCATGGAGGAAATTTACAAAAAGTAGTTTGCAGTTAATACATCTCAAATATCATTTTGAAAGAATACACAACATTTTCACATCATTAGATCAGATTTTACTTTCATGAAACAGCAATAAATTCCAAATAGAGGGGTGTAGAGTACCGCAACCAAGAAACAGCAATGAACCTTCCTAAGCATGAATCAGTAGTCAAAAAATAACTATCAACAAAAGACCCAGAAAATCACGCAATCATGTGAATACTTTTTCAGAGAGAATTAAGTGCTATGTTGTTTTCTTAGAAGTTGAGAGCCTAGTATTAGAAATAAGGTTTCTAAAAGACAAACAATTAAAAAAATATATCGCTATGAAATGACAGTAATCAGTTTCTTGTTCTGTGCCTTAAATGTGTCGAATGACATATTTTGTTCAAGGCCAGTCTGATGATCTCTAAACTGGATCCTCGTGGAGCATCAAGGGTCATGGGTTGACAGCATATTATGCCACTGGTGGTGCATCTTGGCATCCACCTGCCATCTGAATTTTCTGCCCACTGCTATGTGGGGGCTGTGTCCTTGGCATCTTGCACTATTCTAATGACACTGAAGAGAATCTCAAGGAGCAGCACCTCATTTTTCCACCAAGAATTTCACAGCCTTCATGACTCACCAGACTTCTTCAATTTCAGATCAGAACTGCTACCCCTCCTTTCTGGGTGGCAGCTTTTACTTTTCCTGTGCGGAAGCTTCAAAACATTGTTGTTTTCAAGGACTCTTTTCTGAGATTTTCTGGAGGGATACAGTTTGATTTTCTTAGGCTATCTTTGGAATTTGGGGCTCTCTTCTCCAATCTCACTAACTCATTTGTTCAGTGATGCGGCTGCATAGTAACATTACCTTTTGTATCTGGGTCACCTTCTTCAGATGGGAAAGAATGCACAAATACCAAAGATTGTGTGTCTGTGTTTATAGTTACTTGTATTACGCAACGATATATACACACATATTATAATGCAATCCTTCAGCTTACAATCTATGAATATAGTGTTTAGTTAATTCATTATAAACAAATCTCCCATACTCCATTGGCAAAATAAAAATCCTAACTACTAGGTGCAAGATAACGTATTGGGAAAGAGTCTGATATCTGCAGTCCCTTTAAAAAGAAATAATTGCAAGCAATTAGCACTCTTCAGTATTCCTTTGTTTTGTTGAGCTAATTTAAAATTTATTTTCCCTCAATACTGTTTAAAATGAGAGTGATGATGAACACATCAGTATACTGACTTCCAAAGGTAAAACTGCAACAAGAGGGAATATACAAATTATTGCTTGTCTGGCTTCCCACTGTTAGATTCAACCACTCTTGTGCTTGAGTTCCACATTCTCCCCACTTTTTAGGTAAGGATTGTCTATTTCTCATTTCCAGCTTAAATGGGAGACATTTGAAACAGTGCTCCCAAGTTCTAAAGTTGCCCAACCTCTCAGCACTTACCTTGCCAAGTTCCCTCAGAATGTTCTAAGTTTCAAAAGATCACCACCATTCTTCTCAATGCCAATGAGGATGAGCCCAATCTGCTCAGCTTTTCTTGATGAAAAAATGTTTACATTTCAGGAATCAGCCTGGAGGACCTTCTCGGAGCTATTTTCAGTGCAGGTATTTCCCCATAAGTAAGGAGACTAAAATTATATTTCAGGTAAAGTCTCACCAATGCCCTGTACAGCTATAGTATGACCTCCCTACTTGTGCATTCCGTCCCTCTTGTCAATAGTCCATGGGCCTTCCTAATTACTTGCAGTACTTGCATCTTAACTTTGTGATTCAAATTAATGACACCCAGATTCCTCTGTTATTTAACTAAGTCACATTACAAATTCACAACAGCGAAACACCAAAGGTTTTTTTTTGTGACACTTCAACTGATTCACTGGCCACATCATAATTCATTGGTTTGCTACAGCTTCTAAAATATTAAAATACAGATTACTTGTGTTTGTGCAAACTTTGTCTGTTGCCACCATGGTGCTATTTGACAACCATTTCACAGAATATCAATGTAATGTTGGGCTTCTGAGGATTATAATGGCATTTCACTATACGCGTTGTCATACTGCACCTTCCATATAAGGTCTGGAGCTTGTTGACCTGTGGTTGTATCTTACCTGAAAGGTTCACTCTCGTGAACGTCGAGAGCAGCACCTCGTATCCTTCCCTCTTTCAGCCCTTGAGCTAAAGCCTTCTCATCAACCAATCCGCCTCGGGCTGTGTTTACCAAAAATGCTCCCTGTCTCATCTATGGACCAAACAAGAAGAAGAAAGAAGAGTTTTGTTCTTACTCTATTACCTTCACATCATTTCTGGAGTCAGTCAGGGCAAAATGCAATACCCCACAGAAGATATTCAGAAATGTCATGACAATTCCTTGACAACTTTAAAATAAACAAGTCAAACAAATTGCAGTTTCATATAAAACAAACCAAATTCACAGGGGAAAAAAATGTTTTGGACATCTGTGGTCAGTAGAAATTCTGTAACATCTACTGCGAGGCTTTATTTATGCTTCAACTTTACACACAATAATAAAGAGTTAGGCTAAAATAATTGCACACACTGTGTAATGGAATCATTACAAGAGAGGCCCTTCAGTGTGGAACAACCTACTCGACCTCAGCTGGTTTAAAATACAGACACTGCCACATCTCTCTGAACATTGCAACTCTGCAGTCATTTTTGAGCGAAATTCCAGATTCAGTCTGGTATGGTCCAGATCTTTCCGTACAACCAAAAATGTGTTATGAAAATAAATTTGATTTACAACAATAGTTTCTACCAAACCCACTGTAAAACTGGTTAAAAATGTAACTCAAAAAGAAGTCAGCTCTGAGAATTTAAACTAATTCAGTGGATTGACAGCTATGGTTCCATGACACAGCAATGGGTGTTCACTGGTGCTGGGGCCAGAAGGAAGAAAAGGAAGTTGTTGGGATGGAGCATCTTTGTTCTTGCTAAAAAAGAGATTTGCAGATAGGACCAGACTCTGCCTCTAAGAGTTGGTGGGGGGTGGCACATTACCAAATGCCATTTGGGAATTAATGTACACATTGCAGAAGTCAATATCATCTGAAAGAAAAGGATAACAAAAGGCAAAAAAAGTCACTAGATGCAAAATATCCTAATTATGCGTTAAGTGTGAATAGAACACAGGGAACAAAATACCTTTTTGTGAATAACATAGCCCCGGTGGTATGGTTCTGGCAGAACTCAGGCAGCAACAGCTAAACCAGTAATCACCAAGTTGGCAATTTCAATTTATAGATTATTGCAACTCAATTAGTGGAATACAGATACTATCTGCATTCTGTTCACTGTCCCAGAAACACCTCTTTTTTGGAAGAAACAAGCCCATAGCAATGCAATTTTTAAAAATATCACAAATTTTATTCTTTAAGCATACATTTTTGGTCTCATATTTGAGGAGGGGATATACTTACATTGGAAATAGTTTAGAACTTTCAATAGATTGATTCCTGAGATGAAGGGGTTTTTTTTTGGAGGAAAGTTTGAGCAAGTTGATCCAATACTCATGGTAGATTACAAGAATGAGAAGTTATTTTGTTGAAATCTACAGGATTCTGAGGGAGCTTGATAGATTAGACAGAGGTTTTTCTAGTTTTGGAGGCATTTTGAACTTGGGATTGCAGTTTCAAAATAAAAGAGGTCTCTCATTTAAAACAGAAATAATAAGAAATTTCCTCTCTCCAAGCGTTGTTAACCATTGCAATTATCTACCCAAAGAGCTGTGAAGGCTGGGTCATGCAATATATTTAAAATTGACTTTATCATATTCTCCATCTACAAGGGAGTCAAAGGTTATGAGGGAGCAGATGTGAAAATGGGGTTAAAGGCCCCGATCAGATCACCTATGATCTTACTGAATGGTGGATCAGCCTTGAGATACTAAATGGCTTCCTCCTGCTCATATTTCTTATGTTTTTATATTGTCAGAATAAATACACTCGTTATTTGATATTTTTCCATTAAAATATGGCATTCATTAAGAAAATTTGTTAAATTAAAAAGCAAATAAAACAAAGGAAAGAGAAATTGCAAAAAATGAAAACTGACACGTCAACATCTTCAAACACATTGTAAATAATTGTTATTCTCCTCTTTATTATTTACAAGATACTTTCTCTCCATTGGACTCAATCCCATTGTCTGCTATGAAGATGTAAATATGTGACTCTTCCTTAATCCTCTTAGAATGTTGATTTCAAACTTGTTGCCAAGACAAGGTCACAGGACACAGCAAAGAAATTTGATCTGCTGATCTTCCTTCTTGCCCTGCGGCATCAACAATGATCTAACCAAGACTATAAGATTGCCACATGGCAAGTTTTTGCCATTTCATTCTCTATCACATTGAAGTAGTGCAGGCGAGTTCTCCCTGATGTCCTGACCAATAATTATCCCTCATTCAACATCACAAAAAACAGACTGTCCCCTCATTATCACCTAGCTTTTTGTGGGAGTTTGCCGTCAGCAAATTGGCTGCCACATTTCTTTCATAACACTGACTACATTCAGAAGTACTTCATTAGATGTACAGTACTTTGAGAAGTCTGGTTATGAAAAACACTACATAAAAGCGAGTCTCTTTTTAATATCAAGAACTATGGAACAGAGTAAATGTAAAACACTGGCACAAATATTCCCCTCTGCAATGGACTGGATTACGCTAATTTTTCAGCTTTTAATTGGAGGAAATGACCACAGGGGGGGCAAGAGATATCAATGCTATTAGTTTTAGCTGTGACAGTTGTATGTGTGCAATAGGGATAGCTACCTTCTCCCTGATGTTGTATTATTTTTCATTTGTAAATTAAAACTAGAAACTAAGAAAACTCCAACGTGTGTGCGAGCCTACAGCCAGGATAAAAGTAGTATTACCTGTTTGATGGTGAAGTCATTAATAAGATGGTGGTTGTGTTCATTCAGGTTGCAGTGCAATGACACACAGTCACTCTGGTACAGCAAATCTTGCAGGGTATAAACTCTCTGTACGCCTAGAGATCGCTCAATACCATCAGGCAAGTATGGATCATAAAATATTATATTAAACCCAAAGATTTTGGCTCGAACAGCAACTGCTTGGCCGACACGACCTGCAAAAGACCAAATGAGCATAGCTTTAGAGTTTGTGTGATGGTGACGTAAGCAACAGTATCAACTGAATGATGTAACCAAAGCAGTATTTCAGTTCAATTTATAAAGTACAGGTAACAGTGAAAAAAATCCCAAGGAACTAAACAGCAGTATTATCAGGCAAATTTCTACATTCAGCCAAATAAAGAAATCTGAGAATAGGCTTAGCCAAAGTAGTAGATTTTATGGAGAAATTTAAAGCAGCATGGAGAAGCAGAGAGATTTTTGGAGGGATAATAACCATTTTATTGTATGTGCAGGTATTCTTGTTCAAAGAAACTTCCAATTATCCCAAACACAAGTTAAGCTCAGAGAAGTCCATATCATGGGAGAATTGCCAGCAATGTTTTGGAACTTCAGATTCTGGCCTAGGAAAGCCTAGAATGATTGTTGGCCTTAACAAATGTTTGCAGGGTCCCTGCTGTGAGGAAGTTTTGGCATCTTTCCAACTCCATTGTCTTGACTGAAAATAGATAATTGGTGAGGCTTCCATTTGCTGGCTAATCAATCAGACATTGGCACTAACAGAAGTCTTGAAAATGCCTACAGATATAATTTGTCCATGTTGCTAACACAACATGAGAAAAAAATAAGCTACTCAAAATATATATCTGAGAAAGTGGATTCATGAGCACCCTTTTTTAGGTGCCACAAAGACTTGCAGAAATCTGAAAACAGTGGCTGTGGCATGGGTGTATATTTGTTGGGCTATTTGCACGAATATGCCATATTGGTGAGGGCATTTCTCTGGCAGGGGTCACTGCACATAATGTGTAGAGTGGGCAAATCATGAGGTAAATCAGAATTTAATGCTGAATTGACACCAGCAAGACATTTGTGAGCTGAACATTCCATTTATCATTCTCTTGGGGCCTTACAGAAGTGAACATACATTCAGTAGCAGGATCTCCCATCAGGCCTTCTAGTTATCGGTTCATATTTTTTGACTGTTGCTATCATTCTACAAGTTTTTGGTTTTCTATAGAGATTTTTCAACTTGCAAAATTCTAGAGGCAGTGGAGTAGCAGGTGGTAAAGGATTTTTTCTTTGCTGATTTCAAGGCTTCTGTCAAATCTGTTCTTTTTAGCCACGGTGTTCTCGTTAGAATACAGCATGGCTGGGAAAATGAACTGAAGTTGCACAGATCAGGATAAGTTGTTGGAAAAGGGAGTGGGGAGAAGAGCTGTCAGAATGAAACCATTTTGCTAAGGTTGTTGACGGAGTAATTTATCTACCTGAATCAAGAGTGAAAGGAAGTCCTCAGTAAGATCTGCCACTTGTTACAGCCACATTGCAGCCTCATTGGAGCATGACAGCAAGTCTGGCCTGGTTGCCAGGGAACAACAAGGCAATGGCAGAGTATCAAGTGTGGGAAAACAAATTTTTCCTCCTCGAGAGGACAGCAGACCTGTGCTAAATGGAACCAATGCCTGGATTATAAAATAGTGAAGCACAGATTGGTGAATGGATCCTGAAAGTCCATTTTGCACAATGTAAACCACAGTAATGATGGAAGCTGACTTGAGTATCCAGTGCAACATTGGATGGTTGTTACTTGTGCTGTAACAGAAACTGCAACAAAGGCCATTAGATGCTGCATCATAGTTGGGTCCAAATGTGCTTACATGGAGCTGGTCACCATTATCATGCTGGAAAGGATGCAATTCCAAAGCTCTAGAAATCTCTGTACTGAGTTGGTGTTGCACTCCTCCATGGATAATAATTGCATGTCTTCCCTTTGAAGGTTTCCTAACACACCAAGCATGCTGTTGTGCCTACCTGGCAATACTTTTTCTGTAGACTACCCCATCAAAGGCCTCATCTAAATCCCCTGAGTGGAGTCCATATGCGACTTCAGCCTCCAACAGCCTGAAATCTCCATTATTTTTGGCCCTTCTCTAGCAGCACTCATGCCATTTCTCACCATTGATAGATTCCACATCTAATCTGACCTCCACATTTTACATATTGGCACATCTGCCCAACGATACCAGCACTATCCCCTCTACTTAATACTAAAAATGACTGTGATGTTTAACTTTTAAACTTTGTTTCTTTATTTTTCTACCTCGTACCTAAGATTTTGTACCTTGGTACCTTTGTACCTAAGATGAAGCAAGGAATTTGTACTTTTGGTACCTTAGGTACCTTTGTACCCAAGATGAAGCACTTTTCACTGTACTCATGTATGTGAATACATGTGACAACAAAATCTAATTCTAATTCTAAATGTGCAGGAATGCCTGGCCCTCCAATTAGTTTCTGCTGCTATTGACTATACACCATCTTGTCTTCAAGAATGTGGGAAGTGTGCGAGTGCTGTGCAATCTATTCGGGTGACATGGTTGAATAGTTGGCAATATATGCAAGCTGTGAGATGTGTGTGTGAACTATACAGTAATGCTAAATCAGTGAATGTGCAATAAAGACTATAAATGTCATTCTGTGTCTTGGTTAATAGAAAAAGTGTTGCAGTGGCAGGGTGTAGTGATTCAGTGGTGTTTGAGGCTAGTTGTGCATTTGGAAGGATATGATATTTGAAAATCATTTCAGTGACTGTGACCACACATTTGAGATCATTGCATCCCTTGTGGTACTCTACCAGATCCTCTGGGTTTGGCATCAGGGTCTGACCACAGTAATCTTCTCCCACTGTGTTTTCAGCTAGCCCCATGCACTTAGAAAACAGCTCTCCTTCTTTTCACCTCCTTCACCGAAACCTCTAGTGCAGAATTGAAGCTCACTCTCCCCAATGTTGTGCCATCCTTCACTCTTTTCCAAGTCAGCTACAATTCCTGTCAACACCTGGCTCTAGCCACAATGCAGCTTCCCATTAAAAGATGCAAGCTAACTTTAAGTGTTGTCAGCAAATGCCAAAATGACTCTGGGCCCCCTGCGGATGGGTGCAGCCAATTAATAATGCATTCAGTGTTTGTTGATACAGTGCGGAGCAGGAGGAACACAACAGGTCAGGCAGCATCAGAGGAGCAGGAAAGTCGATGTTTCGGGCCTAGACCCCGAAACATCGACCCTCCCATTCCTCTGATGCTGCCTGACCTGCTGTGTTCCTCCTGCTCCGCACTGTATCAACTCTGACTCCAGCATCTGCAGTTCTTGCTATTTCATTTAGTATTTGTTACATGCTGAAATCATTTTATTGAGCAAGGAGCTGACAATGTCTAAAGCACATTTAGCAGACTTAAGTTAAATCACATCACAAAATCAAATTGGTACTTTGGACACTATCCAACTGAGCCTCCCTTATTTTTCCCTAACTCAATACTTGCAACTAAAATAATTTTATGATGAACGGGATTATACAGTAGAAACCTTCTCAATAGTTGGTTGACAGAATGTTAAACTTCAGACAGATATGTTTGGCGCAGTAAACAGTTAATTAAGTTTCTTTATTACATGGCAACTCAGCTCTTTCACCTGACTATGAAGGGCATGTATTTAGCGACAGATTAATGGCAATAGCGCTGTAGGCAACAGCACTACATATCTTCCCAATTTCAGTCAAGTAAACAATGTATAAAGAAAAGCTTTAAAAAAAAACACTTCAAGGTGGCTAGAGGTAACTAGCATCCAGGGATTCTACTCTGTCCCTCTGGCTCACAATTATCCTCTTACAGATGCTATCTAGTTCTGTACTTTTATCTTACAATACAAAACCCAATATCCAATGCCAAATACTTAATTTAAGTCATAAGCCTTCAGACATTGCTAATTTAATGCCAGAATTTCAAGTCACACTGGCATGGTGGCTCAGTAGTTAGCACTGCTGCCTCACAACGCCAGGGACCCGGGTTTGATTCCAGCCTTGGGTGACTGTCTGTGTGGAGTTTGTACATTCTCCCCGTGTCTGCGTGGGTTTCTGCCAGGTGCTCCCGGTAACTTCCCACAGTCAAAAGATGTGCAAGCTAGGTAGATTAGCCATGGGAAATGTAGGGTTTCAGGGATAGGGCAGGGGAGTTGGGTGTGGGATGAATGTTCTTCAGAGTTTATGGTTGAATGGATTTGTAATTGGGCATGATTCGGACAACTATCACAGCTACAGCTGAGGGTCCTGACACACACTTAATGAAGAGTTTCAGATAAAGAGCAGCTGCAGTATAATCACTAGGTCATTAGACACAAAGTCATTCTATTCAATATTCTATGAACAAGCCAGTAACCCAGCAAGCAACTACAGTTCAAACAGTTGCACGTTTCCTTAGTAAATGGTATATATTATAAATATAAGCACGTGTAACGTCTTGCTCACAGTGACACATGTTTAAATGTGCAATTTAACATTCTTGCCAGTGGAAAATTATATCATTTCCATCACAACTCTGTAAAGGTTTTGCAGCATAGATTTTGCTTAACATCAGCGGTAATCTGTTTATTTTAAATGGGGTACTGACAGCATTGGCGAGGTCCTGTGATCCAGTTGGTAGTATCCATGTTGGTGAGCCAGAAATACTTGATAAGAGTTCCACTCAGGCACTTGATAACCAGGCAGGAGTGTTCCTAATGTGGTCAAACTTGCTAAGTGTCAGCTTGCCAATTCTTCCAACATGTCAATGGCAGGCAGTAAGTGTGTAAGATTCTTGGTCACTCTGGGGAGTGCAGGCAATGGCGTCCCTGCCATTTTCTTCATTGCCATGCCATCCTGCCCTTAACGAAAAAGGTGGCCAAGGGACCAATTAAGGGCCACATTCCAGAGCCACTGGTGTTTGACCAGCAATGAGTGGGGCCCCTGTCATGTGGAGAAACTGCCAGCTAATTCCTAGCAGTCAGAAGGCTGACGGGGAATCTGACTGAAATGCACAACATTCTGAGGGGCATAAATAGGGAGAAGAGGGCATAGATAGGGAAAAACCTTTCCCCTTTGGAGAGATGTCAGTAACCAGAGAACATTGTTTTAAGGTATGGCTTAAGGGGGATTTGAGGAAAAGATTTTTCATTCAGAGGATTGTGGGTGTCTGGAACTCACTGCTCGAAAGGTTGACAGAGCTGGAAACCCTCAAGACATTTAAGAAATGTTTGGATGAGCATTTGAAACACCATAGACTATGCGGCAAGCGCTGGAAAAAGCAATGAGAATCGATGGATGTTTGATGACCAGTGCAGACATGATGAGCCAAAGGGCCTTTCAGTGCTATCACAACTCTATAACTCTCCTAGTTGGGCACACATTGGCCCAGGCCAGACTGCCCCAATAAGGCTGCTGGCCCTCACTGAAACCTATCACACACAAACAGAAGCCTGTCTGATTGGCCCAATTACCCCCCACACCCTACTTGCTTGGTTGGTTGGGGAGGGCTAAATCCTTCCACGTTGTCCTCTTCTTCCAGGTGCAGTTCTGACAGCAGCCACCTCCAATTAGTTGCCCACCATTTGCAAAACATGACCCTTGGTTCCAATGGATGCTGCAGTGGGGTCGTCCTACTTCATTGTCAATGTGAGTCCTTCCGAACCCTGAGGACAAGATTTCAGTTCTCATGCCCTAGAGCCGTCTATTTTAGAATTAATATTGAGTCAGATTTAGTTAACAAACTACCAATGCATAAGTATTTATCCCACCAAGGTCAACAGTGCTCTTGAAAAGGGACGGGGTTGGGACAGTGAGGCGTTTGTAAAGGTGAAGAATCAATACTAAGGCTAGGATTTTCATTTTATTAGATACAACCAGCAGCAAGTCATGACAAACAGGAAGGGAAATTAAGGATAAACAAGGAACTATTTACACTATGTACATGATCGGGCTGAGGAATTTCTTTGTCTCAGTCCCCTCCCTTCCCATTAGCCCTCTCACCACCAAAGATACCCTTTCTTTGTCCAGCCAGAATCCATTCAACCGCTCAGCTGCCCTCCCTCACCATTCTTAGCTGCTGGTGGAGGTCTCGGACAACTGCTCAGCTCCCTTGCTCAATACCCTTCATCACTGTCACCACTTGTTGCTGGAGGTCCACTTACAGAATGACCAGTAACCTCCTCCAATTTACCACTGAAACAAAGCAATCAAATGAGCTCCATTTTCTCAATGTATTAGGTGAGAAATCTGTTAAATCTGAGAAATCTGTTCTCTACCACTAGCCACTGAAGGCATACACTCACTGGAGAACAGTTGAGATTGTTAGGATTCCTACCGTTCCATGGACTGCTAGATCAACCTTGTTTGCTACCTTGTGAATAGGGCCCTAGCCATCTCCTCACAGGATAAGAATGATGCGGAGATCGAATATATGAAAACTATCCTGCATGACATTCATTGCCCTCACCAGTTTGTCACTTGTTGTATATATTGCAGAACTCATGAAAAGGCCAATGGCCACCAAATCTGACCTATAATGGTGCTAAGTCTATCTCAGATTACCTTGGACATGGAAGCTCTCTCAAAAACATGAACAAACAAAGCTGTCTCTCTCTCACTGTTACTTTGCAGTAAAAACACCAGTGATTTTCTCCAATAATGGAATGCTGCCAACAAGCCAAAAAGACGTTTTGTTTTGCCTACCACGCAAATGAGAAATGTGATATAGGATTTGCAGTGCTGGTGTGATGCCTATTGTATAGGTTGTACATCTCAACAATGGGCGCACTGTATCAAACAACACATTCTGTTGATCATTCCTAGCAGCGGCATGCTCAACCAGGTCTCACTTGCAAAGCTCAGGGCACTATACCTAAAATTACTCGTCATTCTGCTATTGGATGTTTTTTAAATAACCCTGACTGTGCTACAAATTACACTGGATAACCAATTATCAGTTGGCTCACACTGCAATACATTTGCACAAGCTACAACCTTCATACACAAACACACAGGACCATCTTTATGGAAGCAAAAGGAATTAGTATATACATTACGTCGTTCCCAGGGGGAAAAGTAGTGTCTTGGAGACCGTCAATCTCAGCTGCAATCCCATGGCAGTACCCTGATTAATCAGAATGTACCTGCCAAATCTGAGAACTAAACTGACAGTCAGCTGTTCCTGCTGTGTCTTCATGCCAATGTTAGCCCAGCCCACGAGCACCCCTACTCACGTTGCACAAGTGGTGCTATTTTTTCCAAGTCTGTTCCTTGCACCTTAAGATAGATGAGTGCAAGATGAAAGGTTTCAACTCAGTGTCTACTGAGATTGATTGATTTTTGTCATCCAAAGGTATCAAGAAAATTGGATCAGACAGAAGTTGTAAATCGGTCTTCACTTTACTGAATGGTTGAACAGGCTCAAGGGGCTAAAAGGCCTATTCCTGTTCCTACGTTCCTCACAGCAAGGGTTAAACCAAGTGAAACATGTCTAATACTGATCTGTCTGTGATCGGATAAAACAGAACAAATGGGAGATTGATCCAAGCCTCTTTGTGGTCTCTATGGCTTAGGCTTTCTTGGATAAAGTCAGCAAGCCATTCGTGTCACCAAGATTAGTGTTATAAACATTATAAACACGATTGAGGTGTGAAATACTCAACATACATTTATTTGCAATCTTTCAGAACTGTTAACTTCATTCAATATTTGGATACTGGTGAGACTATCAAGATAATTAAATATCAAAATGATTAGTCAGCAAAATTCTAATCTACAACAATATTCCTATCATCATTTGTGGTTGTGGATGACTAAAAGGTCATATTTCTAGAGCAGGTGACAGAGAAACTACAAAATAGATGTGCTGCACTATATTTTTCTAGCCCTTTCATTCAACTTAAATGAACACTGAACCTGAATTACAATGATTTGGTCTGACTCTTTATTACCATAACTCTTTATGACTCTTGGCTACATGGGTGCTCTGCAGCACAATAATTTGGAACATGGTGTGCTGCGTAACAAACAGATTACATACAATGAATGCCCCCTTTAAATTGCCCCGCAATCTTAAAACAACCGTGCAATACAATAAAGAGGCTGCAAACAATTAAAAACATTTAAAACAACCTGCATTTATATAGCACCCCTAACTAGTATATCATTCCACGTCACTTCCAAAGATGCAATCAGAAGGGAAAAAAACACAATGCAACTCAAAATCACAGTCAAGTTTAGAGCTGAGCAGTCAAAACAATGTGTGATGTGTTTTGCCAGTTGTCAGTTAACAGCTTTTCAGGATATCTCATGCTGAGAAAATGGTGATGGCAAGTATCTGTAATTTTTGTTCTTTGGCCAGAAGCCTCTTACTGGCTGATCCATTAAATGGTACTGAGGTCCTGTGATGGAGGAGATTACAGTTCTAAGTAATCTCTCTTCCAGCCTCTGGAACTGAAAGCAGCCACGAAATATAAAGGGCACCGGAACAGGCAGGAAGAAACAGAATTGTTCAAGTAAAAATGAAATACTATTTATTGTACTGGATAAAAGGAACTACCAGAAGATATTTAAAGATTTAACAAGTAGTTCAAATGACATCTCCTTTGTGTATTCCTCTAATTGTAGATAAGCTGAAAGCTCATTTACCATTGTGATAAATTTAGATAATTTCACTAAACAGAACTATTGAACCAGAATTCCTTTGCTTCATTTCCTGTTTTGACAGGAAGCCAATATCTAGGAAATCTTTTGCCTCTGAATTGTTTTGCATTGTATTCATTCATATTTATGTAAATATAGTTTATTATCAAAACCGGTACAACAAACTATTGAATGTTCTTTAGGAAGTCATGGAAATAAACTTCCTGTGCACCTTTTGGAGGAAGGCAGAAAGAATCTTTTGACCAGGCTCTCCAATCACCTGAGTGATCAATTTACTAATTTCTGTTTTGTTCAATCTGAATAAAGAACAACTGGACAGCACTTGATCAAATGTAAAACCCACATCAACCCCTTCTAATGCATAATTACACAAAATCTTGCAGAGCTAACTTAAGACATCAGAGACCTACAAATAGCTGTGTATTTTGAGCAAATAAAAGCAAAAGGCTGCCAATGCTGGAAATCTGAAATAAAAACAGAAAGTGCCAGAGAAACTCAGCAGGTTTGGCAGCTTCTGTGGGGAGAAAAACAAAGTTAATATTTCAAGTCCAATATGACCCAACTTTATTCCTCTCTCCACAGATGCTGCCAGACCTGCTGAGTTTATCCAAAAAATTCTGTTTTTACACATTTTGAACAAACTGCTTCTGGATGATTTGTTTCTTTGGCACACTACCAACGTGAATTAATCTCAACATCCAGGTTGAAAAGGATAATGTTTGATATGTTGTACACATGGTGCATTTTTGAGAAAATCAAAAATACAAGGTGGAGTAACAGGTAGAAACAGGTAATTTTTTTTTGGATTTATTCACAGGATGAGGGCCTCACTGGCCAGGCAGCATTTATTGCCCAGAGGCAGTTAAGAGTCAACCACATTGCTGCAGGTCTAGAGTCACATGTAGGCCAGACCAGTAAGGATGGCAGTTTCCCTCCCTAAAGGACATTAGTGAACCAGATGGGTTTTTCCACAATCGACAATGGATTCATGATCATCATTAGACTCTTAATTTCGAATTTTTTTAAAAATTCAAATTCTACCATCTACCGTGGCGGAACTCGAATCAGAGGTTCCCAGAACATTATCTGGGTCCAGCGATAATACCACTAGGCTATCGCCTATAACTCTGTACAGTTACACAGACCTCAATTTTCCAACCAATTAAATTAATGGACCAAAACTCAGGAATTACACTCTGTGGGCCCAATCTTATGGTTTTTGGGCTGAGTGCAAGTTGCATCGTGTGTCTCAGAGGGATTTCAGGTAGGCTTAGTGCGAAACCTGATGAAATTTCTCACTGTATCTTACCAAACTTGTCTCATTAACTGCCTACCATCCCTTACAATGTCTTTCTCATTCAATTCTATCCCTACCTTACCACACAGTGGTCCCGAAACAACTCACCACTCAGTGGATATCCACTGAAAGACCATATTCCTTGTATCTGTGCTATCTTTAAAAGCCCATTATGCTCCCAGAAAGGTGCTGTCAGTCTAGAGGCGCCCTGCATGTCCTGATGGATGGGGCGGTGCAAATGTAAGACATCCTCTTGCCCTAGGACCAGCAGTAGAGGCCTCAATGCCAGATCATTTCTGAGGCTGCCACCTTCATCAGTGCAGTCTCAGCTGTCTGGACAATTGCCAAGCACTGGAGGAAGAAGGTAAATGACTGTCTCCACTCCACCAGCATAAGTGCCACCACCTTCTCTCTGATATCTCACAGTTACTCTATCTCTGCTCCTGTACCCACCTCCAACCAAGGTTCATGGTCCACCATGCTCACTACTGCCTGCAACATTTTCCCCTCACTCGCTATCACCCACCCCCACCTCCTACACCACTAACCCTGCATGCCCTACGAGCTGCTTAGTCATTCACTTGGGTCAACTCCCTACCTGCACCAAAGGCAGCTGCTGTTCCACCCACTTTTAAGTCCCATAATGCCAGCATCTCTCTCATTTCGGGAGGAAAGCAGCACCCAATAGAGTCATGACAAGTGCTGAGCTGCCTGACATCTAGCTCCTCACCACTTAAATGAACAGCATCCTGATTTGACCACCCAAGCAGCTCAATGACCATGTTCAAGCACCTGGACTGGTATCGGAGGCTACCCTTGACTTGCTGTGCCATAATCCCCTGACTGATGGCTATTCCTCTTCACTTGACTGAGGCCTACTGGCAACCATGACAAGTTCCCTGGCTTTGTGTCTGTGTCTGCTAAATGGAAAGGCAAGACAGGAGTAATATCTCTGGCTGAGAGGGCAAAGCGTAAAAGGCAAGACAGTGCAAGGCTGAGATGCTGTCAGCATCCAGGTAGGCTTAGTGTGAGTGAATGCTATGGCAACAAACAGCCTAGAGATACAGCCTGGTCCAATCCATGTCCTAGGTATGTCAGCACAGTCTCCTTGTTGTCACTGCAGCATTACAATGACAGTCACCGGCCTGAACTGCAGAAGCGTACTGTAAGTAGATCAGAAAGATGCCAAAAGCTGACACATTTCAGATGCCAATATTCATGGACATGGGGTGCCTGTGGCTCATGCAGCATGCCCTGAGATGTTGTCGCCTGGTGCCCAACATGAAGGTAGTTTGCAGTCAGCAGCAACCTCAAGTTGCTAGGTACTTACTCTGACTTCTAAATCCTGGATTCTCAACATGTATCTTCATACCTCCTCCCTCACCCCCATCCCAGGCCCCAAGAAGACTTTCCACATCAAGCAGATGTTCACCTGCACATCTGCCAATGTGGTATACTGCATCCTCTGTACCCGGTGTGGCTTCCTCTACATCGGGGAAACCAAGCGGAGAC
>NC_063351.1:25865691-25948834 GCF_021869965.1 Rhincodon typus | reverse complement strand
ACTAACCTCATCCCGCCCCCTTGACCTGTCCGTCCTCCCTGGACTGACCTATCCCCTTCCTAACTCCCTACCTACACTCACCTTTCCTGGCCCCATCCCCGCCTCTTCGACCTGTTTGTTTCCTCTCCACCTATCCTCTCCTCTATCCCTCTTCTATCCGCCTCCCACTCTCTCCCTATTTATTTCAAAACCCCCTTCCCCTCCCCCTTTTCTGATGAAGGGTCTAGGCCCGAAACGTCAGCCTCTCTGCTCCTATGATGCTGCTTGGCCTGCTGTGTTCATCCAGCCCTGCACCTTGTTGTCTCGGATTCTCCAGCATCTGCAGTTCCTACTATCTCATCTTCATTAGTGTGTTTGTTAAAATAGGAATCTGAATATTAATGAGATTAGTTGGGCTGTTAATAAGGCATCTGACAAGCAATTATCCCTCTTAATTGGCAACTACTGCTGCCTAGTGAGAAACTTGCCTTGCCATTTGGCAAATACATAAAAGATGGAGCAAGATGCTCTTGATATCAAGATCTGCCTTTCTGGACTTACGGATTCTGCCAGAAACCTTGTAATAGCCCAAGTCACTCAGGCTCCAATAGGATTCCACCCTATAAGATATCCTGAGTCGTACTGGCTGAGAGGATTATTTTCACACATCAATGATTAACTGTTGTATATTTCTAGACAGGAGCTAACCCTGAGAGTGACAGGTAGAAGTTAAATCACTTTAATCATTATTCTTTCCTCTCTTCTCCATGATCCCACATTGGCAACAATTCCCAAATTGAAATTCAATTTCAACTTCAATCTAGTAAATAGGACATTTTAAAGACTAAAATAAATCCACAACATTTAATTTTGTAATTCTATTAGATCAGCACTATCAACCTTTCAATCAGCAGAAACATTTCTGCAACATATATAAAATAGATTTGTCAGAAGTCAGTATTAATTTTGACTTTTGATCTTCATTCTTAGCAAAATTTGCTCTGAAAAAAAAATTAATTAGTACTGAAGTCAGTCTGCTAATAAATCAGCTGCTGCAGGCCTCTGCATTCAGATTTGGATTGATAAGTGGCAAGTGATATTCACATGATTCAAGTTCCAGCCAATGACCAATAGAGAAACACCCTTGGTATTCAATGCTTTATGATCACCGAATCCTCCACTATCAACCAAATTGAGAGATACAATTTACTAAAAACATATGAACATACAAATTAAGAGCAGCAGTAGGCATTTGGTGCCCCTAGACTGTTTAACCGTTCAACAAGGGACTTTGGAATGTGGCCTCAACTTCACATTCCCACCTATCTTTAATAACCTTTGATTCCCACCTCCACCACTCTTTGGGAAAGATGGTTCCAAAATCTTGTGACCCTCCAATTTATATAGGAGACCCCTTATATTCAAACTATGTTAGTGCTCTGATAGCATCTTCCAAACTGGCAAGCTCTATGCCTAGAAGGATTAAGGCAGAAGATGCACAGGAACACCATCTCCTGCAAATTCTATTCCAAGCCACACACAGTCCATCTGGATTTATATCATGTATTTCACTGTCATTGGACCAAAAATCCTGGAACTCCGTTTCCAGCAGCACTGTGGATCCACCTTCACTAAATCGACTATCTTGATTCAAGAAGATGGCTCATCACTATCTCCAGGGCAATTTGGGATTGCTAACAAATGCTGGTCTTCCCATTGCCATCTACATCCCATGAAAGAATGAATAATATAAAAAAAAACTATCAATTACATTGATTGAAATGACACTGAGTTGGACACATCATAGAGTGCAGCATCTAATAAAGTTAAGTCAATTTTAAAACCTTCATCACTGCCCAGAATTGGACAACAACCACCCATAATTACAGTGCACCTTTAGTTTAATGAAACTTCTCAAGGTGCTTCACTGGAGCAATACAAAACAAGGACGCACAGAGATATTAGGTCAGATGGCAAAAACTTGGTTAAAGGGGTATGCTTCAAATGTCTTAAGGAGGAAAACTAGATGGAGAGGCAGAAAGGCCAAAGTAATGAATAGCACAGCTACCAATGGTAGAGCAATTATAATTGAGAATGCACAACACACCAGAACTAAATTAATGCAAACACCTCAGAGAGTTGCATGGTGGGAGGAGATTACAAAGATATAGAGGGGCAGAGGTCATGGATAGATTTGAAAACATTGATGGAAATTTTAAAATCAGATGTTGCTTGACCTGGAGTCAATGCAAGGTCAGTGAGGAAAGGGAGCAATAGGGGACTAGACGAGATTAAAACACAGGCAGAGCCTGGATGAAGTCAAGTTTAGAAAAGGCTGAAAGTGGGAGATTAGCTAGAATGGGTTGTAATCGTCAGGTCTAGAGGTAACAACAGCATGGATAAGAGTTTGAGCTGTAGATGTATTCAGTTGTATATAATTGAGCAATGTTACAGCAATGAAAATAGCTGGTCTGAATCATTTTGTAAATATAAAGTTCGATACCCATCTCAAGAATCAAATGTATGAAGTTGAAAACAGAGCGTTTAAAATACAGCCAGAGAACTACCTGCTGACCTGCCCTAATGCTGTCAGCTAGATTTGTAAGTTGAAAGTACCAGGGGCAAATGCCCAGAGTTACTGGGCTCCTTGTTTAAATATGCATATTGAGTTCCAATGATATCTTTGGAACCTGGCTACATTATTAATCCCTTGTTGTTTCCCTGCCAACCCATATCCAATGGGAAGAGGTACCAGGGTTAGAAACAACAAAGAACGGCTGCCACTTTTAATTTATTAGAACTTTCTTATGAAGCAGAACTAACAGTATGATTGGATAAATCCTTTGCTACTTCAACTGAAAATGCTATCCACTGAATTTGAATACAACAATTAAGAATGTTGGCTCTGAAAGTGATTAAACAATATCTTCATTTTCACAATGATAATGAATAACAAATGAACACTCACTTGCAATAGTTAGATGTTCCTCTGTATCATGGTAAAAGATTTTAGGTTATGAACCTGTGTCAACAAGCTCTTCATCAGAGGGAGAAAGCAGCTTTATCTTCACCTTCGAAACACAGTCCTATCACACAGTGCTTACCAAAACCAATTAGTCCCAGAGTCTCCCCTCGGATCCTTGCTGCTCCTGATGCTACTTCTCGGATCTGCTCCACGCTCTGCACCCGGGTTCCCTCACGCAGTGCCTGGTATAGCCAAGTGTTCCGCCGGTATAAGTTCAGAATATGACAGAGGGTGGAATCAGCTGTCTCCTCCACTGCTGCTGCTGGGATGTTACATACTGCAATCCCTGCATAAGAGGAAGAGAAGCATATTAGGAGAGGGAAAAGGAAGGAAAGCCAAAATTAAATCTAATGAAATGCAATATTGAGCATGTATTGAGCATCAATAACAAGCAAATGCTAGCGGTGTTTCCTGGTGTAAAATATAAATGAGGAAATCCCGCAGCCCACAACTCCCCAACTCTCATGTGAAACTGAAGTAGGCAATTTATTCTGATGAAGAGTCACTGGACTTAAAACATTAACTTTGCTTTCTCCCCACAGATGCTGCCAGACCTTCTGAATTTCTCAGCCATTTCTGCTTCTGTTGTAGGCAATTTATTCATTAACTGTGTTTTCACTTTTAGGTTTCTTTACCTTCATTATTTTTCTGTAATGTACTTGAACTACATTCCTCTGATTTCATTGGCTTGTTTTGAAATCAGGTGTTTCAAATGACAGCAAATCCATTCTGTTTCCTTCAATTTCTCTCCAACTTCTCCACTCATTGCCTGAAGATGCAGGCTTATATTGAGCTGTGGTTCCATGTGCACTATTCCTCATATTGAATCTAGACAGTTTCCATTAGTCCACTGTTCAGTTGAGATGAAAAGGATGTGAGACAGATTGTGTATTCACTCAGTGACAAAATTGCCTATTTCTTAGCCATCAGGATTGAAAGCCACGGGTTTATATTGTTATCACCATGAGTCAGAACCATAGAGTGCTGTGGACATTTTTAGTCTTTAATTCCAAAATGTGTTTTTTTAAACAAGAAAATTGCTACAGAAACAATAACTGGAAGCGTAAAAAAACTTGTGTGTGGGACCGATGGATTGTTACATCTAATGGTGCCAAAGAAACTTCAAATAGATCATACTGTGATGTCTGGTGACTCCAAAGATAAAAAGGGCTGATAAGTCCTGCTCAACAGCAAGCCACCATCTGCAGATTATCTTCCCATGTTTTGGGTTTTCCCTTTGAAGAACACACCACGACAGGGTTTAGAAAGCCAGTTTCAACTCTACTAGAGTGGATTTGTGGGACTGAGCGCTCTCATGTGTACCAGCCTGGGTTCGATCACAGCATGCTGTGATAGCCATAGGTGAAGAACCATTGCCTAGTTACCGCTGTGTGAAGACTCTTTCTCACTTGAAGTGCTACTAACCAGTCAAAAACAAAACAGAATAACAAAGGACTCTCTCTAACCATGAACGATGGAATTCAATAATAGTCAAAGATGAACAGAACTATACGATCTCAAACAATCCGCAAAGCTGTTCACCTGCCAATGTCAACACTAATTCACTGCAATGGCTGTAATGTTCCACTGTTCACTGTTCATGAACAATTCACAGACTGATCCAAACACCTGTCTGTTTAACATTTATCCTTTTGCCTCACGTCTTATTTCTAAGCTGCATGAACGTGTGTCATATTACCAATTCTTCTTGTGTTTAGTAATTACTGAACTCCATTTGTTAATTCAAGAAAGGCTGCTTAAATTGTCTCCTTCCAAAATACAAGTTCATTTGGGTCTGGGAGAGAGATATCCATAATGGAAGGGATCCTTTTTATATTAACTTAGTTGCAACAAACAGTTCAGACCCTCGTCACCCATGAGCTTCAGAGTTTGGGGATAACCCATTCGGAACAGGAACAAATTGGACATCCTCGGCAAGGTTATGGTCACAATGACGTTAGCACAAAAACAGTCTTATGAGCCTAGCGCTGTGCTGGTTTGGAAGTTATTCATTGAAATAAGTCTGTGGATTAAATCTAGGGCCTTGTTGTATGATTTATTTCTGTAATGATGCTATTTTTGTTAACTAAGCCATCAGAAGCAATGTGCTCTGAAGCAGTGACCAATGCAATTCATGATCTCTCTACTAGAAAATGGGATACGTTCGCTCAGTTGGCTGGATGGCTTGTTTGCTATGTACCATGGTACCAACAGAGTGGGTTCAATTCCCATACCAGCTGAGATTGCCATGAAGGCACTGTATTCTCAACCTCACTCCTCACCCAAGGCATGATAAACCCTCACATTAAACCACCACCAGTCATCTCTCTCTAATGAGAGAATGGCCCTATGTCCCCAGTCACTAAGGTGATTTTACCTTACTTTACTGGGAAATAACACGACAGTTTCATACACTGGATGCCATTTGCATTTCCACCCGTCTTCTTCGATTCCAGCTTATTCTCTAATCCCTCCATCTTTGATTTGATATCTTTATTTCTCATGTCTCTGTGCAGGTACTGGGATGTTCATCCACATTTATAAGCTGTATAAGTGCACATTTCTGATGCTGCCAAGCATCAGTTGCGAATAATGTGAATTCGGACAAACTGTCAGAGGGCATCCAGACTGTTGGAACCAGACTCAGATAAGAAGTCAATGTCGTCAGTTGAAAAGGGGTTAAGCTGGTATTGACTCGGTATTCACATGTGGATTGTTGAAAGTTGAAATGTACATTTTTTTTTAAAAGAAGGTGGTAATAGCTGTCAGCAAATGAGAGTGAATGATCTTTTAACTGGACATCCCAGTACAGTAAAGTTTCGGAATTCATAAGCATTGTATCACATTGAAAGTCCATTTGCTACAGTGCATATAGCTGTCCTTGCGTTTTCTAAGAGCAAGACATTGCCAGATTCTCCAGAAATCAAAAAGGTTTCCTCAGTCAGAGCCTGACCACTGCAGAAGGTCCTTTTCCCTCTGAAAAGGGAGAAGGCTTTGAAAATACTTGGTTAACGCCTGTGCCTGTGACACTCTAACACAACCCCCAAAAAACCTGCTCGATGGTAACATTGTCAAAGGTCTGTGAGGATCAAGGAACTAGAGAGAAAAGTATACGACTATTTTCTACAGTACCGTTTCAGTATTGCTCCCTGCATACACTTTCTAACATTGTGGCAGGGGTGCTGGGTTGAGCAGATTGACAGCGATCCTTTGAACCACTGCTGCCATCAGTTCAGTACCCAAAGTAACCAGTCTTTCAGTGTTGCCTTTTACCTGCAGGAGAATTGGGTGACACCAAAAGAACACAAACTAGCCCATAATCCCGTGTGTTGTCACTGCACGGTACAGGGAGTCAAAAGAGTCAATAAACTATGTGCCCACGCTGTGAGGACACATAAATAATGCTGAAAACAGAATGAACAACTGCAGGCATTTATTGTATTAGTTACAACATGTAAAATGCACCGCTGAGTGTATTGTTCACTAAGTGGTGAGCTCTATATCAATATTTAAATGCCACAACCCTGTTAATTCTGTATTTGTTGTACAGGCAGAATGTAATAATAATGGGAATGCAATACAGTATCACACTGACTCCAGTTTCCCTGCTAGTCTTAGAAACCATTACAATCCATCACTGTCACTTGAAAGCAAACTGGCAGGCTGATGCTTGCAGCTGCAGCTGCAGTTTGTAACTAACAGCGGTAAGTGGTAAATGCTTCGACCTCCGAAGAATCGGCATTCCTGAGGGGATATTTACACTCTTCGAATCTGTCAGATTCTGTGTACATCTGTCGTACGTGTGCAAGCTGAAGTCTAGCAGAGCTGCAGAGGTCAGTCCCATACAGTTAAGTAATATAAAATATCTTTCTCTATACCAGTTGTAGACTATATTAAAAGAAAAGAGAAAGCACTGGGGAATAACGTAGCTACAACTCTAACTGTTTTAACGCTTTGCAGTTTCCCCCAGTTAACATGCTTCGATGCTTATATGTTTGGTTCCAAGTCAACTCTGGTCCAACAGCTCTACCTATCTTTCTCTTAACTGAAAGGCACCCAAAAATGTACCAAAAATCAAGCAATTTAAGCCAATTTCAGTTCTTCAGCCCCAAACAAAGTTTAGGCCCAAACTTGGCATGCAGGTCAAATTCTCCCACCTTTTCTGCTCAGAAATATTAAACTTGTATAAGGAGTCAGCCTCAATTTTTTACCTCAGAAATACTTACTCACCGTATAAGTTGGCAAGTGGAATCAAGCAGTCAATATGGGCTACATTGCCAAGATGGTATGTGGGATTTTAAGACACCCACACAGAACAGATCCAGGTGGCAAACACCAAACAGAAGTGAATCCTCTCATAAAGGGAAACAAGTACAAAGCTTGTTTCAAGTTAAAATTTGTTAACTTGTCAAATAGCTGAGGGAATTTGTTATTGGTGAAAATCTGGCGTGATAATGTAAGAAGGAATCCTTCTTCATCAAGAAGATGCCCAAGACCTAATGCGCCCTGAAAACAGGTACCAGCAACTGGCCTGAACTAGAAGCATCTATCAGAATGAGTCAAGAATGTCTAGGGTTCTGACAGAACACCACCAGTACCAAAATTACCAACTTTCCAATGATACATCATCATACAGCTAAAAAAAATATAAGAACCCATTGTATTACATTGGCAACACGGATGAAACACCCATGAATTTTCACATGCAAACAAGCAAACCATGGATGGAGAGATTCATTCAGCCCATCAAGCCTAGTCCACCATTTAATGAGATCATGCTGATCCAATAATCCTTAATTCCACTTTCTTGCCTTTTCGCCATAACCTTTGATTCCTTTACCAATTAAATATTTGTTTAGCTCAGCCTTGAATATACTGAATGACTCACACTCTACAGTCCTCTACGGTAAATAATTCCACAGATTCACTACCTTTGAGAGATGAAATTTCTCATCATTTCTTTTGTAAATATGCATTCCCTCATTCTGAGATTATGACCTCCAGTCCTCGACTCTCCTGTAAAGGGAAAAACCTTTCCACATTTACCTTATCAAGTCCCATCAAAATCTTGTATCTGTCAATAAGGTCACTTCTCATTCTTCTATATTCCAACACACTCATCCTCTCCTCACAAGATAATCTCTCCACAGATGGTATTAGGTGAATGAACTTTCTATGTACTGTGTCCAAAGCCAGCACATCTTTCATTACATAAAGGGCCCAAAACCGTTTGCAGTATTCCAGCTGGTGTCTAACCAGCATCTTGTATAGTTTCAGCTGTCCAGGAACATGCTGAGACTCCCAAAATGATTCAAAGATGATAAATGACCATTTGATTAAAGGTACAGCAGGGCTGTTAACATCCTTACTAGAATCATTAAATTAGGGAGGGGGTGGAGGAAAGTGGAATTGTAAACAGTATAACAAACATGCAAAAAACCAAACCAGACAGCAAGATAATTTAGAAGTTGGAAGGTTTAGCTTCCATGTGAGCCTTTATATATGTTTACTTGTTGGGCAATTAAAATACAAAACATTCCTGAAAGGTGTGGTGTTTAATGAAATGTCAAAGGTGCACAATGTTGCCTTTAAGTACATTCTATCATCAACGGAAGTTCACCTCTACTATGAAAGTATGACCATCAACAATATGGGATGGGGAGGAGGATCACTACAGTTAAATTAACTAAACCTGACAACTGATTATTTCCATTACTTGAACAGAAACTGGAAACCACAATTTCTTATGCGATATATCAGTTAATTACCATCTGACAACTGTCACAGCAAGTGGTTTTATTATATCTAAGGACTGTCGTAAAAATAGAAAACCATGCCAGGGAATGATAATAAAAAAAATTAATGCTGAGCCAGTGAGGAAAGAATCGCTGCCTTGCATATGTAAATACAAATATGAACTAAAACTCAGACAATTATAAGACAATTTGGTGAAGGTGATTACAATTCTAAGGGTGGGGACAGAGAAAATAGAAAGAAACTTTTCAATTGTTTGGAAAATCCAGAATCAGGGGAAGGAGGTTAAATGCACCACATTAATTTAAGACAGCACAGCAATTTCTTTATACACAGAGAATGATGTTCTGTTGAATGCTAGCAACTGGAGAAGAGACCACGCTAACTTTTAGGAATGGGTGACATGGGAAAATGAAGGAATAGAGGATAGAAGAGTAAAAGGTCACAAAATGGATTAAGAGTACTGCCTGTATGGAAGATAAACAATGATTATGGGTTGCTTGGGCATCTAGTAATGTTGACTAATTTTACAAATGGAGATGGGATTAAAAGCTTGATCAAAGAAGTGAGTGAGTTTTAAAGAGGGTAACACAGGAACAGAGGGAAATGCAGAAGTGAAGGATTGTAGAGCTAAAATTCCAGAGCGTGCGATCTCGGTGGCTTAAAGCATGACCAGCAAAGACCAGACAGCAGTGGTGCCGCACAAGACAGTAGAATAAGAAATAAAGTTGGGATAAGGTGACAGCAAGGAAGAGATTGTTGGGATGGGGGTGGGGTTTGGAGAATGAAGGTTCAGTATCTGAGAGAGACTAAGTGAGGAAACAAGGATGAAAGTAGTAGCAGGTTGCTGCAGCAAAAATATATGTCAGTGAGGGGATTCAGATTTTTTTTCTCTATTCATTGGGATGTGGGTGTCGCTGGCTGGCCAGCATTTCTTGCCCATCGTTTGTTGCCCTTGAGAAAGTGGTGGTGAGCACACCCATTGTGGGGACTGTAAAAATTTGCCCCAATTGAAATATTATATCCAAGCATCTGAAGACATTTTTAAAATATACTTCTGACTGTACATTCCTAGTCTAGATCACAGCTTTTAATTCAGTCAACTTGACAATGTATAACAGTGCCACATGTAACTCTGGTCATCCCTTCAACGTTCCCTGCTCCACTGCTTTTCTGCTCTATTCAACCAACTGTTTGTAGCATGGTTTTAAGGCATTTTTAAATATATATATATATATATATACTTTTTCCAAACTGTTGGCTGTAAACTATCACAAAGTGGCCAAGTAATTGTATATATATGTGAAATTCAGATGATGGAATTTGGATTTAATTAAAAATGTGGAATTAAGAGTCTAACGATGACCATGAAACCAGTGTCAATTTTAAGAAAAATCCATCTGGTTCTCTAATATCCTTCTTGGAAGGAAATCTGCCATCCTTACCTAGTCTGGCCTACATGTGATTCCAGACTCACAGCAATATCATTGATCTGAACTGCCCTTTGGGCAATCAGGGTGAAAATAAATGCTGGCCTAGCTTGCAATGCCCACATCCCATGAATGAATATATAAAACAAAATCTGATTTCCTATTCAAGCCTATTATCTCCACTTATCTGACTGCAGATGATGTGCTGAAGATCTTACTAAATTTTGATTTCTACACTCCTCCCATTAATTTCTAAAGACACTTCTGTAATAGGATGTAGGCCATTATGACCAGTGGATTTGTCAGCTTTCAGTTTAGCTCATTAATTTTACCAGTACTTTTGATTGACTTATATTAATTACTGTAAGTTCTTACTCCCATTAGACCCTTCATTCTCCATTATTTCTGGTATGTTGTACTAAGAAGATAGACTCAACATGTGCAATAGGAATCGCTGTCAGTTCCTTATCACCCATTCAAATTTCTCTTGCCTCTGCCTTCAGAAGCATACATTTACTTTTGCTACTCTCTATTTACATACTGGCTAAAGTTTTAAAATCTGTTTTGTATTGCTTGATAACTTACTTTCTATTTTCTCTCTCTTTACCAATTTCTTATTTACCAGTAGCTTAATAGTCCTCTTGGCAACATTATAAGCTGCTTCTTTTAATCTAGTATTTGCTTTAACATATTTTACAAGATAGGGGCTACAATTTTACAAAGGGTGCAAAAGCAGAGGGACCTGGATGTATATGTGCACAGATGATTGAAGTTGTCAAATAGAGAGAGCAGTGAGTAAAGCACACTGTATCCTAGCTTTATAAATAGGGGCATATTGTACAAAATAAAGGAAGTGAAGTTGAACTTGTGCCTTGTCAGATCTCAGCTAGAGTACTGTGTACAGTTCTGGACATCACATTACAGGAAAGATGTGAATGCACTAGAGAGAGTGCAGAAATGATTTACAAGAATGGTTCCAGGGATGAGGAACTTCAGTTCTGAGGATAGTTCTGAAGATGTTGGGACTGTTCTCCTGGGCGAGAAGATGGCTAAGAGGAGATCTCATAAAGGTTTCCAAAATCACTAGTGAGCTGGATATAACAGATAGGGAAAAAACTTGTAAAAGGAACAAGAATGAGAATGCTTAGATTTAAAATGCTTTACAAAATAAGCAAAGGTGATTTTAACTAAAAATATTTTTTTCAATCTGCAAGTAGTTAGAGGTTGTTGACTTGCTTGCTGAGCTGGCTTGTTTTGTTCAGACGTTTCATCACCATGCTAGGTAACATCGTCAGTGAGCCCTCCGATGAAGCAATATTGTTCTACTCCACTTGGTATTTATACTGTCTCGTCCATTATAGTGAGTAGTGTCATTTCTGGTGCTGTTCTGTATAGGTTTGTATATGGGGTCCAATTCTATGTGTTTGTTGATTGCATTATGGGTGGAGAACCATGCCTCTAGGAGTTCCCATGCATGTCTATGTTTGGCTTGGGCTACTATGGTTACCTTGTCCCAGTTAAACTGATGGCCTTCATTGTCTGAGTGTACTGATGTTAGTGAAAGTTTGTTGTGTTGTTTTGCTGCTAGCTGATGTTCGTGTATTCTGATGGCTTGTTATAATGCTTGCGGCAATCGCTGCATGGTATTTTGTAAACTATGTTGGATCTGCATGTCGTGGGTATGGGGTCTTTAATCCTTGTGAGTGTTTGTTACCTAGCATGGTGACGAAACGTCTGAACGAAAACAAGCTAGCTCAGCGAGCAAGTCAACAACCTCGTCCACAACCTGAGCTACAAATCTTTGTAAAAACCTTAAGCCAGTAGTTAGAGTATGGAATGCACTGCCTGGAAATATGGTGGAGGTAGAATCCATCGAGGCATCTAAGAGGGCACCAGAAGATTATTTGAAAAAAAATATGCAAGGGTATGGGAGAACGGCACAAGGTAATGATGCTTGTTTGAAGAACTGGTGTAGGATGGATGGGCCAAATGGTGTCCTTAATCATAGAGTCATAGAGATGTACTGAAGGAAACAGACCCTTTAGTTCAACTCATCCATGCCAGATATCCTAAATTAATATAGTCCTATTTGCCAGCATTTGGCCCAAATGCCTCTAAACCCTTCCGTAAGACTTTTGTGATTCTTGAACTAGTTAGATGTAGACATACCACTTTTCCAACAGAGTTTTTATTCTTCAAGGGAACGTAGATTTGTTGAGAATAATGATATTTTAGAACATTTTTTGCCAGTGTTTATCTACTATTATGTGAGGTGATGCAGTTTGGAAGTTACAAGACAAGAGAGTACTCGATGAACGCCATGACACTGGGAGGTTCAAAGGAACAGAGAGATCTTGGGATGCCTGTTCACAAATTGCTGAAGGCAGCAGGACTGGTTAATAGGTAGTTAAGGTGGCAAACACCTGCCTTTACCAGTTGTGGCATAGATTATTAAAGCAGGGAGGTTTTGTTGGAACTGTACGTAAAACTTTGGTTAGGCCACAACTGGAGTACTGTGTACAGATTTGGTCTCCGCACTACAGGAAGGATGTGATTGCACTTGAGAGATTACAGAGAGGTTCACCAGGAATTGGAGCTGTTTAGCTCTGAAGAGAGGCTGGATAAGCTCAGGTGGTTTTCTTTACAGCAGAGAAGGCTGACAGGGTCCTGGTTGAATTGTATCATGATTATGGGGGGCATGGACATGGGGGATAGAAAACAGCTGTTCTCTTTAGTTGAAGGGTCAATAACAAAGGGACATCATTTTAATGTGAAAGGCAGGAGGTTTAGAGGAGATTTCAGGATTTTGTTTTCATCCAGAGAGTGGTAAGAATGCACTGCTTGGGAGGGTATTTGAGGCGGGAAACCTCACAACCTTCAAAAAGCACTTGAACAAGCATCTGAAAATATCATAAAAGTGAAGGCTATGGGCCAAGTGCTGGAAAATGGGACGAGCATAGATTTAGAGCAGTTTTTGTCAGTGCAGAATCCATGGGCCAAAGGGCCTCTTATGCGTACTGTATGATTAGATAGTTCTATGATTAACAAGATTCCTCTCAAACCCAAGATGAAATTCTATTACATTATGACTACTGTTCCACAGAGATGTTTAACTATAAGAAAATTAATAAATGCAGTCTTATCAGACAATGCAAGGTCTAAAATAGTCTAGTTCCCTAGCTGTTTTTTCTATATATTGTACTAGAACACGCATTCCATCCAGTTGTCTTCTTCCACCACCATACTTCTGCAACTCAGCTTATCCATAAGATGATTATGGACATTGCTCTATTGTATAAGGCTTGTTTTATGCTCCTTTAATTCCTTAATTCATACTATGTCCAGCACTAAACCAAGTTTGGGGGCTTATACGGTCACCAGTGTTTTCTGACGTTTGTTATATCCACTCATACTGATTCAATATTCCCATTTTCTGGGCTACAATCCTTTCTCCCTACTGCCTTTGCCTCTAATCTTTATCATTTCTTTCTTACATCGTTTATTATCAGGGCCAACCTGCCTCATTCTCCATAAGACGGTTACAGCACAGAAGGAGGCCATTCAGTCCATTATCTCTGTGCCAACTGTCTGCTGGTCTCATTCCACTTTCCTTCTCCTATACCCTGGTACAAATTCTCTCTTCACCTTAGAAAATCCCAGTGATATCAGTCATTGGCACATTCTCTGCCAGTACATGCTCACTGTGTAAAAAAGCTTCTCCTCATGTCGCCTATTGGCTCTTTTGCCAATCACTATAATTGGAGTTGTGTTCTCAGCCCCTCCACCAATGACAACAGTTTCTATCAGCTCTGTCTAGAACCCCATGATTTTGAACACTTCTATCAAACCTCCTCTCAATGTCTGAGGAGAACAATACCAGCTTCTCCAGTCTATTCATGTAAATTAAGTTTCTCATCCCTGGAATAATTCTGGTAAACCTTTCAGCACCCTCTCCAAAGCCTTCATATCTTCCTAAAGTGTGCTCAATAATAGAAAAAATACTTCAGCAGTGGAGTTTTATAAAATATCATCATAACTTCTTTGTTTTTATACTCAATGCCACCACTTATAAAGTACACAATCGCATAAACCTTTTTAGCCACTTTCTCAAACAGCTTTGCCACCTTCAAAAATTGGCATGTACATATTCCCAGGTCTCTCTGCTCCTGACCTCCTCATAAAATTGTACTTTTTATTTTATATTGCCTCTTCTTGGTTTCCTAACAAAGTGCGTCACATCACATTTCTCGAGATTAAATTTCATCTGCTAAGTGTCCACCCATTCCAATAACCTATATCCTCTTAAAGTTTATCTCTATCCTCGCTTTTAACAATACATCCAGGTGTCATACGATCTGAAAATTGTGAAATTGTGCCCTGTACAGAGAAGTCTAAGTCATCATTGTAAGTAAAACATGGCCTCAGCTCCTGGGAACCTGATGACACATCTTCTACTCTTATAAACAATCGTGCACAACCTCCTCTTGTTTCCTATGACTCAGTCGACTTTGTATTCACACTGTTCACTGTCCCTTTTATTCCATGGGCTTCAAACCTGTCGGTAATTCCATTATATGGTACTTTATGAATTGCCTTTTGGGAATTCATTTATACCACACCAACTGCATAATTCATCTATCATTTCTGTTACTTCATCAAAAAAATTAAATCAAGATTTGTGGTAAACACATTACAGTTAACTAACAGTGCTACTATGTGTAATATTATCTACCTCTCAACCAGCAATGAGTAACAGTTCACAACTTGATTCATTGCCACACCACTTCAACACATTAAAGTGGTATATGAACAATAACTCTGGCAAATTAATAATAGAGCAAAGACTTTATGTTGAGACGAATGCATAGTATGTTAGAACTGACATTCCACTTTACAAGATTTGATGGGTAACCAGAATTATCGTGGATGCAAGCAGAAATATGTATCTGATTTTTCAGTAAGTGTGTTGATGTTTCTTCAAACATGAGCTTTTCATACAAAATCATTCAGTGTGAAGAAAAATCATTCTGAATTTTCACTTGTTATATATTTATTGTATTGATGACAGCAAACTCGCATTTGGATTACACGTTTCCAACTGCACAGATCAAATTTCTTAATGCAATAGCTTCGGCTAGTCCTATCATCCTGGTGCCTCCCTAGTTTGTCTATGTAGACAATACAGTTACTTAATAGGAATAAACTGTGCAAAAATTTTAGGTCCAGGAAATGTATGTAACCAATTAGCTTAGTGCATTACACAGCAAACATATCAAGCAAAATATTTAGGTAACAACCAACTAAAGTGCATCTTTACACTTGAAAATGTATCCTTTTGCAAGAAGATCAGACATTACAACAGGACTCTTTGTTCAGTTTTTAATCTGGCATACACTTAAAGCAGCATCTTGTAAGCATCAACAAGAAGTCTGGGCTGTTTCTAACAGAAAGTACAGTTTATTAAATGGCACAGTGCCAATTCACTCTGGTGACCTTTAATTTGGCACAAGTCTTCTTTACGAATAGTAATCTAGACTAAATAACTACATGGTTCCAGAAGTTAGATTCTTAAAAGGTATTTATGCAAAACGATCATATATATTTCTTTTGAAATACATTGCTTGTTTAACTTTGGAAAACAAGTTCTTGTTTCCTGGAGAACTCGTCAATCCTCTGTCCGTGTTCCAAGCTGGTATCTGACACGGAGTTCACAAAATATAACACAGGGAATGCCTTCTGGTTCCTTGAACTAGGTTTTACTGACTATTAGTACTCATCCCATTTTTTGTGCTTCCCATGAAGATGTTTTATCCTGCATTGCAGCACTAATATCTGGAAAAGGCCTTTGAGAGGGAAGTGAAAGTCTGAAACATGATGTGTCTATTGCTTAAGAGAGGGGCAAAGGTTCAATATTTTCATTTTTTTGCAGATGATTAAAATAAGGCTAAAAGTACTTCAATTCTGCGCTTTTTTATCACTTTGACAAATGGAGTAGATCAGGGTTTTAACTAATTTAGAATTATGCTTTAAAAAAAAAGACTAAAATGGCCACAGTTGGCAGCATAGCTTGGAACAAATCTTTTTTTTTAAAAGAGAATCCAGTGCTGACTTCTTTCGAGATACAAATCTATAGTTACATCTACCGAGCACGTGACAAATCATCACGTGTGAGTTCATTGAGTGGATGTCAGCAGCTATTCAACCGCAGAAGGATAAATAATTAGGAGCAGCAATAGACAAGGGGTCTCAAAGCCAAACTGCGATCATTTTGATTCTTTTCCAATAAGTCAGTTCAGGTTGGAAATGCAAGTGTCATTTCCATTTCAGACAAAGTAATTACCAGTTGAAAATCTAACAATTACAACTGAGAGCAATGGAGACTGTACCACTGAGGTGTCTCTGGACAAGAAGTGGCAATGCAAGACAACCATAAGCTGGTATCCAACACCGAATTGACAAGGAGTAACACAGGGAATGTCTTCTGGTGGCTTGAACTAGGTTTTAAACAATATTCACAGGACATTTTTGGAACCATGACCATTAAACTGTACTCATCTATCAGAATGTTTAGGAGAAGCTACAAAAGTTGAGATTGGCGGTTTTAACAATGGGAGCGATGGAGGCATCTAAGTAGGGATGTCCTGACAATTTAAATGACAGTGGCTCTGCCGATAATGGTCAGATAAATGTTTTGATGTTTATAATGGGAAAGTGGCAAGAAATACATTAAAATAGTTTTGGGAGTGACATAGCCACGTCTAGCTGTTTCTGCAGAAATGGGGCTGGATGTATGAAATGATCCCCCTCACTTATGTAAGGAGTAGTTACATGATTTTACAAGATATTTGATGCATGTATGCTGCACCCACTCCCCACAACTGTTTGTCTTCAGTTTTACTTTGTTTCTTCTATTGATGCAAAGCTATTCCATTTCTCAGCATTCTCATCATCTCTATGAAAAGTCCTATGCAAAATTTTAATGTTCTTGAAGGTCATATTTAGCAGATGCAAATACAACTGATGTGAGGTTAGTTCTTAAGGCCATGCATTTTTGTTAACAAATTGTGACTATTTTAAAACAGAACATACTGCATTCTTTTTAATTGTGTTTATGAGGTTCTCTATGACTAGAGGTGGGGACGGATTGCTGAGATAATCTGTCACTTTCTGCTCTCTTCCCAGACCAGTATTGCCCAGGAACGTGTTGGTACATTTTCCATTGACTGTGATGGCACCTCATGCACATACAGCATTTTATTTTCTCCTTTAATAAATTACAAAAGCAATCCACGCTGACACAACAACATCTGCTCCATTGCTGACTTAAACATGACTCCGTAAATCAGATTTTACAAATAAGCTTACTAAAAGATATCCGCTAAAAGCAATGCTTGGACTTAACTTACCGAGCTCTCCTGCAGTCTTAACGTCAATGTTATCATAACCACTGCCTATCCGTACAATTATTCGCAATGCTTTGAACTTTTCCAGGTCTTCTCTGGTCAGAGTGATATTGTGGTACATTAATGCCCCCACTGCCTCATTTAGAACCTACAGAGAAGGAGAAATTATTATTCAACTACAGCAAGTAGTCAAAAGAAGGCCAATTCATTGACAACTTCAGTCTCCACGAGTACCTGATTAGCGCCTCTCAAAGTTCAGTTAGAAATGGGCACATATTTGACATTCCAACACATCAGATATGAAATTATACAAGGAGCTTATTACGAGCATCCAGGCAGAGTCTGGCCAGAAAACACAGGGATGCTTTAGCAGCCATGGGCCCTCTTCTCTTCCAGCAAGTGTAGATCCAAAACTTAGTTTTTTTTTGCAGATTTTACATTTTCATTTTTACATTTACATGTGCGAGCAGCAAGTGTATTGCTCCAAATTAGAGGATATTAGATGTCCCATCTATATAGTCGCTGTCCTTTCCTTTGTTAGCAAATAAAATTGATTATTAATAAATTCTGGAAACCACATCAGAAGCACAGAAAATAGGATCACAGGAAATGGAACAGGTCATTCTGCAGCCCCCATTCCTGTTGCACCATTCATTGAGATCATGGCCAATCTGTGGCCAAACTCCATACCTGCATTTAGCCCATATCCATTGCTACATTTGCTCAACCAAAAATTATCTACCTCAGATTTAAAGTTAACAACTAAGCTAGCTTCAATTGTGGAAGACCATTCCAAACCTCTACCACTCTTTGTGTGTAGAAGTGCTTCCTAATATCTCTCCTGACCGAATTCTCAGACTAATGTCCCTAGTTGTAGAATATCCAACAAATGGAAATAGTTTACCTTTATCTACCCTGCCTTTTCCTGTTATTATCTTGAAGACTTCAAACAGATCACCCTTAACTTTCTGAATTCTAGAGAAAACAGGCCTAATTTTTATAATCTCTCCTTATAACTTAACAAGACTGTATTTAACTACCTACTATCTAGAAAGTACACCAATCAATCCTTTTCCAAACCAAAACTAATAACCTCACACTTGATTACACTGAACTCCATTTGCTACCATTTTGCCAATTCACTTAGCACAAAATTACAAAGGGATATTGATAGAATATCACCTACACTGCCTACGTCGCTGCCTAAACATGTGTCAGTAGCAAGTCTGGATATATGACTTTCTAAGTCATTATCCAAGTTGTTAATAAATAATGTAAATAATTGAGGCCCTAACACAGATCCTTGAGGGATACCACAAGTCATATCCTACCAACTTGAATACCTACCCATTATCCCTACTTTCTCCTGTCTGCCACTCAACCAATTATCCAGCCACATCAGTAATTTGCCTTTAATTCCATGGGCTTCTAGTTTAGTCAAGACTCTCTTATGCGGGACTCTATCAAACGCCTTCTGGAAGACAATATAAACAACATCCACAGATATTCCCCTATCCACGACCCAAATCACCTTTTCAAAAGATTCAATGAGCTTTGTCAGGATATCCTACTATCATGATTCCATACTGGCTCTCCCTGATTAACTGTACAATTTCAAGGTTTTCAGTTATCCGATTATTGATTATAGACTTCCACAATTTCGCCACCTTGGATGTTAGGCTAACTGCTCTGTAATTTCCTGCCTTTCTTCTTTCGTCCCTCTTAAAAAGCGGAGAAATGTGCAATATTCCAATCCAGAGAGAGACCTCCTGTATCAAGGGAACTCTGAAAGATTATAGCTGGGGCATATACAATGTGCTCCCCTAGTTCCTTTAACATCCTCAGATGGAAACCATCAGGTCCTGGGAATTTGACACTGTTTAATTCCATTAATTTCCTCATTACTGATGTTTTATTTAGGTTAATTTTACTCAGTCCCGAGTCCCGATCCACTACTAATTTCTCTGGCATTTCTGGCAGGCTATTTTCCCTTTCTACTGTAAGTACTGAATTAATTATTCAACATGTCTGCCACTTCCCCAAAGTCATTGACAATGTCCCACTTTCAGTCTTTAGCAGGCTTCTGACCACCCACTTTGCCTTTCTGAAACTGTAAAATTTATTCTTATTGATTTTAATGTCCCTCGCAAGTTTCATAATCCCTTTTAGTAGCTCTCACGGACTGCTTTGTGGCTCTTTGATGGTCTTTGCATCTTTCCCATTAGCAGCATTTGTACTTTTGCATTTTTGTAAGCCTGTTCTTTTAATCTTATGCTGTCCCTTATTTCTTTCGTTGTCCATGGCTGTTTATTCCGTGAAGTGAAGCTTTCCTATTTCAGGGATATGAACTGGTTTTACATTGCTAAATGTTTCTATAAATATTTTCCACTGATCATCAGTTGTTTTACCCACAAGCAGATTTTCCCAGTTTACTGTGGACAGTCTCTTACTCGGCTCATTACCTACATCTAAAATTCTAGTAGTTGATTCATGCTTTTTGCTTAAAAATGCTACATTGAATTCAATCACATTGTGATCACTAGTTGATAAATGCAATACAATGAAGGCAGTGTTGTAGAATTGCAGGAAGTTCTGTTTTCTTCCCCAAGCTGTAAACCATAGTTGAGAAGTCAAAACCATGGAGAGATTAGGCTGACAATTTCTTCATGATGTCATAGCCAATAAAGATTTTGTTATGAGTTATCTGCTAAAAAAATTATTTTATTTGTGAAAATGGACTGGAATTAGTGCAATTAGCACTACTAATAGGATTCCTTCAAGGGGTTAAATATTAACAGGTATTAAATGGACAAACTGGCTTAGAAATAATTGGCTCTATGAAGGTCTTGCCTGTAGAAGTCTTGCTGAAAGGAAATTGGGATAGATTGTTATATTTTTAGAGTATCACTAAACAGTTTACTCTTCTCAGTTCTAACTGTCAGTCCTGTAAAATGAAACCTCACTCTATACAAGCTGCAGTGTGACTTGAAATGTGCAACATCTGGCAATATACTGCTGCCCAGAGCCAAACAGAAACACTTGTCAGTCTATTTAGATCACTCAATTGACACTACACAGTTTGTCTTTGCCCAGACCTCAATTAGCAGCAGTGTAAACATAGTGAGTCAGCTTATAAACTGTGGATCAGATTTAATAAAAGTAATAAAAAATAATTAAAAGTCATAATTCCACTTTAGCTGGGAATCAATACAGCTAATTCCACTTGATTACAGAACTTTTAACTTCTCAGGTATAAAAATAACAAGAAAAAGACATTTTGCTAACTCTATTAGTTAAACTGAATGTGAACATGTAATGCATGAATGAGGTTCGCTCACCAGCAAAGAATCTATCTTTACTGGCACAGAAAACCGAATGTAGTTGGAAAGAGAGCTATGGGCTCCCTTTAATGTTCAAAACAGGAAACGAGCAACCATTGTGAGGAGTTTGCTCACAGTCCTGAGGACAATGTGGACAGAATGGTGAAATGGGCAGTCATGTGGCAAATTAAAATAAAGCAGGTAAGTGTGAAGTGATGCATTTTGAAGGATAAATGTGGTAGGACAATATAAATTAAGTTGAACAATTTTACAGGAGTTGGGGAAGGGGGGTTTCACATACACAACCAGGCTGAACAAGTTCAAAAGGCCTTTAAATCTAAAGCAATGTAGATAAAGAGCAAAAGCAAAGAAGTTATGTCTTGCTTTTTAAAATCACTAATTAGACCACAGCTGGAGTACTGTGCCCATATGTGGCACTTCACTTTATAAAGGATGTCATGGTCTGAGACAGCATGCATAGGAGAGAAACTAGAATGAGGGCCTTTGGTGGTGTGGAGAGACTGGACAAGCTTGGATTATTCTCAATTAAGCAAAGGAGATTAACAAGAGACTTAACGGAAACACTAAAAATCACGTAGTGTTTTGATCAAGAAAATAAGGAGAAACTGTTTGCATTGGCAGTAGGATTGAAAACAGAAGGACAGACATAGGTAATTGGGAACGCAAGGAGCACTCTTTTAAATGCAGTAAGACATTCTGATCTAGACACATGAAAGGATGTTACAGACAGATTCAATACAAATCTTCACAGAGGAACCTGGATATAAATTAAAAGGGAAAAATTAATGAAGAGAGGTGGAGAAAGCAGGTTAATGGGACTCAATGAATAACTCTTTCAAAAGCGTCAGAACAAGTGTGATGGACCGAGTGGCCTCTTAGCATCAGAGAGATGTATAGCATGGAAACAGACCCTTCGGTCCAATGCGTCCATGCCGACCAGATATCCTGAACTAATTTAGTTCCATTTGTCAGAATTTCGTCCATATCCCTCTAAACCTTTACCTTCCTGTAGCCATCCAGATATCTTTTCAACGTTGCAACTGTACCAGCCTCCACCATCTGCTCTGGCAGTTCATCCCACACATGTACCTCCCTCTGCATGGAAAAAGTTGCTCCTTAGGTCCCTTTTAAATTTTTCCCCTCTCACCTTAAATCTATGCCCTCTAGTTTTAGACTCCCCTACTCTGGGGAAAACACCTGGCTCTTCATCCTATTTATGCCCCTCATGATTTTATAAATTTCTATACGGTCAGCTCTCAGCCTCCAGGGAAAACAGCCCCAGCCTATTCAGCCTTTCTGTATAGCTCAAACCCTCCAACCCCGGCAACATCCTTGTAAATATTTTCATATTTGTTATCACATAGCCATTACACACTAGCTATTGTTAGTGACTCACCGTCCCCATTAACAACTCTTCATGCTCCTAGCCAGATTGTTATCATCTCCTTCGTCTACCTAACTGCTCTTCTCTTTCTTTGGGCTGTATCCTATCGTTTACCTCCTACCTCAACCCCTCCCTATTTTCTGCATATAAACCGACATATTCCCCAGCTACTATCAGTTGTGAGGAAGAGTCACTGGACCTGAAACGTTAACTCTGATTTTTTCTTCACAGATGCTGCCAGACCTGCTGAGCTTTTCCAGAAACTTCTGTTTTTGTTCCTGATTTACAGCATCCGCAGTTCTTTATGTTTTTAAATATTTTCTGAACCCTTTCAAGTTTCTCAACGTCTTTCCTATAGCAGGGAGACCAGAATTGCACACAGTATTCCAAAAGCGGCCTCACGAATGTCTGTACAGCTGTAACATGACCTCCCAACTCCTATATTCAATGCACTGACCAGTAAAGACAAGCATACCAAATGCCTTCTTCACTATCGCGTCCACCTTGGACTCCACTTTCATGGAACTATGGCCCTGTGCCCCAAGGTCTCTTTGTTTGGCAACACTCCCCAGGACCTTACCATTAAGTGTATAAGTTCTGCCCTGACTTGCCTTTCCAAAATGCAATACCTTACATTTATCTAAATTAAACTCCATCTGATCAAGGTCCCACTGTACAACGAGGTAACCATCTTCACTATCCACCACACCACCAATTTTGTTGCCATCTGCATACCTACTAACCATACCTCCTATGTTCACATCCAAATCGTTCATGTAAGTGACTCCTGCTGTGTCCAATGAAACTGAAATCTCCTCAACTCCATCTGGTTGTTAGACCCAAATCCATTCCTCTGACTCCAAGTATCAACTGACTCATTTCAGAACAAACCAAGCACAGAATCTATAAGATGCATTTGATGAAAGATTACAGAATCTGAAATGTTGATTCCTCCCAACACATTTACCTCAAGAGCATCTCTTGCATTTTCTGTTTTTATTTCAGACATCTAACAGCATATTATTTTGCTTTCAATTCACAGAAGGATTTGTCTTGATCCCAGAAAGGCAGAATTTCCTCTGCAGTTTTCCCTGTGCAACGTGTGTGTGAGTGTGTGCGCGCGCATGTAGGAGATGGGTGTTGGTTGAGGGGGTGCAATAAAGAAAAAGAAAGATATTAGACAGCTAGGAAACCTTCTCACAACCACCAGGACCCTCCACCAAAAGCCTGGTGGAAGGGACAGTCATAGGGAGGGCTGGGGGCAAAACATATCCACCTGAAAACAGCCAGTCATTTTTTAAAATAACAGATGAAACAGGAATCTGTCACTTTGTGCGCCTCTTTCCATTTGCTCCATATGTATATGAAACATCACGACATTTCTTGCATTTCTAATGCACACAAACATACAAATCAAGAGCAGAAATAGGCCTTTTGGCTCCTCCACTTTAAAATATTAAATGGCCCTGTCCCTAAGGGAGAGTGTTCTAAAGGTGCACTGTTCTAAAGGTGCACTGTTCTAAGGGAAAAAAAAGTTTCCTCATTCCTGTCCTACAATGGCAACAGCCAATTATTAAATAATGCCCCCTAGTTCTGGACTCACCCACAGGAAGAGCTATCTTTTCCACGTCCACAAGACCGTTGAGGATCTAACAGGTCTTTAAGCAAGTCATCCCTCACTTTTCTAAACTCCAGCCGAAATTAGCCCAATCTGTCCAACCTGCTCATTCCAGGTATGAATCTAGTAAATCTGTTCTGAACTGCCTCCAATGCATTTACATCTTTTCTTGAATAAGGAAACCAAAACTGCACATCAAACTTGGAATGTGGTCTCACCAAAGTCCTGCATAACTGATGCATAAAATTGTTACGTTTATGTTCAATTACTTTCACAATAAAGGACGGAATTCCATTAGCTTTCTTAATTACTTGCTTTTTCTGCATACTAACTTTATGTGAACAGTAGAGCAGTAGAACACTTAAGTTGTTCTCCATCTTGAAATTCTGTGCATGAACTGCAATAGTTCAAGTTGGCAGTTCACCACCATCTGTTGAAAGGTAATTAGAAACGGAGAAGAAATGATGGCCTCATCAATGACACTGACATCCTTTGAGCAAATGGACGTTTTAAAACCCTCAGTATCCTGTCATTTGCGCACATACCTCACTTGTGGGAATTCAGTGTGTCTGTGTCTGTTAGGCCAATGTATCACTGAAGTACCTGACTTAACTCCAAACTTCACCACTCTCTGGAGTCACACCATTTTCACCTTAAAAGGACTGCAGAATTTCAGGTAGTTCTTACTCAACAGTGTTTACATCATTTGTTTTTATTCATTCATAGGATGTAGAGGTCGCTGGCTGAGCTAGCACATACTGCCTATCCCTGGTTGCTCTTGAGACAATGATGTGGAGCTGCCTTCTTGGTCTGCTGCATTTATTATGATTAAATTGTCATCACTTCCTGGGCAATTAATCAACAGAGAATTAAATACTTGACACTTGTCTTAGCCAATCATTTGGCCTCAGATATACCTGCAAAGGAGACAAAACTAACCTATGTAACCAATGCAAACTCAATCTGCTCTAAACTTGGCTAATACATTTAAATTTTGAAAAGAGGCTTGTTTTATTTCACATTAAATTGTTTTATTTTATAATGTAGTCTGCATTCCTTTAGCAGATGTGCAGCAAATATTAGAGAACAAAAATCTGGTATTATTTTCTGGTAGTCAAAAGTCAAAGTGACCTACAGCTATGAAAACTAACTGCAATTTATCAAGGTCCCATGAAACAAATTGCAGAACATAAAGAATGTTGCTACCACAGTTATCAGAGTCAAATATTCTACAAATTGAAGTCTCCTTGCAACAAATATACCCTGGGAAACTCCCTGCTTTATTTGAGAAACCAATTCTAAAGCAGCAGCACTTCGTGAATCTGTTTAGTACGCATATTTAAATCAAATCTCCCGCAATGAATCATTTTTATAACCCAGACTTGTCACAAAGCATCCTTTTCAGGAGCCAAGACTAAACAACCAGGATGGAGATTTCTCCCAAATCCATAGGAGAAAGGACAGCCATAGTATAATCCATCACAGAGCTGTTTGTACATTGGAGAAAGATTCAGACACATTCACAATAGGTTTTGCCAAGGAGACTATCAAGTAAAAGAGATATTATAATTGACTGTAATCTTTGTCTAAGCGTTTCAATTTTGAAAAATCTGTAATGTAGGTGCTGCAGTACAGTCAGCAAAATGGCTGAAGGAGACCAACTGTGGTAGCTTTTGTATTTGGATAATTTGTTGCATTTTTGAGAATACATGATTTCTTCCATTCTAAAACACACTCTACACTGCAAGGAGAGCAGAAAGTGTAATGGAAAAAGAAATGGCCAAAACAACTGTAGAAAAAGCGTGAAAGGGTTAAATCGAAGCAAATCAAGTCACAAAATATTAAAAAATACAGGTTACCAATAATAACCGATTCACATACGTGCCAATTTGAGAGATTCTGGGGGCGGGGCTGAGGCTAAAAGATGTACTTCAGAAATTGAATTGAAAAGCTTTGTATGCTAAAAGAACCATGTTGGTCTCACCCTGCAGAATTATGTCACCTGGTGCATCAGCCTGATCCTTGCTTGAGCTTCCTAGTATGGTCTAAGGCTTCAGGTCAGAGTTACTGCATGCAATTCATGGTATTAGCTTATAGGGATGTGCTCCTTATTAATTAAGCCATAATTTGTTTGTTTTATTGTTGACAGGCTGAGGATTTTGAAATTTGTTCTTCGAATAAACAGCCATTACAGGAATCAACGGCTATTGCTAAACCCATCTCAAACGTTCCTTAATCTGACAAAAACCCCTACTGGTGAAGAAGGGGAAGTGGACACAACGCTAGAAGGAGAAAATGGGACATATCAGGACTGTTTTACCTTGTCCTTCTTGAGGATAAAACTGAATGCAGTACTACCTTTTCATGAATCTCCTGAGTAGATTGCGCATCACAGAAAGCAACAGTTGCCATGTCCTTCAGGATTGGCATCTCCACGGTACAATCTCTGCCATCTAGCAGTGCCACCAGGGGGCGTGGGTGCATTGGTCCATTCATAATTTGTGGACGGATACCTGCAGAGAAGAAATTAATGCCAACCATTATTAAAGGCCAATTCAGACTGGGATGAGATAAGATTATCTCTTCAGCAAACGGAAAAGCATCCAAATAAACCAACAATAAAAGGTATCACCAAGAAAAAAATGCTGGAGATCTAAATTAAAGATAACTGTTCAGCAAAATATTGATGAGAATTACAACCAAAGTACAACGTTCAAGGTTGAAGGATTTTACTCAGGTTTTTATTCAGTAAGGGAATCAAAGGTTATGGTAAAATGGCAGGGAAGTGGAGTTGAGGATCATCAGATCTCACTTAATGGCAGAGCAGATTTGATGGGCCAAATGGCATATTTCTGCTATTATGACTTATAGTACTGGTTTGTACGTTTTATTTTCCCCAAACAGTGTTGCAAAATATGATCTACAGAAATTTTGGAATTTCATGCAAGAAAAATGGAATTTGCTATTTTAAACTTGTGGCCTTGACAGGCAAACATTTCCTCATAGAGATGTTAGTAGCTTTTCCAGTTCTACATACTCTGTATTCTCAGCATGAAAAGTCTGAGGAGAGGACCTTTGTACAACAATTCTTGGTGCATAATTCAGAACATATCATAAAAATAAAAGTAGATGTAGCACTGGTATGACACCCTTCACATTGTGATTCTGGCAAGGGATCACATACCATTCAGATTTTCCGATCAAAGTTTTATCTGTCAGCAATGAGGGAGGAAAGTATTGCTGGATATGAGGAAATAACAAAGGATTTGAATGAATAAGATAAAGATTTCCCCTCCATATTTCCTCCTCATTCTGTGAATCTCATGGAATGTATGATTGCTGGACCTCCCTGACTCCTTTAGAGTACGTGGCACATATATTTAATCATAGGCAACAATATTTCCAAGTTCAAGAATCGCGTAGGCACAGAAACAGGAACCCTATGATTCTTTGTTCTCCCTAGTTGAGGCCACTTGGACAGTTGGCTGGGATCAGCTGACTTAGCACAGAAGAGTCAACCCAGGGACTTTCCAAAAGATATTTTAAAATATACTTTCTGAAAGAATATTTTTGAATCTTAAGTCTATCAGACAGCAAAGTCAGCAAAACTTATGTTGACTGTGAACTGATGTAGCACAACATCTGCATCGGAACATGCTCTGGGTTGAACATACAGCCTCTAATCCAGGCCCATGCAAGATGAAAATGTAACCTTTCCTGTTTGACTTTGGAAGAGAAAAATAAACCCAAATTCACATCCTGTTTGGACACGGATGATGGAGACAGCTATAAGGAAAGAAATACTGGCATTGGAGGCAGTCCAGAGAAGATTTACTAGGTTGATTCCTGGTATGGAAGGATTCTTTTTTCTTATAGAATCCCCACAGTGTGGGGACAGGCCATTTGACCCATTGAGTCCACACCAACCCTCCGAAGATCATCCCATACAGACCCATCCCCCTACCCTATCCCTGTAGCCCTGCATTCCTCACGGCTAACACACTTATCCTACACATCCCTGAACACTACGGGTAATTTAGCAAGCCTATCCACCTAGCCTGCACATCTTTGGACTGTGGGAGGAAACTGGAGCATCCAGAGGAAACCCACGCAGACATGGGGGGAACGTGCAAACTCCATACAGACAGTCATCCGAGGGTGGAATCGAACCCGGGTCCCTGGCGCTGTGAGGCAGCAGTGCTAACCACTGAGCCACCGTGGCAATGTCAAGTAGGTTGTATTTGTTGCGATTGTAGAGGTCAGGCAGGTGGACCTTGTAGAATACGAATTCCCCAATTCAGGTTATTAATCTGGTGCAGTCAGGGAGCCCTGGCTGACAGACAAAAAGAGGAGTGTCAGGTATTCTGACACCCTGAGATCTGGCTGTGAGAGAGCTGGACTAGTATCAAGGACTTTCTATGTGTAAATAAGGAGTGACTTGGTGACGGGATACAGACCTCTGTGGACTTATTTCAGTGGTGACTAGACTGGGATTAATGATGTAATCCAAGACAGCCTACTAACTGAAGCCCAACTGGACTTCAAACAGGCACTACAAATGACTGCATCATTGGAAAATGCAGCAAGTGGAGCACATGAGTGACAGCATATGCCAATGGAAGTGGACACCCTCGCCAGTCTGATCTTGGGAACACCAGTTAGATGAACATAATCGCATAGCCACACTCAGGATTCCGGGTCAGCCCACAGCAAAACCCCAAAACAAATCAAAGCCTCAGCCAAATAGCTAAAATTTTCCTCAGGATTCGGGCTGGCAAGCCAGTATAGTTGCTGCCAGTATGCGGACTTGAGACAGGAAGAGAGTCCCACGGGATCTAAACTGAGTAAGAGAATGCATAGGCCAGTATACAGAACACTGCACACTAAAGAAAGTCCACCTACATCTAGTTAGAACAGTCAAATTGCTTTGCAACATCCAAATCCGAACCAATCAAAATAAATGTCTGGTTAAATAGTCACATAGCTCCAATAGAGGTTGATATCGGCGCAGTGATTGCAGTAGCAGTCTTTAATAAAATTTGCTCTGGACTCCAAGCCTTAAGTTTGTGCAACACCTCAGCTAGACTGAGAACGTATACTGGGGAACATTTACAGATTAAGGGTACAACTTCTGTTCCAGTTTCTTATGAGAAGCAGCAATTGGCTCAGGCCCAAGCTTGATGGGGAGAAATTGGTTGAGAAAGATTCGCCTAGATTGGCTCAACATTTTTTGATAGAAAACAGCCGGGTAAATGAAGTCCTACTTAAATACCCGGAAGTTCTTCAGGAAGGTCTAGGGACTATCAAAGGAGCCAACGCCACCCTGCAGGAAGCAATCCAATGATTCTGCAAGGCCAGCCCTGTGCCATTTGCCTTACGGTCAAAAGTAGAGGCAGAAATGAGGAGGCTGGACAGAGAAGGAATCATCAAACCAATACAGTTTGCGGGATCGGCAGCATCGGCTGTACTGATTTTGAAGCCTGCCAAGTCGCACCTTGTGGGGATTTAACAAAAAAAACAGTAAACCACTTCTTGCAGCTGTGTAAATACCCAATCCTTTGCATTGAGGATGTATACACAAAGCTAGCTGGGGGCTGACTTTCATGAAGCTGGACTTAAGCCATGTGTACTTGCAACTGTAGTTGGATGAGGATTCCTAGAGTAATGCTACAGTTAATACCCATAAGGGCTTGTACCAATAACTAGATTACCATTTGGGGTATCATCAGCCTGTGCCATTTTCAGTGGATGAAGAAGAACATTTTGCAAGGTCTACCGTAGGTTGCCATTTATCTAGCCGATGTGCTAATAGCAGGGATGACCAAAAAGGAGCACTTATAGAATTTTGACATAGTCCTTAGGCATTTCTCCCAGGGGGGCGTACATCTGAAAAGGGAAAACGTGCGTTCCAAGCACCCCAAGTGAGATAGTTAGGCTACAGAGTTGACAAGACTGGGTTACATCCATTGGAAGATAGGGTGAGGGTGATCAAAGGTGCCTGTCTCCCATGTTTGTATCTGAGCTTAGGTCTTTCCTTGGGCTGGTGCATTATTACAGAAAGTTCATACATAACCTGGCCTCCATCCTGGCACCTTTGCATCAACCCCGAAAACAGGGTCAGCCTTGGAAATGGGCATGTAGCCAAGCCATAGCTTTTGGTGAAGTGAAGATATAGCTAATGCCCTCTAAGGTGTAGGCACACTACGATCCCAAGTGAGATTTGGTATTGACATGCAATGCCCCATAGGTGGTCCAATGGTGAGGAACACCCAATAACATATACATCCAGGACTTTGGCCAATGCAGAGTATAAGTACACACAGATAGTGAAGGAAGGTTTGGTAGTCATATTTCGAGTCAGGCTGTTCCACCAATACCTTTATGGATGTAAATTTGTAATAATAATGGACCACAAATCCCTGCTAGGTCTACTTAAAGAGGACAAGGCCGTGTTGCCCATTGCTTCAGGCTAAATTCAGAGGGCATGCTCTAATACTAAGTGTATATAATTACAAGTTGGAACACTGTGCGGGAGGCAAAGTAGTGAATGTGGATGCATTGAGCCCCCTCCTGCTGGCAGATACACCACTGGTGGTATTGCCACTGGAAGAGTCCAAAATGATTTTAAAAATTTCTATGTCCAGTCACAGCTGACAAGATCAGATTTTGGATACAAAAAGATCCAGTCCTGGCCAAACTGAAACAGCCTGTAGTGATGGGGTAAACCAAAGGGCTGTCACAACCAGCACTGAAACCCGTTTGGACCCAGAGAGATTAAAGCACATTACAGGACGACATATTATTATGGGGAACAAGACTGATTGCCTCGAGCAAAAGGTTGCCACCAGGTACTGGCTGAGGTCCACCAGGGTCATGCAGCGTTTTCAAAAATGAATATGTTGGCAAGAAGTTATATCTGGTGGCCAGGCTTGGATGCAGACTTAGCCGCATTGATGGGGCAGTGCCCAGAGCGCCAACAAGGACAGAAATTACTGCGAGCAGCTCCCCCACATGTGTGGGAATGGCCATGTAAATCCTGGACTCGGTTACACGTTGACTATGCGGGCCCTTTCATGGGCTCAATGCTCTTAGTCATTGTGGACGCCCACTCAAAATGGTTGGACGTGCATAAAGTTCATTTGTCAAACACAGGGACGACAATAGAAAAGCTGTGAGCATCTTTTGCAGTACATGGGCTCCTGGCAGTGTTGGTCACAGACAGCAGCTCATTTTTACCAGCAGGGAATTCGAGTATTTCCTAAGGTCAAATGGTTTTCTGCATATAAGGACAGCCTTAGACTGTCCATCATCCAGCAGTCTGGCAGAAAGGGCGATCCAAACTTTGAAGGCAGGCTTAAAGAAATAACCTATAGCTTCACTAGATACCAAACTGCCCCAATTCCTATTTGATTATAGGACCACCCCCCATGCAACTACCCAGATAACTCCAGCAGAGTTCTAAATGGGGTGCAGACTCTGCACCAGGCTAAATCTCATCTTCCCAGGTTGGGGATGGGGACAGGGGCAGCTTCAGAAACACTAATGCCGACAGAAGACTCTGCTAAGTGAGACAGGCAGTTTACTACAGGGTACAACGTTTGGTGTTAGAACCACAGGAATGGCCCTGCATGGGTAACACGCTTTGTCGACAAAAGGTCAGGACCAGTGACGTATAAAATTTGGGTAGGACCGACAGTCCTGAACAAGCAAGTGCACCATATGAAAGCCACAAACTTGCAAACGGCACGGAAGCAAAATATGCCCTGCTCCTCAGAACCCATGGGTTCTCCCTCTCCATCAAACATTAAAGAGACCTCTGAATCGGAGATGGACACAGCAGATCTAACTGCTTTGACGCCTTTGCTGCTGGAAGAGGAGAGAATTTCTCCTGAGACGCTTCGGGTGCAAAAGGTGAGCTCCTGTTTGTTACACATAGCCTGTAACTGATGCACAGTTGGAGGAACCTGACCCAATGCTAAAACGCCCCAGCAGGCACTACAGAAAAAATAACCAGCCTATATCCTCGGACTCAGAAGGGGAGGGATGTAGTGATTATAATGATTATAATGATTATAATGATGTCACAGCCAGATGGTCCTCATAGAATGAGTTCGCTGATTGGCCCGGATTAACTGCATCAATCAGGGAGACCTGGCTGACAGATTAAAAATAGGAGTGTCAGACATTCTGACACTCAGAGAGCTGGACCAGTATCAAGGACTTTCTACATGTAAATATAGAGTGACTTGATGATGGGATACCAGCCTCTGTGGAGTTACTTCAGAACTCATTGGAGTTTAGGAGAATGAGAGGAAACCTTATTCAAACAAATAAGATTCTTTGGGGTCCTGAAAGATGCAGAAAGCTTAGTTCCCCTTTGGGAGACTGTAGGTGCAGCGTAATCTTAGAGTATGGAGTTACCCACTTAATACAGAGATAAGAAAGAATTTCTTCTCCTATAGGTATTGAATTTGTGGAATTCTTTACCACAGAAGGAGTCGAGACTAGGTTAAGAATATTCAACACTGAGAAGGACAGATTTTTTACTCAGGAAGGGAATTAGAATTTATGAGAAAAAGGTAGGAAAGTGGAGCTGATGGTTATCAGGTCAGCCTTGATCTCATTGAATGGTGGAGTAGACTTGATGGAATGAATGGCCTACTTTAGCTCCAACATCTTATGGCCTTATTTCCAATTTGTTGGCAGCTACATGTACGCACTGTATGTTTCACTGTGTTGAAGATTTAACTAAGGAGCACAAACTGTTTGAGTAAATAATGGCTTGGTGAATGCTATTATAAACACCTGAAAACGTATTTCCATTTTGAGACTGAATTGTACTTGGTCGGAATGTTTTATAATTAAGGTGAAGAAAGCAGAAGAAATTTTGAGATGGGTTCAGTGCAAAGCCCAGTAAAAACTGGGGCCATTGATCAAGTTTACTTGGATATTTGACATATTAGCAGCTGTCGACACTGATCCTGATATGAACACTTTAAAAACCGTACACAGCATATTAATGTAAATTTTTTAAGTTTGATCTTTTACTACATGCTATTCATAAAAAAAAACTGCAAATAAACCCAAAGCCAACACTGGTCACTGTTTCACACCATCAAGTGTTGAAGTAGAAATCTCAGTGAATTTCCCAAAAAACCAAACGAACTGTGGATGCTGGAAATCAGAAACAAAATCAGAAATTCCTGGAAAAACTCAGCAAGTCTGGCAGCATTTTTGGAAGAAAGCAGAGTTAACGTTTTGGGTCCAGTTTGATCAGTTCTGAAGAAGGATATCTGGACCTGAAATGACTGAACCCAAAACGTTAACTCTGCTTTCTCTCCACAGATGCTGCCAGATCTGCTGAGCTTTGCAAGCAATTTCTGTTTTTGTCAATGAATTTCCAGCTAGGTTTCAAATCAGAAAAGACGTCAGAGTCTGGGGGCGGGGGGGAGGTGGGTGGTGGCGGCGTTGTGCAGCCTCTCATAATCTAGGGCCAGAGAGGAAATCATTTCTTGTTCAGAGACGGCAAGCGTTTGGAAACTCTGTGAAATTCAAGGGGGGAAATAATTCTAAATAATTCACCATGGCAGTGCACGACATACACTCTGGTGGAAGACTTACTTCATGATGGGTGAGCACTGCTCATTCTCTAATGAGGTAGAGACAGATCGGGATGGGGTTATTGGGGGAAAAAAGCATCACTGCAACATGTGAATTAAGTGTATCTGTGTTATGAAATATGGAGAGACACATCAGGAGCCCAAAGCAAATAAAATGAACCCTCAATCCAGAAAGGATATTATTAGATCCCAAAAACTACATTGCAAACACAGGACAAATCAGACACCAGTGAACCAAATCCAATAGAGTTTGACGCAGTGCGATTTCTCCTGTCAGGAGGTTTTCACACTGCTTGTTGACACCATCTCAATTCTGCCTGTACCAGGATGACTTACAAAGAAGCCCAGCACTTGCCTTTATACAGCAAAGCAATGTCTTAACAACTGTACAATTATGTAATCTATTTCCTATAACTAATAGATGAGTAAACTCAAAGAAAGGCTGAAATTCACTTTTCTTTTAGTGCAGTTCCTAAACATACTGAAGCTAGAATCTATGCAGTCAGTAAAATTTCTAGCCAGAAGATATTAAACGTGAGGCTGGTCAGGCATACTGTACGACAGGCAACTTTTTAAGTCAGCAGAAAAAGGCTTGAAATTTACCACAACAGAGTGTGCACTGCAAGGTGCTGTTTTAAGCTCCACGAATGCACTCAGTACAGTGTGAAGCTGGAGGAACACAACAGGTCAGGCAGCATGACAGGACACCTGATGAAGGGTCCCGATCCGAAACGTTGACTCTCCCATTCCTCTGATGCTTCCTGACCTGCTGTATTCCTCCAGCTCCAAAATGTATTGACTCTGACTCCAGCATTTGCAGTTCTTGCTATCTCCCCAAATGTGCTGACTGGTGAGATGCCGGGGCTAAGACTGAGATGCAAAGGCTAGGTTCTGGTATGATTTTAAAATCATTCAAGTGAAAAGATAGAAAACAGGAATGTTTAGAGCATGATTTGTGTAGGTGTCCCTTGGCCGATTAGTTCAAATAACCTATTGTGTAAATTATAAATTTGATCACAATGTAGGGTACATTAAAACAAAATCATATAGTGACAGCATCAGAGTATAGTGATAAAGCACAAGCTTAATGAATACTTCATTTCCCTTGTGGTCAGTTTCTTTGACCTAGCAAGAAGAGCAAAGCAGCTACAAGCCTACATTGATTGCTGAACAGAGATATACAGAACTCTTAACCAATACAGCTCTCCCCTGAAATACAATGCTCCATCTGGTAACCTGGCAAAACACATCCAGCAAGGGAAGGCAAGCTTGAGCGCCATGCAAGTCCTGCAGCTATTGCACATTTCCATTAAGACCTGCTTGTCAACAGCACTGTAAATTAAAGAATTAATAATAAATTACTCGCCACAGGAAGAATGAAATCCACTAAAAATCACACTGGCCCAAGTCAACAAAATGCAATTTAGTTGCACTCCCAACACACTACAGTGATCCTTTCAAACAACTTGAGCTCCCAGAAGATGAAGAGCTGGCAAGAGGAATGCAGAAACGGCAGGTTTGCAGAACATCTGCTACTGCTATCGTCTCTATCCAAACATTCAGTCACACTACATCTATGCTAATTATTTAAAAACCTGCCACTGCACATGTTATTTTCTTCATCATGCTAAACACCATTTTAACTTATGAATGACTGTGGCAGCTGCAATCAAGTTTGGCAATGAAAATACATTGCATGAAAGAATTATTAATTTAGTAAATAAAGCATTTGTGCCATGTCAATATTGCAGATTATGTAGATCAGCAAAATTCAAATATAGCAATCTCAAATGTTATTTCTGCCTAAGATATTCCCAAAGTTAATATTTCAAATAATATCTTAAATTGAAGGTGAAAGGCTATCTTACCAAGGAGTTATTTCTAGAGACACTGCATACTTGACTATCTTTCTTAATCACTATATTGACATTACCTCCGAATTTGCTGCTATTCTGCCATTTTGTCAAAGGCAATTTAGCAAAATCCTTGACCTTTTTTTCTGAGTCCATTGACTGCAGTGTAAAGGATTAAATCTGGCTGTGAGATATACTGATGAGACAGTATACATTATCACAGGAAGTGATGTAATATCACAGGATCTTGTTCTCTCTGCTCCATGGCAAGTTTGAAGCCACAGAAAGATGTTTCTGAAATAATGTTGATGTTTTTCTGACCCAAGCAGATTCTGCAAATATTATTTAGAAGCATGAGACCAAGAATATTAATTGGGGGCAGCAAATGAAAGGTTAATTTGGGAAAGTCACTGCTATTACCAGGAAGCTTTTGGTAGGTCACAGGTCCTGATCAAGCAGAGCATGGGGATGAATTGGTACCAAAGATTTACAAGGCATTGCCCTGGGGGTGCAGTTTAAAATAAGGGGCCTCCATTTCAACACAGAAATAAAGAGGAATTTCTTCTCTCAGAGGATCATTAATCTTTGGAATTCTCTTCCTAAGACAGCAGTGGAAGCTGGGTCATTGAATGTATTCAAGACTGAGTTAGACAGATTTTCTAATCAGCAGTGGGGATGACAAAATCTAGTATGGCAGTTTAAACTGTCTGTATGATATTAGACACACTATACGTTATGACAGCAAGTGATGCAATATCACATGATGTCTCTTGCAGCCTCATGGCAAGACGAAGCCACTGTAAGACGTAACTTAGAATCACAGAATCCCTAGTGTGTGGAAGCAGGCCATTCAGCCCATCAAATCCACATCAGCCCTCTGAAGAGCATCCCCCTAGGCCCAGGCCCAGCCCCCGACCCTATCCCTGTAACCCTGCATTTCTCTTGGGTAATCCACTTAGCCTGCACATCCCTAGGCACTGTGAGCAATTTAGCATGACTAATCCACCTAACCTGCACATCTTTGGACCATAGGTGGAAACCCATGCAGGTACAGGGAGAATGTGCAAACTTCACACAGACAGTCGCCTGAGGATGGAATTGAACCCGATCCCTGGCACTGTGAGGCAGCAGTGCTAACCACTGAGCCACCATACATACTTGCAGCCCTATGTACTTGATGTTATTTATTTCCTTACCTCAGCAATCTCTGGAAACATTCTTTAACAGCACAGCACCAAGGATATTGTACTGACAAGCTCATAACTGCAATTATAGCTGAAGTTAACTCTTGAAAACCACTTTTTAATTCTGTTTAATTCCTCATTGCTTGTACAGTTCTTTCAGTGTCCCAGGCAGTGTAAGATTTTAATAGTATTAAGAGAGGTGGAGGTTAACACTATTCAGCTGGATCAGGAATGCGAGCAAGGGCAGGAAGGTGTTGCCAACGCAGGATGTATGCTTTATTGGGCCAAAAAATAAACTCAGTGTTGAAATTCTTGAATCTTCACAAACCTCTCAACATGAAAGTTTATCTGGATCTGAACTCCACTGGCATTAAAAAAGGCATAAAATAATTTCAAGAACCAGTCCTTACAGAAAAGTCCTACTGTTAGGGTTACAATATCATTTAACAGGATTGCAAAAATCAATAATAATCCAATATGACTCCTGTGTTGATATTCTGGAATTTGTCTTGCAAATGAGAAAGGAAAACTTTGTTGCAGCTTTGATGAAAAAAACTAAACTATTTTCCTCAGATTCTTTTCAATTTAAGACATTACTGTTTTACTTTTGGCAAAGGCTGCTGACCCCTCCAGATCAGAAAGTCCAGCTGGTGGATTGCCAATCAATAATACACATGGCAATAAGGCACTTAGTTTTCTGTTAAACAAACATAATTCTTTCCCATTCTTTGCAGAAGCAGTTGACAGACTGTGCAAAATGCCCCATGTTTATTTGCACTGTTGTAAATAGAATAGGGTGCCAGGCACTTTACGGTTATGTGGCCTGATGCATTTTTGCTAAAAATTTACATTTCTTAGCACAAAAACCTGGTACAGGCCATGCATCTACACTGAGCTGAGGAACGAGAGGCTGGGAAGAGAGAGGCAGGAAGGAAAAAGCTTCAGTGTCACTAATAAACATATCAAGTATGTGCTTAGAGATGGGCTCAAGTCTCCACAAAAGCAAGCCTCAGCGGCTGCTTGTAAATCAGCCTGTCCTTATTACATATTCTGATGTGCGTGCTTTGAGAAGCTTGAGTCAAAAAGGACAATACTCATTCTACAATGAAAGTCTGTAACATTTCAGGCCCCTTTCAGATTGTGTTTTTTAAAAAAACACAACCATCAGCTACAGCCAAGCTGCTCTGAAAATGTTGAGAAGTTTGTTGAGAAGATTATGTTTGGATTTCAGGGATACAATAAATAAGTCAGTAATGTGACCATAGGACCCCATTCCCTCCAACTGTACATCTTTAGCCACAAATGTAGTTCTTAATTTCAGCTGTTTTACAATATTTGGGGCACGAGGCTGTATTTGATTCAGTGGAAAGCTGAGTTCCCAGTGTCTACAGTACATGGGACCCCACCTCCCCCTCAATTGAAAAGCTGAACAGCTTGTTGCATGGAGCACACTGTATAAAGTGTCTTTGTTTTACTGCTGATGCACAAAGACTGCTTGTCCTTGTTCACGTCTCTTGCTCTTTGCCACCCAGTCATATCCTATTCCAATGCCACCCCTGCCAAGTAAATTAGAGATTACTCCTCGCTAAATAGCGGCCTTTGTGTGACTGCAATGTTGCCGGTACGATCTAGCAGAAAAACAAAAGGGAAGCCATTTCTCTAATTCTCATTAATCTCCATTGCATGCACCACAACAGAGCTTAGATGGTTTAAATGTGTTAAACTGTAGCATATGAAGTGCGCATAAGCAGACTAGTGACTCCCATCAAACACACGCACTCATACACACTCAAACGGAAGGATTAATCCACTGGTATAAACTAAACGTTTACAGTTTGAAAAGATGGTGCACAATTATTAAACAAAGAGAAAAGAAACAAGAAGTTTTCCTTGCCTGGAAAATGTTGCTTCCACATTCTTCACATTAGTATTTTAGTAAAAATCACACATGGTACATGGTAGCATAGAAAAAAAAAGGACTAATTAAAAAAAACACAAGCAGACACTCAGTGTTCAGGGTCTAGTTCGCAGCCTCCGCCAGTACAACTACAAGAGATGTCTTCGATCAAGCAGTCCCCCTGCCCACAGCTGCAACATCTCGAGACAAATGTCTCTTTGAACACAAATGGAAAGAAAAGGCTTTTGTCCTGAGCTCCGAGGAAAGGTCCAAGCTCCTCTAACACGGACAGAGTCACCTTCACACCACTGTAAACTCCTCGCAGCACTCGCTCTGGGCTAGCTTTTAACTAATCACAATTTATTCCAACCCCTCGAAAAATCATGTGAGCCAGCCCTTTTTTTAAAAAAAAAACACACACTTAGAAACCTGACATACTGAATGTTATTTTAAAAATTATTATTTTGGTTTGCAGTTTGATTTTCCTTTTACAACGCCTTCTGGTCTTCCTGCATTTGTTTATTTTTCTTGTTTTCGTTTTACACTCCAGTTGATTTCAATTGAGAATCTGAGAGCTTTGATACTTCTGAGCTTTTTATTTCCATTTATCTCAATCCCCTGTCTCCTCCACCACCTCCCCCGTCACCCTTTTATTTCTGACATCTAGACTTTACACGGCCTATCAGCAGGGTGGGAGGGGAGAAACGAGCCCTTCCGTATATCTTTGAAATCATGGGCAGTGCTGCCCCATGGGCAGATGGCAGGACATAGTCAGCTGTTTTCGACTCCCACAAACCCCCTCCAAACTGAGATGCTCCACAGATAGCAGCAAAACAGCAACAAATCTAACCAGATGGTGGCACGTTAAATTTGACAATCAGACAGAGATCAGCAGCGGAGTAATTTTAAAATCCTTACTCAAAACATTCACTCACCTTGGGCGGTAGATGCACTTTAATCACTACAGCACTGCTACGAATGCAAAACTGTCCCAGAAAGTTCGAAAGAAACAAAGGAATCCGAACACAAATTTGGAAAGCTGAGAATAAGACAAAATCCGAGATAGCCCACTCAGGCCCAACTCCACCATAAGGTCATTAGTTAGGATTCAAGCTCTCCATCTGTTGTTACCAGGTTTGTAACAGTGTCAAATGAAGAATGGTTAGAAATTTGTCTCAGTGTCAGGAATACAAAATTAACATTGGCATTTCTTAGCCATTTGAATCACATTTACCTTAAAGGGTAAAGCAGTATTCTTGCTGCAGCAGTGGTGGAACAGCAAAAACATCAAAGCTTACTTACAGGGTTCAATTCTGAGAACAGATTGCTGAACTCAGAATTACATTCCCTTGTGTTTAGTAGCTTGATGGGTAATCAGATCAAGGTGTCTTAACTTATGGCCTTGAGATGATTCCAGGGTGGTTTCTCGGCCCCAAGGTGAAGCCCAGCACGGTCTGAAATCAAAGCCTGGTGCGAACTAGAGGCTAGGTACCGGCATAGACTGGGTTGGAAGGACTGTTATTCTGAACTTTTTATTTCTTTATTTTTCTAATTTATTCCTATGATCTGTAATGCTGGACTACTTTGTTTATTTTTCTAACTTTTCTTTCTCTAAGAATCTGTACCTAGGTTCCTTTGGCATTAGTGGTGACTTGTAAACTTTGCACTGTACATGTGACAATAAATCTAATTCTAATTTTAAATTGATAAAGACAAACTGATAGGATAGTTTAGATAATTTATTTCCTCCGATGTGGAAATCCAGAACAGGACATCACAAACTTAAAATGAATTTGACCAATTAGCAAAGAAGTTGTGACATACTTTATCTTCACAAATGGAAATCTGGAACTCATTACCTCAAATGGCAATGGGAGCTGGGTCATTTCGAATTCCCAAGACTGAGATCAATAGATTTCATTTTGGTCAGAGTACCAACATATATGTACCAAAATTAAATCTGAGTACAAATCAGTGATGATCAACTGGATTGGCAGAATGGATTCAAAAGGCTGAATGATCTACTCTAATTCTTATGGTTTTACATTATCTATACATAATTATTTGTAACTCTTGGTGTGAATTTAGTTGCCAGCTGCTCCCAAGTTAATATTCTGGACTAGCAGAATACATCAACAGCGCAGAAATATAGTGTGATCAATGATTGGAGAGGGGTAGAGGTTCTGAGAGAGAAAGAAGGTGAGTGGCAATACAAATCAGACCTACTCAGCCAGCATTAATCCAAAGAGTTTTGAATCTCCTATACCTTTTAGTTTTAAAGGGTTTGCATTTCTTTCTCCAGACTGAGGGTAACACTGGGGTTGCTATAATAATTAGGTGACAGGAACGCTGTTGACTTCTGTAATTCCCTCTAGCCATGTTCCTTGCTGATGGGATTTTCTTGGTTATGTTTGAAGTGGTTGTAACGAGTGCTTTCTCCTTGCCTTTATGTGTATCTGTGCACACAGAGAAAAGTCATTCGCTGGCGATTTATTCTTGTACAAGACGTTGTACTAGACCAAACAGGACACTGCCTTTTCAAAAGGGAACTAAACCCCAGTGGCAAAGTCATTTCTTTCAATACGTTACCTATTGTTATAAAGGACAGGCTTCACACAGAAACAGTGAAAGCACGTTCACATTGCTTACTGAGAATTTTCAGCTGGGGAAAAAAAGTACTATCACTGTAACTAAGTTAACTCAAGTACATGAGCACTGGACTGGAGCCAGAAGAACCAGCTGAAAGATATTTACAATACTTAAACCAAGAGAAATCTAATAAACTAAATTACTGTATTATTAATATTTGCCAACCACTGTTCAAAGAATGCAATATATGGTTCAAAATTTCTCACATCATTCCTCACTCGAGTAACTTTGGGCTAAAAATTAGAATGGATTGTTAGCAGGCATGGGGATCGGGATATGTAAATACTCACTGCTCAGATGAGGTATTGCAGGCTGTATGCAAACTTTGTTCTGTTTGTTCATCTCAACCCAGCCCAGCACGGAATGTGTCACTGAGTGGCTGGACACTTTGCAGGGTGTTCTGGTGTGAGTGCATCTCACTTGATACACAAATATCCTGCCATTCTTAATATGCAGTAGGTGATACATAAAAGGCTATGATGGAAGGAAGACCGCTATAAATGGAGAAACAGACCAGGGCAAGTGTTTCCAGGCTCTCGGATCCCAGGAGGAAAGGGAAAAAGAGAGATCATGTTTCTGCAAGGAGCCAGGAAGACCTTAAGGCATACACATACCCATATGTAATGGGAGCAGGTGGCCAGGGAGGTCAATTCCAGGACCCTAGTCCCCATGACTTGGCCGCACTATCACAAAAGGTTCAATGACCTCAAATGGTGAAGGTCAGTGAATGCATCCTCACATGAAATCTATCCTGTGTAACATCAATTTCTCATAAAACTCAATGCGGACACCCCCATCACTCACTCATCAGCAATATCTAACAATCAAAATTCACATCTCGCATTCAGATACATCACCTCACCCTCGCATTCATGCCTTTGAACAGTCTCATCTTTCTGCTGACAAAATACTGCACAACACACACGTTACTCTTTTTACACTCCCTTTGGCAAACACAGCAGTACATAACGGTCAATGGAAGGCTACACATCTGAAGCATCATAAATTAATATGAAATTCACAATCACCAACTCAAACATTGATATTGTGTGTGCATTCACTTGAGGATAGTATAGATTTGGGATCAGCATCCACAATGTCATAGGTGTGAATGGACTGCAGCCAGGACAAGAGGAGAACTGTGTCTGAGCATGTGTGTATGCAGACAGGTTCTGCTGCATAGAACTCACTCAAGTTCCACTTTTCATTTTTTTGGCCCATAGCTCTGAATGGAATGATAATACAAATGAATATCTGAACAGTGCTTAAATATTGCAAGAATTTCTGACTGAACCACCTATTCAGCTATTATGTTTCAGACTCCCACAACCTTGTGTGAAAAAGATTCCTCGACTCTCCTTTTTGCCTTCTACCTCTTACGTTAAATATTTGACTCCTAGTTATTGACCCCTCTACTAAAGGATAAAGTGCCTTCCTATCCACCCTGTCTATGCCCCTCATAAATTTTATACATTTCTATCAGGTCCGCTTTCAACCTTCACTGCTCCGAGGTAAATAACCTCAGCTTAGCCATGCTTTGCTCAGATAGAATCCTGGAACATCATCTCTGCATCTTCTCTAGTGCAATCACGTCCTATATATAATGTGTTGACCAGAACTGCATGCAGCACTCCAGTTGTGGCCTAACCAGCATTTCATACCATTCCAGTATAAACATTTCTTGTATTCAATGTCTCGGTTAAGTAAGGGAAGTATCCCATATGCATTCTTAACCACCTCACCTACCCAACCTGTTACCTTCAGTGATCTGTTGCTGTGCAAACTAAGGTCCCTCTGATCTTCAATATTTTCTGGAATCCTACTATTAGGTGTGTGATCCCTTGCCTTGTTGCCTCACAATATGCTGGACTGAATTCCATTTACCACATCCCTGCCCACCTTACTAGTTCATTGATATCCTCCTGCAGTCTATAGCTATCCTTCCTCACTCCTTACTACTCAATTTTTGTGCCATCCATGAACTCCCTGATCATATTCTCTACATTTAAGTCCAAATCATTAATGTACACGACAAACAGCAAGGGACCCAGCACCAAACCCTGCGGAACCCCACTGGAAACACATTTCAAGTCATCGAACATCCTTCTCCCAAAAACTTTGCTTCCTGCCTTTCAGCCAACTTTAGATCCAATATGCTACTTTGCTTTGGATCCCATGTGCTCTTACCTTCTTGACTAGTCTGCCACAAGGGATCATAGTAAAAGCCTTGCTAAAGTCCATGTAGACCACATCAAATACATTACCCTCATCAACGTTCCTGGTTATCTCCTCAAAAAAAAAATTGATCAAATTTGACAATTATGACTTTCCCTCAACAAATCCATGCTGACCATCCCTGACTAGTGAGTGTTGCTCCAAGAAAAGATATATTCTATCTCTCAGAATTCTCTCTAATGACTTCCCCCTACTGAGGTTAGACTAACTGGCCTGTACTTTTCTGGTCTGTCCCTTTTTGCCTTGTTCCCTTTTGAGTATTTATCCAATTCTCCTTTTTCAGGATTCTGGTGAATCTTCTCACATCTTTCTATCAGATTGCACATTCCAGATTGTGACCACTCATTGTGCAAAAAGAAATTCTCCACATCCCATCCTCTTGATCCTTTTAAAAGGGGATAGAAGAGTGGGGGTAATAATCCCTTGTACAGCTGGACACACAGGTGTGTTTAAAAATAGGGTGGCAAGATGGCAGCTCAATGCCAACTCAGCATTTTGCATTGCATAATGTCAAGATATGACCAACCTAAACACTTCCAGCATATAGACATGGCACTCTTGTGCTTTTAAAAGCATGGCACACAGGGTGGACTATGACAGAATTGGCTGGAAACAGTATTACCACCATTTCAAGACTTGCGATTCCTGACATCAACTATGCTACAGAATCAAATTTCACAGACTTAATACCATGTAATAAATTCATTTTCCTCATACGCCCTGGACACCCAGTTAGATCTTCTCTCCATCCTCATGTCCTCCCACATTGTGCAACAGCATGGACTTTTCTTACCTCAGCCACTCCCTAATAGCTACTCAGAGGCAAGATGAGCTGACTAATTCAGCTGACTAAATAAGGGTGGCATGGTGGCTCAGTGGTTAGCACAGCATCAGGGAACTGTGTCCGATTCCGCTCTTGGGCGTTATCTGTGTGAAGTTTACACATTCTCCCTGTGTCTGCGTGGGTTTCCTCCGGGTGCTATGGCTTCCTCCCACAGTCCAAAGATGTGCAAGTTAGGTGGATTGGCGATGGCTAAATTGCCCATAGTGTTCAGGGATGTGCAGGATTAATCATGGGAAAAACGTGGTCGCAGGCATTGGGTAGAGGTACGTGTCTGGGTGGGTTGCTCTTGATCTGGACTTGATGGGCCAAATGGCCTGCTTCCACACTGTAGAGGATTCTATGATTCTTTTACTGCAGATGTTTCATTGTATGCTTGAGCACAGCTGCTCACCATCATTAAAGGCATTCAAAGTCAAGAACCGTCCACAAGTAACGCCTGAACGTTTGAGACCATAAATGTTGATACCAGTACTTCAGATCAGGGAGGAAATATCTGAGCATCAGACTTCATGATGTATCATTTTCCTACAGATGTTAGAGGGTTAATACAACCTTGTGATAGCTAACAGTTCCTCACTAGGCAGTGATGAGCTGCATATTTTTGAACTTGACTTACAATGAAATGTAGCACATACAAACCCTGGGGCAATGAGATTAAACTTCAGCAAAGAACAACTGCGCGTATACTCTGAGGTAGCCTGCTGTTCCACGTGTGAAAACCCAAATCCTCAAGCGTGCGACAGCATGTGGTTACTGAGCTCAGGTAACACGCAGCATTGGAAACAGAGACACTCATCTACCCCACTTAAATAATTAAATTAATACCACACAGTGAGAAACGAATCGTTTCCAAGATTCCCTTCCTTAGAAAGTTGACAGCTCAAATACCCCTACCCTTTCACATGCAATTAAACTGAATGCGCGATGCAGTATTTGTTTGGCAGTAATTTAGCTGTAGCTGTTCCTGATTTTGTATCACTGCAAACAGAAGAATATGGATTTATTTGTACTTTAACTGTTAGCTACTTTGTTGCTGCAGTCAGATTTCCCTTACCTGTCCAAAGTGATGCTGAACAAATAGAGAAGTGTAGGGAACTCTTATATTAGATAGACAATAATCCAATTACTTCACACAACCTCTAGGATATCCCCAGAGGGGTCTGGGATTTGGGATTGAAATTTAAAAACCTGTAACGCAGAAGTGTTTCCCAATGTCAAGGCACATGGGTAAATCATGCCTTTAAAGATTGGGTAACACATTTTTAATTTTGAACACATGGATTAATGGCAACCAATGATATCATTAGTTTAAGAAATGTTATGCTATTTTGTTGAATTATCACGCTATCTGTAAATGCTACACAATGATATTCCTAGGTATGCATACATTTTGTTCTCCCATGTCCACTATTATTCCTGGTTCCAAAGGACCTTTCAGTTTATTATCTAAATTGTACCAGCAGATTCTGAGATTATCCAACGTTATTCAACATTCTCCACTCAGGTATTGCGCAAGATTTAAAGAAATTGCTTGAATCATGTGAACTTTATAAATCACAACTAACAGACCAGCTCTCACTTCATAAAGCCAATTTGTATTTCAATTTTTATGTCTCTCAAGAATCTACATGTTGGAAACACTTTTTAGAAAAGGAAAGAGAAAATTCTCCTAATTATAAATTATCAGGCCATTTAAATAATTGTGACAGAACAGGCCAGGTTATTACCACATTCCATCCTTTCACTAATAACAGAATTGACTGTACAACCATATGTTTTCCATTAGTTAGACTATACTTCTTAATCATGACAGATTTTAAAAACACATCTAGCGTCAATGTTGAAGAAATGATATGAAATGACAATATTTCCGAACCTGGCGTGGAGTTATCAGCAGTGCATAGCACATTAGAAAAGCACAAAAAGCTGCCTGTCACCTTATGTTGGCCCATGAGGGTGATAAAGTATGTTCTTATAAGGAATTAAACGTACCAATTATTACCATACTAACAGTTGTTAGATAATGTAAAGACTAAACTGCACTCTGCAGGTGGAGTCCACATGTGCAGCCTCAGTAGGTGGTGCTTGGAAGGATATTTGTTGTGTGTTTATAGCCAGCTGGCCTACTCAACGTATGAAAAATACCAACATGGTTTTGGCCTCTCTCTGTGCAAAGATTGTCACACTAGTAAAGATTTGGCTGGTACCGATATACTAACAAGGAGTCAAATCAGTTTAATTGCACGATGATATGTACTATAAATCTACAAAGTTTAAACCTTTTTATCAGTCAATACTATTCAAATTAATAAGAAAACCATACAGTCTGTTGAATGAGTTAAGAAAAAGCCATCAATTTCTTTCTAACACTAGTAGTATTTGTTCAGTGCAGGACCATTGTTCCAGATCACTGGCAAATTTGTGCAAAAACTGAAAGAAGTGTAGTCCTCTATCTATGACACCGAGTTAAAGCAAATAAATTGGCAGGTTGTCATTTCATTGCATATTTTCTGTATAACATTTACCTCAGGTACCTAGAAAAGCAAGTCTCTGCATTTTCTTGAGCCCATCACTCTGGTTCACTGTTATTATTGGTTGGGTATGTTAGTAAATGACTCACTTGAAAGAAACTGGTTGTCACACTATTTAGATTTTAGTTGGCTCACATGTACAGAAATTGATTGCCTTGTCAATGGCCAGATTTGTTGTAAACGAAGTGACAAGTGGATGAACAAACCTGAAGTGAGAACTCTCATGTTGAGGAGAGAAAATATGTCTTCCTTTCAGCCAACCATTTTAATATCTTCACACAACTGTGTTGCAGAAATGCACAATCTGCTTCTGTGACATTAGATTTTGGCTCAACTACATTTCAGGTATGGCATAACGATAAATTATCATATTTCCAACTCTTCTGTAGAAAACAAAATGTGGAACTGAAACCTGGTCATCTTTAAATTCTGCCGCTCAACAGACAGAGCTCTATGGAAAGTGTAAGTCACAATATCGTTACTTTGAAAAAATGCTGGGATGAACATTCCTATTTGTCAGGCAACTAAATTCCAATTTTAACCTTGCCTCCGCGGAAAATAAAATTTAAAAGTAATGTGAAAGGGAACAAGGTCATAGTAAGTTACTGATGACCACCCTTTGAACAATAACAAGCTGGGGCTGGAGTACAGTGTTGCACAGGAAGACCTGAAGGAAGGGGGAAACATTGTTTATAAAAGAATTCTGGTTACTCTTCAATCCACTGCAAAAGGGAAAAATCTGGAATCTCAACACAAAGAGTGCTAACTCTGCCAATGTTAAAATTACACAAGCGCTGGCTTTCCTGCTGTTACTAAACAAGCAAGTTCTGCACAGTGGGTGCTCCAAGTTGGACTGATTGATCTGACGCTGGCTTGCAGCTTCACTCACACCTCTATTGTCAGATCTGACTGGTTGCTGTCCTAGCAGCACTGTGTTCCAGGAAATATAGGAGTATCAGCCTCTGCAATTACACAGACCCTGACTAAGGGGTATTCTTGCTTTAGTAACTGAAGGTCTACTTTCAAACTGCATCACAAATTTCCTCTAAAAATTCCAACACGATGTCCACTGAGTAGCAGCATTAAATTTTCCACCCATTCATAATTAACTGGCACAGAAATAAACCCAGTCATGGAGAGTGGAGGGGTAGAGGAATATGGTACAATGTGAACCAAGACCAGAAAGTTTAAATTGACCATCTAGGTAAAGTGCTTACAGGTCGTTAGTTGAGTGAATTCAGCACTATTGCAGGTGTGTGCAGTTTGAGTGATGATAAAAGTGTATTTTCACAGTGTGTCATGATAAAACAAGAACCGCACACTGGCCTGGTACCAAAACCCAGCACAAATCTGTCCTGTCCTTACGTTAACAACAATCCCTTGTGGGAATGAGCTATTACAAGCATATCAGGAGACATGTTGCTGATTGTCCCTTCACGAATGCTGCTGTAGTTAAAATGCTCTGGAACCAAATGTCCCTGGAAGGTCTTTTGCTTCTGCATAAAGTATAGTAATAACACAGTTATGATATTGTACCAGCAACCCAGAGGTTATGAGGATCGATGGAATACAAACTCAACCGATCTACTAATTTCGTCCAGAAAAGAAAATCTGCCATTCGTATATAGTCTGGTTTACATGTGACTACAGCATCATACTCTATGGGTGACTACTAATGCCCTCAGTATTACTTCAATTGTGTCACAAGATAGTTAAATGAGAAAAAAAAAGATTTGATTTAATTGTACCATGTTGTACCCTCCTGTAAGCTGTGCTTATTTAAAACTTCACTGCCTGTACCCTAACTTGCACCAAGTCTCATTCACCGATCTACACTGCTCAGCTGCCTTCCTTATGTGGCTCAGTGTCAAATTTTGTTTGAAATGCAATGAGATGTTTTAGTATGTTAAGGATGCTATTTAAATGCAAGGAATACTGTGGGATAAAATCCTATAATGGATTTTCTAAAAAATAAGATTCACTGCATGAAGGCCAAGCTTTCAGGATCAGGTATGAAAATGTAACAGCATGGCCTCAGCATCTTCTGCTGGATGTAATGAGTAGCTCAGAGTCCTGAGAGATACAACTGAACAAGGAAATGCCAAGTTTCAGTAGCCAGTGTTGGAAACATGGGGAAAGTGCAGGGTCCAGCTATTCAAACATTTACCAGCTGCACATTTACTTGTCTAAATATTAACCACTGATACCATCTGCGGACAATGTAACTGTGCATTAGTGAATATCCCATATGTTAAAGAATAATGAAAAGTTATAAAAAGTCAACATTGGTCTAGTTGTCCAAGTTTGACTGTCTTCAATAAAACATTTGTCCTAAAGGTCTTCTTGCAATACTGATAGCTAGCTCTGAGTCAAGGAACAAAGTTAACGAATAGATGAAGCAAAGGTTAACCTTCTGAAGTTATGGCTGTGGCACATTATCAGAATTAAGGAGATCAGTTGGGAATGAACAAATGTTAAATCAACAGATGGTGTCAAATAGAGTGACAGCTTGCGCTCTAGTCCACTAGTCTAGTATAAGGATGTAACTAGTTCTAATGGTCAATGACAATATGAATTTAATCTTAATGAGGGGCTCTCACTTAATATTGCTAATTAATTTTCCTTGAACAAGAGTTCAAAAGGCAGGTGCGTATAAGATTTAATCTATTGGATCCTGATCATGTTTTATAATGTTTGTGTAAGTACTAAGAATATTTAAAGACAGAAACTGCTTCCGTGGCAAAAGATGGAAAATTGCTCCACAAAGCCTGGTCCTGAGGCCAGTGTTATTCACAATTTACATTAACAATTTGGACTGATGTATCAGAGGAACAAGTTTAAAATTTGTGAATGACACCAAACTTGCTGGGGGCGCTAGGGGGTTGTGAATAGTACAAATATGACAAAATAGAGGCAAAAAAACAAAACTGCAGAATGACATGCAACTGAAATAAATTTCAGTATAATTGCGAGATAATGCATTTCACAGTAAGAATAAGGAGGCCACATATTGTTTGAATAGCAGTGAAATAACTCCACTGGGGCTGGTATCCCATCGCCAAGTCCCCCTTTATTTACATGTGGAAAGTCCTTGACACTGATCCAGCTCCTTTAGAGTGAACAGAATCTCTAACACGCCTGTTTATATCTGTCAGCAAGAGCTCCCTGATTGGACCAGATTAAAAAGCCCCAATCAGGGAACTCATATTCTATGATATCCACCTGGCTGACCTCATTACAATCACTACAAGCAGGAGTCTAAATGGGGTAGTCAATCAAAGGCAAATGACTAAAAGAAGTAACAGTTTAATAAGGCAAATGTAAACAAAGCACTGAGGTTCATTTCCAGTGTTACGAATTAAGATGTTAAACTTGTACAACGTTGGTCAAAGCACTGTGATAGTCTCCATATTTTAAAAGGACATATAGCAAGAGTGAAGATTTAAAGAAAACGTTCTAAGGAAGAGCTACCCGAACTAAGATGATGTAATTATCAGGAAAAGTGAACTGGACTGGGTCTTTACTTCACAAAATGAAGGCTAACGGTGGATAGAACAAACGAGGTCTTAACATTTTAAAAATGCATTGATGTGACATACGTGTCGCTGCTTGGCCATGAATGGTGGCCCATGAGAAGGTGATAGTGAGCTTCCTTTCCTGCAGTCCACTTGGTATACATAGACCCACAATGCTGTTAGGAATGGAGTGTCAGGATTTTGACCCAGTAACAATGAAGGAACGGCGATGCATTTCCAGGTCAAGACGGCGAGTAGCTTGAAACAGAACATGCAGGTGGTGGTGTTCCTGTGTATCGGCTGCCTCTTCTGGACAGAAGTGGTTTTGGGTATGGAAAGTGATGTCCAAGGAGCCTTAGTGACTTTTTGCTGCCTAGCTTGTTGTGGTTATACACTGGTGCTAGTGAATAACAGTGGTGGTAGAAGTGAACGTTTGTGGATGTGATACCAATCAAGTGGGCTGCTTTGTCCTGGAGGGTGTCAAGCTATTGAGTGCTGTTAGTGCTGCACTCATCCAGGCAAGGGGGATTTATTCCATTATACTCCTATGTTATGCCTTGTAGATAAGGGACAGGATTTGGAGTGCCAGAAAGTGAGTTACTCGCTGCAGGATTTCTAGTCTCTGACTTGCAGTTGTACCCACAGTATTTACATAGCTAATGCAATTCTGTTTCAGGTCAATAGTAACCCTAGGATGTCAATAGAGTAGGATTCAGCAATGGTTATCCCATTGAAAGTTAAGGGGTAATGGTTAGATTCTCTCTTATTACAATCATAAGAAGGTAAACATAAGGAAGATATTCCCACATGTGCAGAACTCACATCTATTTCCTGAGTCTAAACCTGCCTCCAAGGCACCCATATCCACCATTAACTGAGAGTCAAAGTCAAAAAGGTGACCAATTCAATCTAAGAAGTGGGGCTATAATAATGAAGTTGTGCGTGTTAAAGTCCTTGAGCTTTTTGAAAGTTAACTGCTGTTGATTGGTTTTCCCAGGCTTCAAGGAACCCAGTAACTTCCTCAAAGTAAATGTCTTGGTGGACTTAGGAGAGGAATACTATTACACTTACTTCCTGGCCTGGGGAGCCTCCATGACTAGGGAGCCACTGTGCTGTGATTGGGGTCACTCGGAGACCTTTGAATTGCCCTACCCATGCAGCCAGCCAAACCAAATCCACCTCCTGACCCATTAGGCCTCAGAACACACCACCTCCACGCCTACCCCCCACCCCCAAAAATCATGCTGTCTCCAAACTTCCACTCCCTCAATCCCTGGTCCCTGCTTGATCAATCCTCTTTCTCTATCTGGTGGGAGGTCTGGAATGTCATTCATTTGAACAGTGAACAAATCCAAAGAGGTGTCATGGCATTAAAGGTCAACATCATGTAGAAAACCTGATCCTCTCAGCTCACTAAGATCTCTGCTCTACAGTCAATATCAACAGTTCTGCAAGGAAATGAATATTTCCATGTATTCTCTCCTATTTCCATTTGAGTTAATTTCAGTTTAAAAATTCTTGGTTCCCTTTAATTGTTTACTGAAGTTTTCCTTCTTCAGAGGAACAATTCCTGTCAATGAAGATTGCCAAGTCATTGCCCTCAGGCTTTTGCCAGTGCAGCTTTAGAAATAGCCCCGGCAGCCTTCCTGCTCAGGCACCTGGGAGTTGCCATCTGATAATACAGCCTAGATCAGGGCAATTGCGAGATTGAGTCAGAATCCTATCTCGATCCAATATAATATTTTAACATACTAACATGGTACAGCAGGCCAGCCTCAGAAAATTATGTTCCAAGGGACATTTCAATTGATTTGCTCTGCTGATTAATGTTGTCTTTCTATAAAAAGCGAGGAAAATCTTGTCCATTAATTACCATTAAACCCTAGCATTAGTTCAATTCTGGTCTATGCAGTATTCCAATTCTAATTCCTCCACTTTTGGAGGATGTGCCTTCAGCTGCTGAGGTCGTGTGCACTGTAATGGCTCCCATAAGCCTTTCTTCCTGTTCATCCTTTCCTAAATGCTCCACAAAACATAGGTTTTTGTTCATCTACCATAGATAATATCATTTTATGTGGCTCAGTGTCAAAGTTTGTTTGATAGCTTCTATGAAATCCTTGGAAACTTTATTATATGAAAAGTGTTATATAGATGAAATTGTTTTCGTAGAAGACTTTGGTGATTCCTTCTCATTCCATTTGGTTCTGTTTTGTTGATTCTCTGAGACTACCACTCCTTTCCTCGTCAGATCACAACACTAACCACTAACCTGTATCAAAGCCAAAAGCTGTCTGGTTCAAATATTCCAAAACTATCAGCTATTCTGGCTGAGGAGCCAGTGTCTTTTTTTGCGACATCTGATCAGCCAGTGACTATGGAACATGACAATTCTATGCTCTTGTTGAACTGTTTTTGACCTTGAGATGTTGTCACAAAAATCTCAATTCCCTGTTTCACTGTTAACTCCAATCATCCTTGCTTGTGCATGTGCCAGGTAACTATTTGCTAGGTAACTTAAAGAAATCCTCATCCTCATTCTGATGTACAGATCTTGCCTCCAAAACCAGGATTACTCCATGCCAATCGCAATATGCAGTCTCTCATCAAATGAGAAGGTCGCTCTTAGAATAGATTACATTGCATTCATTCCAAATGCAAGTCAGTTAAGAAACTGCTAACATATAAATAATAATGTTAACATTCTGCATTATTTGAGGTGGACCTTGCATTAAATTTTAAATAGCATCTTATCACAAGTTGAAAGATCGATTGGGCATGTGTTACTCACTGAAAGTTGACCAATGTCAGACTGGTGCAGATGGCAGTGAGGAGTTTCAGCATCAAAACTGCCTCATTGGTACAGATTGCCAGTAGAAATATCCAGGATTGTCATATCAATAATATTATTTGCAATTGTTGTAAAAACCAAAACGGAACACTTTAACACTGTTCAACATATACATTAAGCAGTTATCAATCTGCATATTCAAGTGCACTAAACTGGTAGATTATCAGACACAATTTTTCCGAGATCTATGAACATACTTGAACAAACATGAAATACTTTAATATGGAATGGATGTCATTTCTTTATTTTTGGTGGCCTTACATTGGGGATTTGGATGATTGCTGTGGTGGAGGTAGTGGTTGGTGGCAGGGAGGGGGCTTGTAATCATGGCACTTTATGTCATATCTTATTTAGACCATAAAGTACAGGCACAATAAATGTTCTTGTATGTCTTGATTTCCTCTTGGGCTAACGGTCAGTCTTTAAAAATGTCACTTCTGTCCAACATGTTTTTGTAGACAACCAGATCCTGACAACAACTTTAAATGAGAGGCCTTCAGTTATCACTGCAGCTCTAATAGGTCTCACTTTCCTGACCTCACCCGAGGTTCAGTGACCCTCAGGTTAAATTGAACACCAGTCGTCAGTCTCTCTAATGAGACTATGGTCCTCTGAGACTACGACAACTTTACTCACTTAACTTTTACTTGAGGAGGCACTGCTTCTTTTGGAGAAAGTTGAAGATCTGGTAAGGCAAACACCACCCCATGGAATTGCAGTACATCCTGTTAATAAGTCAGAGAACAGCACTAATAGCTGCCAAGGAAAACACAATGCTATCGTTGACTCAAGTTAAGGCAGAGTATAAAATTTCAGCTTAAAAACAACAACGGTAGACTCAGTAATGAGAAATCAGCATGGGTAAAAGATCAGCTGGTGGCAACATCTGACGTTTTCTAGTGTTAACTTATCATTTACCTGATGACGAAAAAATGTCAGAAATCTCCGGATTATAGTGAGAACTACACAAATAGACATAGGACACCATCATTCTTAAAATCTCAAGTTTGATCTTTATGAGCTTGAGTGAGGATCTGTAAACATAGTCAAATATCTAGGAAAATTGGGGCAACTATTGTATTAGTTTAAAAGCAAGTTGTGTAATTCTCTATTTGCTTATTCCATATCTCCAAGGTAACAGATTTGAGACAGGGAGCAAGTGAGAGTTGAGGAAAAAAAAGCAAAGAGAAAAAGAATTAGGCAAAGATCAAAAAAATAAGAAATGTGAGTTGAAAGAAGTAGCCAAATAAATAGAAAGAAAAACATTTGGAGAAGCGAAACATAAGCAAAAGTAAATCCTTGAAGCCATGCAAAGAAAATATTTGGAAGCAAATGCCTTCACATGTCTAAGAACGTAAGAAGAATGTAAGAAATAGCAGCAGGAGTAAACCATCAAGCCTACTCTGCTATTCAATATAATAATGGCTGAGCTTGGGCTTCAATTCACCTTCTCCCATATCCCTCAACTCCAAGAGACTGAAAACCTGTTTATCTCATCCTTAGATATAATCAACAACAGAACTTTCGTAAACCTTCCAAAGTTCCACAACCCTTTCAGTGAAGAAATGTTTCCTCATCCCATTGCTAAATAATATGAGACTGTGCTCCTGTGTTCTATCTCCCCCACTGCGGGGGAAACAACCTGTCAAGCCCCTTCAGGATCTTATATGTTTCAATGTGATCACTTCTCATTCATCCAAACTCTAGAGAATACAGATCTAATTTACTCAGTCTTTTTTCACAGGACAATCCTTTCATCCCACTAATCGATCTGAACGGTTTCCAATGCAAGTATATCCTTCCAGCGGGACAGTAGTGCAGATGCGTTCTCACCGATCCCTGCAATTCTATCAAGACTTCCTTATTATTATAGTCCAATCCTCTTGCACTGAAGACCAGTGTACCATTTGCCTTCTAAATTACTTGTTACACCTGCATACTAACTTTGTGTGTTCTTGTACAATTAGTTTAAATGTTATAGTCAATGAAACTAGGAAGCCCTTCAGGAGTATAGAGACTGTTGGGGGGTGGGGGGTGCTTTAAAAAGAAATTAGAAGGGCAAAGAGGGGCAATGAAATATCTTTGGCAGATGGGATTAATGAGCACCCCAAGGTATTTTATAAAAATATAACAGCAGGAGGATTACCAGGGAAAGAAAGAGTGAGGAGGCAGAGAATGTGGGTGAGGTCTTAAGTGAATATTATTCATCTATATTCACAAAGGAGAAAGACATTGTAGCTGGAGATTTCATTTGGGATGGTGAGGTTCTACAGCATGTTAAGATTAATGAGGAGATATCAGATGTTTTGGAAGGCATAAAGATGCCTAAATCACGTCGGGCCTGATGAGATGTATCCCAGGCTGCTATGGGACGCAAGGGAGGAGATTTCTGGGATCCTGGCAGAGATATTTAATAATTCACTGGCCATGGGTGAAGTGCCGGATGACTGCAGAATAGCTAATATGCTTCCTTTGGTCAAGAAAGGCATCAAGGATAGGCCAGATAATTATAGATCAGTTAGTCAGATCAGATATCAGTGGTAGGGATATTATTGGGAAAAAAAATTGAGAGGGACAGAATTAATCAACACTTGCAAAGACAAGGATGGATCAGGGATAGTCATCAAGGTACTGCAGTTGATGTGCTTTACACGGACATCAGTAAGACCTTTGACAAGATCCCATGTGAAAGCCCAGTCCAAAAGATAAGAGCCCAAGTTGGTAAACTGAATCCAAAATTGGCTTACAAATATGAGGCAAAGAGTCTGTGACCAGCAATGTACTACAGCGATTGGCGCTGGGACCGTTGCTGTTTGTTATATAGATTAATGACTTGGCTGTGAATGTAGGAGGCATAATTAGTAAGTTTGCAGATGACATGAAAGTTGGTGGTGTTGTTGACAGGGAGGAGGATGGTCTCAGGCTACAGTCTGATATTGATCAGTTGGTAAATTGGGCAGAGCAATGGCAGATGGATTTTAATCCTGATTAGTGTGAGGTGATGCATTTCGGGAGATCTAATAAAGGAAGGATATACACAATGAGCAGGGAGTACTGAGGGAAAAAGGGACCTTAGTGTACAAATCCATAGATCCCTGAAGGTGTCAACACAGGTAGACATGGTGGTGAAGAAGGCATACAGGATGCTTGTTTTCATTAGCCAGGGCATAGAACATAGGAGCTTTACAGAGAGAAATAAAAATATTCTGCGCCTTTTCACTGTAAGTTTGAGACCCTAATTTCCCCCTCACTCTGCAAATCAGGCAGTTGGTACATGGGACCATCTCCTTCCAGACTATTACCTAACAAATGATTTGCAAATGTAAGAAATTTTTTTTTTCAAGAGAGAACAAGAGGGCTTTGTTTACAGAAAGATAGCATCTGCGAGTGTGCTGACAAAGTACTTTTCCCCTATTCCCAGACTGAAATTATTACAGGAGGCCAAGTATTTACAGACTTTTATTAGTCAACATGTAACTGACAAACTGATTTGTAAAATTCCAAAATCAATACAGTTACACATTCGATCGGGCTACTTGATTTCTACTTTTGTAAATACTTCTCTTCAAGTTTCCACTACTCATTTAAGCCTTTCTAAGGAATTATTAAATAAATAATTAAATGCAAAACATTAAAATTACTCTTCACATATAAAGTTTTAAAGCACATTAATAAAACAGTCTTGTGAATACTTTTTGAATAGTTATTAGCTTGTTTATTTTAAGTGTCCGATTTCCTTTCTTAAATAACAGAAATATAACATAAAGATCTATTAAACGTTCAAATGCAGCAAAATGTAATTTCCAGGCAGGAAGAATGCTCTGAGATATGCACATCTAAATTTAGACATTTCACTCACTACTATGCATGGCCCTATTAATAATGATGTAGTGCAGAATCTGTCAGAAATTCATAAATAGGTGGATTTTGGGGCATGTTGATGGTTATAAAGGAACAATATAAACTGATCGGGGAAGAGAACAAATATAATGAGCTGAACACATTAAGTGCACTGTGCAATCTTTGAAAAAACCATAAAACCTATTTTTAATAGAGTGCCAGTAGAATTCAATAATTTAATTTTGAGCAACATTTAAAAAGGTATTAATATATTTTCAATTTCTGATACTTTAGTCATGGTTGAAAACTACTCCTAAGTGAAACTGATAAAATGCCACGAGTGGTTTAGCACAAATTATACATCAAGGGAGGGCTGCTGCTCTGAAAGGGAGACTCTCTGGTTGGGAAATATTTCAGTTTTGTCTGTGAGATAACATTTTACATTTGGACACTTTTAAAGGAACACAGTCAATAGTTTGGGGACAATTAGTCAAGACTCTTTGAGCTCCCAATTCTGCACACTACCATTTTGCAATTTAATATTTTCTAACTGTTCAACGGTATTAGAACAACAGCAGAAGTGGAACAAAGTCCAAGATACACTGCTAACTTTAGCCTAATGCTCTTCGTTACTTTTCAAAGACATCCCCTCTTACAGGTTTGACATGACAGGCACCTACAATTAAGGTTTCATCATGCTGACTGGGGCTATTTTCTTTAATGTTTTAATATTATTTAAGTTAACTGCGACCATCTTCTATTCTGTAAACATGCCCAAGACAGCAAAAATTTTCTTTGCTTGATTAGTGCCAGCTAACTTGAACATGTTCACCCCAGAAAGGTCTGTTCTTTGCATGTGATACCAGGATGCATCATAAACACCAGAGATGGAAGTTATTAAGGCTTTTACTTCTCGAAAGATTTAAACCATCCAGGTTTTGTTGCCATACAGCAATGTGCTGAGGATACATAGCTTGTAGCTAAGCACCTTGATCATGTGGGTCACTTTTATGTTACCCATGCCCACTTTGTTAGTCCAGCAAAGGTGGTGGCTACCTTTCCAATGCACGGTGGCTCAGTGGTTAGCACTGCTGCCTCACAGCGCCAGGGATCCAGGTTCAATTCTACCCTCGGGCGACTGTCTGTGTGAAGATTGCACACTCTCCCCGTGTCTGCGTGGGTTTCCTCTGGGTGCTTTGGCTTCTTCCCATGGTCCAAGGATGTGCAGGTTTGGTGGACTGGCCATGCTAAATTACCCATAATGTCCAGGGATGTGTAGATTAGGTGGATTAGCCATGGGAGGTGTAGGATTACAGGGATCTGGGTGGAATGCTCTTTGGACAGTCGATGTGGACTTGTTGGGCCAAAAGGCCTGTTTCCATGCTGTACGGATTCCATTCTGTCCTTTCATGCTGAGCTCTTGGTCAAGAGGCAGGTTGTCTGCCGCCGTGAAGCTTAGCTAGAAGACTTTGCAAACTGCTTCCGGGGATGGGTTACTGAACCTGATCATGGGAGACCTACACCTTGTACAGTAACTATTGTTACTTTTAATTCTGACAGTGAGAAAGAATGTGATACATGATGGGACAGATGATCCCAGGAGCTTTCAGAACTAGTATCCTGTCTGGGAAATAACGCAGCATCATCAGATCAGGTTCTCTGATGAGGACACACCACACTTTCATCATGGTTTTCAGTCTTGACTGGTGGCCAGTGATCATTGTCAAAAAACTTTTATGCGTGCTTGTCAGATCAAGGCAGGATGGACTCTTAGCTATCAGCCCATTTGCCTCTATTAGCCAGGAAACCATGTCCTTTCCTTTTGGGTGGCATGGTGGCTCAATGGTTAGCACTGCTGCCTCACAGCGCCAGGGACCTGGGTTCAATTCCACCCTCAGGCGACTGTCTGTGTGGAGTTTGCACATTCTCCCCGTGTCTGTGTGGGTTTCCTCCAGGTGCTCCGATTTCCTCTCACAGTCCAAAGATGTGCAGGCTAGGTGGATTGGCCATGGCTAAATCGCCCATAGTGTTCAGGGAGGTGTAGATTAGGTGGGTTATAGGGGGATGGGTCTGAGGGGTGGGGGGTGCTCTGATGGTCGGTGTGGACTTGTTGGGCTGAAGGGCCTGTTTTCCACACTGTAGGGATTCTGTGATGATTCTATGAAAGAAACAAAGGACTGCTGACATCAGTAAAATTAAATCCCAGCAGGAAGGGTGTCAGTGTACTGGACTCTTGGCAGCAGTGTTGCCCAAACCAAGGACTCCCAGGGGACGGTAGGGCCGGAGCCTGGATTCTCGGTGGCATTGGACAGCAGTAGAGCCAGGGTCTCCTATTCCCAGAGTGAGATTCCTTGAGGACTGGAACACCTTCCAGAAGCCCTGGAGCCATGCCTGAGACCCAATTTAAACCGAAGATAAACTCTAAGTTTATTGTGCCGTATTGTGGTGGCAAAACATTTCTCACTGTATCTTCAAGATATATGTGAGAATAAAATCATTCATTCATGTATTAGGGAAAATAAAAAGAAAATTATACACTCCAGACAGAAAACATCAAACTACCTAAATTACTAAATGTAAGCCATATGCCTTCAGTTAGTCTGTAATCCCTCTTTTTATTACATATGGTTGCTGCAACTCTGTGCCACACTTCTTTTGGTAGTATCAAGAAATATTATTAATGGGATTTTTCTGACAGGCCTCTTTATTTCATAAAGTGCATGGGGTGGAGTACTGGTTAAATAATTTCAATAGACTTGAACCTCAAGGTTCCTTGTGATATAACAAGTAACTTGAAACATGCTGCCCAGTAAATAAATAAAAATTACAGGTACAAATGTGAATGGATTGTTTGACAGCTCCAAGCCAGGTTTCACACTAATAAAAACAAAGTGCTGGAGAAACCCAGCAGGTCTGGCATCAACTGTGGAAAGAGAAACAGAGTTAACGTTGAGTCATATAGGACTCAGGGTTCTGAAGAAGTTTCACACACAGACTTAGAATTCTGTTTCACTTTCCACAGATGCTGCCAGATCTGCTTGGTTTCTCCAGCTCTTTGTTTTTATTGCAGATTTCCAGCACCCACAGTATTTTGCTTTCATTTACGATTTCACACTTTCTTTCAAATGCAGTTGACTATTTGATATATATCACTGAAATCCCTAACTACTGCAATCTTAACACTGTCCAGAGGCATATAACTTACAGCAGGAATCTTTGCGGAAAATAGTGTCTCAAAACATGGCAAAGAACGTCACTGGAAAATAAGCAAAACATTAAAAGGATAGCTGTCAGTGAGGGAATATGGGAATCTCCCTGGCCAAAAGAAACCAGTTGGAACCAGAAGGATATCATCAGCTTCAAATGACATCTGACCTGTATAAACAAATGCTTACAGAAACAATATGCAGTTAGGGATATCTGGTAGCACGGATACAGGAGTGGTAAGTGTATTTGCACATTTTGGGAATCTGTTGCACATTCTGGGAATCTGTTGCATACATCTTTTCTGGATGAGTGGGGAAATAAGTCAGCATATTTATGGCAATTGATGCAAGTATGCAATGTGACTATTAAAACTATAAATATGTTTCTTGTTTTTCAAATAAGTGGACCAGGAGCTCATTTAAAACAATGGTCCAAAGATTTTGTAGAAATGCTTTATGCACATGGTATATCTTCAAGGCCTTAATGTCGATACGTCAAGAGTGATAGTTTTTGAGTGGTTCAATTTAACAGTGGTTGCCTATGGCAGATTTATTCAACACTACAAACAGAGCAAGTCTGTGATGCTGGTGAGAGATTCATAGGTCACACGTACAAATTTGGGCCCCCTGATCATCCGATAAAGAGTCCCATTCTGTGAACGGTGCTTTTGTCTGCAGCTCCAGGATTTTAAATAAAATGATTAATCAAATAAACGGCAGGCATTTGATACTCTAAATTAAATATTTTTCTGGATAACTGGTGGTGCTCATTGAAAGAGAGAGGGACATCCTCCAATTGCAGCGTCCAGTGAAGAAACCTCAGAGGCAATATACAATGTACAGGCAGAGGCTATATATTACATTTTTTAACCCACAAGCCTAATATTTGTACCTTCCAATAACACAAAATATGTGTTGATCAAACAGCCCATGCCATTTGTAAACACGAAAGTGAGAAAATCTGTCAATGACGATGTGGTCACTGCTTGTTAAGTTTTAATGTTACTTAAACGCAACAGTTCTCCATAATTCCAATGACAGTCTCTCTGGCAAGAGCCACAATTTGTTCATGTTATGCACCAACCTTACTGAACAGGTTTAAACATGGTCTTGGGAAAAGATAAGCATGTAGAGGCAACACTTGGAATGAATTTAGGGAGCCATGATGTGGAGGTGCATATGTTGGACTGGGATGGACAAGGTCAGAAGTGACATGACACCAGGTTATAGTTCAACATATTTATTTGAAATCACAAGCTTTCAAAGTGCTGCCCCTTTGTCAGGTGACCCTTCACCTGATGAAGGGGGCAGCGCTCTGAAAGCTTGTGATTTCAAGTAAACCTGTTGAACTACAACCTGGTGTTGTGTGACTTCTGCCTTTAGGGAGACTAGGGGAGTGGACATGAGGTGGCAGTTTACAAATGAAAATGTTGAGAGTGAATTTTCGAGGAGGGGTAATTGCAGTTTTAAAAGAGCGGGGAGTGGTACATTATAATACGGGAAAGCACGGGGCTAGAAAGGCAAATTGTGCAGTCATTTCACGGGAATGGGAGGTTGGTCTCATGGAGAGGATCAGCTTAGAAAGAGCACGAAGGGAGATCAGAAAAAACCTAAGGAAACAAACAGGGTTAGAATAGGGTAGTTTGAGCTCGATTTAGCTTGGCAGGCAAGGGAAAGAAAGACAGAACTGATTGAATTTTTTGAATCTTCAAGACAAAGAAATCCATGAGCTCCTGGCCTTTATTGTTCTTGTCTGACCATCTAGAAGAAGATGGTCATGAAGAAAAGGAAATGATTGCTTTCTTCATTCCTGTTATGAAGATGTTCTACATTCAATAATAATCTTTGAAGTTCACCAGCTGATTTCACATATTACACATTTTAAAATAAACATTGCAGACTCTAAGACATCAGAACTTTTGCAACTTCAAGCTACTCGGGCCCCTGGATGTCTTAAGTGGATTACTGATTAGACAACCCCAGAGAGACCCACACTTGAATTACTCCAAGAACAATGCTAACATTTTTCTCTGATACTGAATCAATGCTCACTTCGTATAACTGGGAAAATGCACTGATGATTGTGCCCAACAGTTGTCTCAAAATGTTTAAGGTCATTACAAGTAATTCATAATAAGTATAATGTATTAGACAAGCAAGATGATCAATTTACCTTACTGACTGCGATCAGGACAAATGTCAATCACACCTGGTTTTGTCATTAACATAAAAGATCTCAATTTATTATAACGTATTTAACATTAACAAATGGTAGAGAAAAGTTGACAAGGGGGGTGAAACATTACTGTGGTAGGTGGGAATGTGGAGTAATCCGATCATCCACGATATTACTAAATATCAGAGCAAGCTCAGGGGCCGATTACGGGTTTCGCCTAGGTTAGCTTCAGAGCAATAAAAGGTAATCTGTTACTTTGTGGAAAACCCAAGAAAACCTGTCTGGCTAATCCTTTATAACCAACACAATATAGATACTGAACTGGAAAGTCCATCTTTCAAATTTTCAGCACTCTTGTTAGACTCCAGCAAGGAGGAAAAAAGACAACACAGGAAAGCCACTCCACCCTTCCTCACCTGCACGTAACATTCTCCATGTTTCTAAGTTAAGAGAATGAACTTCTTAACAGTTGATTCACAATATGTTCCTAATTGCCTGGCTGCCCCACAGGTTTACGAATAATTTGTAATAAAAATCAGAACTGACTGGAACCAATCTAGTAATAAGTATAGTAATGATCCTTATCTTGTTAGTGATCTAGTTAGAAAAGGTTCAGCACGGCAACACAAATGGCATTGGCACAATAAGTGGTTATCACGGGTTCCTCCAATGGAAAATCTTGTTCCAGGCTGGAAATCGTTAATAAGTGAGGGAAACCCATAGTCCTGGTGATCCTGGTTCAAACACTGATCAATCGTAAAAAAGGAAACAACCCAAGGAACTCTCTCTCTGTTCTTAACAGGCAATTGCTAGACTTTCAGAACCTTCTTTTCGGAATGTCTTTAGACAGCTATGCCAGGAACCACGTAAAAGAAAGTTACAGCCAAATATAGCCATTGTCTTAATCTACGCTTAATAGTTAATAAACATTTTCACAAAAAAAGTTACAATAAGGGTACCATTCAATATTTCTTGTCTCTTATGTGCAGCACAGAAATGAGTCTTTGGCTCAGTGGTAGCAGTCCTGCCTTGGAGGCAGAAGATGCAGAGTTCAATGCTCACTCAAGGCAGTCCTGAAAATGAAGCCTTGAGCTCTTGCTCTGACTTGCAGGGAGATACACACATTTGGCATACACACACTAATCAATACCCTCCACCCACAACATTATGAGTAATGGGAGCCAATTAAAACTGCTCAGCTTTTTGGACCAATCAACTTATTGACAGGTGTATAAGTTCATTATAGCCTGGAAAGGAGTGTTCATATCTTATCAGGTCATACAACTGATTAGCCTGTACATCTTTCCACTATTTCATACTATTCTCCAAAGTAAGACTGAAGAAATGAAAACAGATACCTTCTTTATTCTTGACACCTAAACAATTAACAAGTAATAAAAGGTAATGCCACACCAACATAATTCTGGAGGATGGTATAATCTCTATAAGTTATTAAGTATTTGGTAATGAGTATTGCAGGAATAGTAAGTACTCTAATGCTGAAATAAAATGGTATTATTGCTATTATTACCAATCTAAACTCTTCAGTATTGTTTTCCCTTATGTTCTCAGTATTCTGGCAGTAACTGCAGAGTTCAATTTCTCCAGTTGCTGCATTTAAAGTCGCTAGGCTTCACTGGCTCTCCTTAAGAACTTCTCAGTGGGAGGAAAAACCTTATAGACACTTGAAGCCCTCTGGTACTTGTCCTGCTTAGCTATTCTTCATGTTTTGAGGTCAGGTAATTAACATCAGTTGCCTATTTGACATATATTGTTTAGACTCATGCACAAGCATCAGTCACTTAGGTGAGAACGAAGAAGTAAAGATTTTCTAAAATGCAATAATAATTATGTAAAATCTGTGAAATGATTGGAAACACCCTAGTTAGGTGAGCTACAAACTGCTACAAAAGATTGATCTATTGTTTATACATAAGTGTGTCATATAACACTGCATTCAAAAAAATTCTGCTGCTAAATAATATAGATTATCCATTTTGCATAACTAACCAGCTGATCCAGAAGGAAGGCATGTCTATAAGCAATCTGTTCTGGTTTAGCATTACAATGTGGAAAATCCATTTTATTGCTCTGCTTGTACAATATTTTGATTTAGAAACTGCAGACAGCATTCTAGTATTTTGTAGATTAAATTTGCCTGCGGAAATGTGGCCTAAAATTTGAGCAACAATCCCTTCCTCTCATATGATCTACAATGCTATAGAATAATGCTTAAATTACAAACTTTGTAAAATGTATGCAAACTTGCTGGAGAGGCATAAAATTGAGGGATTCCTTCCCAACCTGAGGTCTCAGCTTTTTTTTATTGCATACCCATCCAAATAAATGTCTCCTGTTGGCCTCATGTAACCATAGATTCATCACTGCTGCTCCTCACACCAGTGTCTGGGATAGAACATGCGCAGTTTAATCTCCAAGTGGAAAATTCATCTGTGACCTTAGCAGAAAGTAATACTTAGGAACACATAGCTGTTTTCGTTTGCTCAGCAGAAAGTCATTGTTATGATTTAAACATTTTCAGCTAAAAAGAATAATGTTCCACACACTCTGATATTGAAGATTATTGCTTGTTACTCAGCCCTCTGTCCTAACCTGTAGCAGGTCAGTGTTGTCAAGCCACAATATTTGGCATGTCTTCTCCATAATGAACACCTAGTTTTCAAGTTTCACAGTTATAGCTGCATTCCAGCTAAATTCTAACTTTAATTGGGGAATATACCTGCGCATACAACTTCAGTGCACTGACTGCTGTAGTTTAGGAAGTAGCACAAGTTATAGTATCATCTCTATTTTCACTGCGATACAAGCAGAACGCCACATTTTCACTCCCCATTCTCATCACAGTGAAAACAGAGAAGGCTGAGGGTGTATTTAATTGCAGACACAGAGACAGCGCACTGCTCTCTGATTTCCAATTAAATTTTAAACAACTGGAATGAAATAATAAAATGTGAATGTGCCACAGCTGGGTACTAAAGGCTACATTAAATGACTACCTCATGGTGCTTCCTGATAGCTCAGTGGGCAAGTATTCTGCCTGGTATGGGTTTCAAATAAGGTCAATCACTGGCCTGTGATGAATTAGCTGGATAAATGATAGAAGTATTGCAATTGGGAGCTGCAGGCATTGACCAATGATCTGGAGACAAGATACTTAGTTCCTTTTCCTGGTCAGTATCCAGTGAGCTTATTGGAAACTTTCCTGTTATGCTGTGTGAGGGCAGAATCAGGTTAAGTTGTGATGCCATCCAATAGCCAAATCTGAGCCCAATACCCACTGTCTTGGCACACTGATCGATAAAAAGCCAATAATTGAGGTACTGAAGGGCAGTCAGTCTTGCAGAAAAATATTTAATGCTATGTTCAGTGCTGCAAGAATAAAGAAACAAAGTTCCTTTATAATGGTTCCTCTTCCAGAATTAATTGCTGATTTTTGGTACAATACTACTTAAGGTCCCATTGTCTGAGATATGCAATCAGAGTTGTAGAACAAACCACGCTGGGCTGATGTCACACTTTAGGAAATATTCAATGTTATTGGATTTTTACAAGGCTTCTTGTTAATGACCCCTTTCCCCCTCTAAGCAGCTATTTTTAAAATCCATTGAACAATGTGCTTTAACTGTCAAGCACTCACAAATGGACCCACCCTTTCCCAAGTGCATGCTTGAATAACCTTCAACCCCTTCCATCTGGAACACTGTAGAATTTGTTCTGTTTCAGTGTGATTTGAGCAGCTGTTTTTGACTGCTTGGATGGAAAAGAATGGAAAATAAGCGAAGTTTTAACAGACGGCTATGATAAATGCTACAATGCTATTTATAAGGATCCCTAAATAAAAACAAATTAATTTTAAACTGAACTTGCACAATTTTCAAAGAAAAACTTGGTCTTTTGTTTTTGATGAAAACAGCTGCCAAAGGAGATTTAATACTGATCATCTTCCCTGGACTGTGGGGTAACCACAGACAATCAATAATATTTAATAGAATAATATGCTGCCTTGCCAGCATCACTCTCCTTAGACATTTTGTGACAACACTTGTTGAAATATTTAGAAACTCCTAAAAAATTAAGGAATTTGCAGCTACTGAAAAGATCACAGGAATCTTTTTGTAACTAAAGCTTACAATTTCTCTTCCACTACCTATGGAGTATCAGACTGGCAGTGACAGAAAGGTCTTACATTCTCTGATCAAATATCCACACCACAGCCACAGTCTTACCTTTGATCCCCTCTGCGCAATTCCTCCAAAGTATTCAATATCATGTTGCCATTAATACTCCTTTATACATTGTATACAGTAGACACGTTTACCTAATATATAAATATAGGCATACCTTTGATATATAGATAACAGAGTGTGGAGCTGGAGGAACACAGCAGGCCAGGCAGCTTCAGAGGAGCAGGAAAGTTGGCGTTTTGGGTCGGGACCCTTCTTCAGAAATGGGGGAGGGAGAAGGGAGCTCTGAAATAAACAGAGAGGAGGGGAGGGGCTGGGGAAGGTAGGTGGGATGGTGATAGGGGAGTGCAGGTAGGGATTGGTCAGTGAGGTGGGAGGAGCGAATAGGTGGGAGAGAAGATGGACAGGTTGTGTCAGGTTAAGGAGGCGGAAATGAGAGGGAGGGTTGGATATGGGATGAGGCTGGGGGTGGGGAGATCTTGAAACTGGTAAAATCCACATTGACACCACTGGGTTGTAGGCTCCCAAGGTGGAATATGAGGTGCTGCTCCTCCAGTTTCCGGGTGGCGTCACTGTGACACTGGAGGAGGCAGAGGATGGACATGTCACCCGGGAAGTGGGAGGGGGAGTTGAAATGGTTCGCGACGGGAAGGTGTTGTTGTTTGTTGCAAACAGAGCACAAGTGCTGTACAAAGCGGTCTCCTTGACCTGATACAACCTGTCCATTTTCTCTCCCACCTATCTGCTCCTCCCACCTCACTGACCAATCCCCACCACTCCCTACCTGCACCCCACCTATCTTTACCAGCCCTACCCCTCCTCTCTCTATTTATTTCAGAGCTCCCTTCCTTCCTCCCCCATTTCTGAAGAAGGGTCCTGACCTGAAACGTCAACTTTCCTTCTCCTCTGATGCTGCCTGGCCTGTTGTGTCCCTCCAGGTCCACACGGTGTTGTCTATGACTCTAGCATCGGCAGTTCTTACTATCTCTGATACCTTTAATATATTTTGTTTTATAATTCTCCTCTCGCCAATTTGGACAGATCGAACACCAAAGACACACTGAGCTAACAAATATCCCGCGTACTTCTGTTTCATTGTAACAGCTTTATTTTTGTTCAGATAACCAACAAAGCATTTAAAACAGTCATACAGCACAAATGATTGACATCACTTTGGTTTAAATTCCAGCAAAATGTTTTACTTTCCAGGGTAGATTGCATTTTTGCATGAAGTCAGATGGGACCCAAAAAATACTTTGGTGGCCCAAACCATGCTTCAAATATCTACTGTGGCTGAACGATGCGCCTGACACTGAAATAACCAAAGTGGCACAATGAGGTTAATTAAACCTATTTCCCAAATTTAGATTACATCTTTGTATGTGAACTTTAGGGCATAGATTGTCTAAGCAATCGAAGAATCATACTGCATAGAAGGAGGCCATCTGATTATTCTTACTTCTCTACTTATTCTCCATAGACTTGCAATTCCCCTCATTTCCCCCTTTTCAGGTATTTATTCAATTCCTTTCTCAAAGTTACTTCTGAATCTATTTTCCACACATTGGAACAGCGTGCTCCATGTCAAACAACATACTACATTAAAACAGCTTTCAACCAACCTCTGATTCTTACATCAACAAGCTTAAATCTGTAACCCCTTATTACCATCTCTCTTGCCATGGAAGCAGTTTCTCCTCGTATATTCAAAAAATATATCATAATTTTAAATATCTCTATCGAATCTTCTCTGAACTTACTCGGCTGCAAGGAGAATAATCCCAGCTTCACCAGTTTCTGCACATAACTAAAGTTCCATATACCTGGTACCATTCCAGTAAATCTCCTCTTCTCCCTCTAAGGCCTTGATATCCTTCTTGTGGGGTGCCCAGAACTGGCCAGAGCATTCCAGATGAGGCTTAACCACTGATTCATAAAGGTTGAGCACATCTTCCTTGCCTTTGTATTGTAATCCTGTTTAATACAGCTGCAAAACTAAGAACAAAGCTTCTTTTTAAAAAAAAGCTTTCTCATGTTAACCTGACAGTTTCAAAGATTTTTGAATCTACAAACCCGTGTCAATGCTCCTGAATCCATTCAAAATTGCAACATTTACTTTATACTGCCTCTTGTTATTCTTCATTCTAAAATGTACCAATTTATTCTTCTCTGCATTAAATTTCATTTGCCACTACTGCAAATGACACCCGTGTCTTAGACACCAAGCTCTTCAGAGGGTTGGTGCATATTCAGTGGGCCGAATGGCCTCTTTCTGCACCATAGTGTTTCTATTATTCTATGAACAGCTTGGGTTCTGCACTCAACTCCTGGAGAGAGACTTGAAATCACAATCTTTTGACACAGAGGCCAAAGTGCTACCCACTGAGACTTACTGCTGACACTTATTCTCACACGAGTACGTTTTGATAATGTTTCTGCCCAGTATTGAACCTTTTTGTGTCAGGCACGTGTGGCACTCTCTGGATGACAGGAACATTGCAATGTTTCTTTTGAATAAACAAGAAACAAGTGAACCAATTAACTAATTAATAGTTTCTTAAAAGGGCACTGAGACAAAAAGATACAATGTTAAACAATACATAACATTTCATTTAAAATTACTATTTTAGGAACTGTTATATGCATGAATCACCATTTGTCAAGGTCTCCCCATCTGAATACCCTTAACCTTAATTTATATAATCAACCTTAAATTGTATAAGTAGCATTAAAACCAGTACCTCTGAATGCTAGCTCAGATTTTGTGCTCAAATCTCTGACATGGTCTTGAACCCACAACTGCTGAGTCAGAAACAAGAATGCTACTCGCCCAGCCATAGCTGATGCAGTATAATGCTGTTAGCATAGATAGCATGTCAGTGAAAGAATGAAAATTTAATGCCTGTTCAATATGAACCTCAAAAGGCCTCTTTTCTATTAAGTCATTGTTTGACAAATAATTTGTCATTGCTTGCTGCTTTATCTTAAAGGCAAATGATGGCATTTTAGCAATTTAGTCATGAAGATCATGGAATTGTTAAAGACAATAGAATTTGTTAAACTGTCTTGTTGAATTACTCAGGTCCAAAGAAAAGGCACACAAGGCAACTGATAATCCAGTAAACTGACTGTGCTTGTGCTAAACCATTAATCATCAAGGTTCCTGGCTTTATGAATATTCCAAATGTTGGGCAAATCCAGAATAGGTCAGCAATGTAAGAAATACCGAGAATACAGAAAGAATGGCATAGCATTACTGAGGTGAAAACAGGCTCCAATCATCATATACATATTTGATTTAATAATTAAAATTGATCTGGTTTTATTGATTTTAGTAACTAGCAAATGTAATTAAATCCACAGATAGGAGATTTTCTGGCATCATCCATCTGACCAAGACTCGCTTAGTTCGGTTTTATCATAGAGATACTTCATGGTCCATATCAATGGACCGGAAGTATTATTTTACTGGGCTACACTCAAACTACAATTGCTGGGTTAAGAACAAACACCATAGAGAAGGATTTGCAATGTCAGGTTCACTCCAAATAATGCATTTTAATTTGTTTAAACTGAGAAAAATTAAGTTTCATTTTCCACTTATTTGTCACATGTTTTGCTTAGAACACAAGTGTTAATCCACATATATTCTTGCTGTTATTGTCTGACTGCAGTTGTTCAAAGCATACTGCCCACTGCTTCAGCAAGGGAATCAAATAATCCATAAAACACAGTAGCAGTCATTGTGAAGAATGCAGCATTTACCTTACAATGACTGCACTGCAGAATAGTCCAAAATGGCTTAACGCTCCTCAGAGGAAAAGTTATTATAAAGGATTGCTATTGTATTTTTCATTGTGAGAGGAAGAACTGGGAAGCTGAGGGGATAATAACACAGGGAACACGTTTTTCAGAAATAGGCTTTTTGAAGCATAGTAAGTTTAATTATGTACAAAAAAACTAGAGGAGAAAAAATATTCAAAAATAAAACTGAAAAAAATTCTCTAGTGGCTTAACTAAAAAATGCCTGTTTGGGAAGCTCTATTTATTCTTTTTTATCTTGACTTGAGCTAACTTGTGAAAAGAAATGTCCTGTTAATTGGTCCATCTTCCAGCAGAAAGGAATCCACAAAGGCATGCTGGAATAAAAAAACCTGCCTAAATGGCATGTTGATATACTCTATATAATCAACACAAATACAGAAGGTATTTTTACTAAGTGATTGCATCACCTACTGAGGGAGTTAGTGAGAAAGAATTTATGTACATCTTTCAAGATTCTTCATTGATAATATATATTCAGGATCTTGCCAGCAAGTTTGAAGTTCTAGCATTGTTGATCAGATCTTGCTAACCACATGATGCCACAAAACAATCAGATCCATACACAGGTCTTAATTAAGAAAGTCATTTCCATAAGCAGCAATTAGGCTGCCGATTTATTGGTAAATTTTGCGTTTATGCCAAATGGAAGGCACTGTAGCAGTTTATCTCCCTGCCATTGATCCCTGGTTAACATCCTTATCTTCCCCACTCACTTCACTTTAATACTCCTTGCATCAGTGCTCCGAATAGTGCTTCATCGTAACTTGAATTTTCCCGATTCACTAATTTAATGCAATTAAATTAATTTAATTAACTAAAGACTTCTGATCATGCCACTGTTTCTGCCAGGGCACAATTTTCTTCTCAACCACCCCAAATACCTTTCCAAGGACTCTTATTAAAGGCTACTTTTTACATTTTCAGGATTTCATTCTCACTAACTCCCTTAGCAGGTGAGGCAGTACTTAGTAAAAATACTTTGTGTTTGTGTTGATATATACAGAATATCTGGACTTGCACAGAAGCAAAATAAGTAGAATTAATCAGAAGCTTCAATAATTACCAACGCCATTTAACTTAAAGGCGTGACACACAAGGAAAACATTTATTTCCTATAAACATAGGGTTTAAATTGGGACAAGACACCACGGAGAAGTCAAATTATTTTCCAAAATAACTGACACAAACTTGCACGCACAAAAAAAACCATCATCCTAAACACATCTTCTGCACACTGGTGAGGTCACAGCATTTCTATTTCACATTCACAAAGCTGGAATATTTTAATCAGACTGTTATTATTTTTACTGCATCTCAGATCTCAAGTTGATTTAAATTTAACAATCGTCTGTGTTCATTACTTCAATCACCCCCATTGAATAGCTCCTGAAAATATGCAGCCTTAAGCTAGAGATATCAAATTCCTTTGCAAGGAATTAATTATCTGAACAATTTCATATTTTTCTAGCTCCTAGTTAGCTAACTGTTCCTTTGTTGACAAGTTGAAAACTATTCCCCCTTCTTTGCAACCTCCCTTCCTATCCAGCCAGTATCCTTAGATAACAAAATGTGGCGCTGGAGGAATACAGCCGGCCAGGCAGCATTCGAGGAACAGGAAAGCTGACGTTTCGGATCGGGACCCTTCTTCAGAAATTCTGTGTTCCTCCAGTTCCACACTTTGTTATCTCTGACTCCAGCATCTGCAGTTCTTGCTATCTCACCCAGTATCCTTGTTGTTTCCGTCTCCCCCAGCTGCTTTCCAGTCTCCCATCTGCCATTTGCAGTACCACCATCTCCTCCCAGCCCCCTTGCGACCTCTCTATCTCCTCCTTCTAGACCCATCTCCCTTCAACCCCTTTATGGCCTCTCTCACTTCTTACAGCCTTTCTGAAGCCATTCTGTTCTCTCTGAACCACCCAGGACCTGGTGGGAAAATTGCCACCTCAGCAAATGAAGTGTAGCTCCCCCCCCTCCCTATCCCAGCATTGACAGCAAGTCTGTTCTTGGACCCGGCTCCTCCTCCTGGTTGTGGGGAAATCGAAACTGGTTCCCAGCCCTACCCTCTGGCTGCCTGTTTCTGGATCACATCTCTATGTTCCCGAATCTCAGCCTCCTTGCTCCCTCAGTGACTCCCTCACAGCTGGAACTTACTCAACTAGCTGCTCACTGCTCATCCAATCACAGATCGCTTCTCTTCCAAGTTAGCTGTGAATAGGTTCATTGTAAATTTATTAGCAGCGAATCCAGCTCTGCACCTTGTTGTCTCGGATTCTCCAGCATCTGCAGTTCCTACTATCAGCCTTTCTGCTCCTATGATGCTGCTTGGCCTGCTGTGTTCATCCAGCCCTGCACCTTGTTGTCATAGGAAAGAGCAGCCTGTGTTTCCAGGACCAGCTACTCAATTTCCTTTCATTCTGTCATTGGGGGATGATTATTCACCAATTGATTACCCATATGTATATATTTTCCCAGGCAATTGGGGGATTTCAGAGGTGGTTTTCCTCCCCAAACCTGCACATTTGGAACCTAGGTTTCTCCTTTTTATTCAGGGCAGCACGGTGGCTCAGTGGTTAGCACTGCAGCCTCACAGTGCCAGGGACTAGGGTTCAATTCCACCCTCGGGTGACTGTGTGTGGAGTTTGCACATTCTCCCTGTGTCTGCGTGGATTTCCTCCAGGTGCTCCAGTTTCCTCCCACAGTCCAAAGATGTGTAGGGTAGGTGGACTGACCATGCTAAATTGCCTGTAGCGTCCAGGGATGTTTGGTTTAGGTGGGTTAGACATGGAGAAAACACAGGGGAATGGGTCAGGGTGGGATGCTCTTTGAAGGGGCAGTGTGGACTTGTTGGGCTGAAGGGCCTGTTTCCACACTGTAGGGATTCTATGATCTACTCCATAGTTAGATTCCTGTACAATTGGGTACAGGTATGAGAATTAAATCATGGTGATTTTGAAGATTAAGGGCTGACATGCCTAGATTATCCAATTTTCTATAATTTTATTTTTCATACCTACAAGAAACCTGTACACAACAGTTCGGGTTTGTGGGCATGGCTTTATGTCTATGTAAAACTGACTACTGGTGCAAGGTATTCTCCATTCTAATCCTGAGAGGTGACAGTGAAATAATCAAGTCTGGAGTTGTCAAACATGTGGACTGGGGCTTAATAGCAGTTGAGCTGAGGCAGGGGAGGAGTTTGACAATGTTATAGAGCTGGCATTAAGCAGTACAACACAACAGTCTGGTTCAACTGAGACTATTCCAGGCTCATCACTCTCCACCTTAACTGAAGCCAATATCCGCAATTCAACGTAGACCAAGGATTAAACCTGGGATTTTTCTCTGTAGCCTGCAACTGAACCACTCATATTATATGCTTTGCATTTGTTTTTCATAATAATATAATAGTCCAATTTTTTTTGTCAGAGATAACAAATTCCACTCCAAACACAACAACTGTTCTTTGTATTCACTCGTATAGTCATGGGTGATTTTTCTGCCTTCATAAAGCTATGCATTGTACATTATTTGGAAATTTTCTAGAAGGCCTAACTATTTAAAAAGAAACAGTCATTTCTACTTTTTACTTTTATTGTTAAGGCTGGATAGATTAGTGGTCCGTTCCTTTTGTTTTTGAGAATGATTGTGTTTGTATATCATATTACTAGTTTGACTAATAATTCTGATGATTGGTTAATGTTCTGCATGAATAACTGCATGCATCAAAAATCCAAAAGCAATTTTCTCCAGGTCCTTCCTCAACAAAACCTTTCAGCAACTAAAATGATTCTATAATCTTTCTCTGATTATGGTCAAACTCTCTTGTTACCTAGCAACACACAATTAAGGAATATGTTTTCAGATCCACTTTGCAATCAGGCCATTATCAGATAAAATTATGGAGCAACAAATGTCAAGCTCATGCAAATGAATTTGTTACACAGATAGAATTTTTTTCACTTTAAAATACAAATAATCTAACATTAAGAGAATTTATCAGACTTCTCACCTCCTCCACCTGTGAAGGACAAAACAAGGCACAATTGAGGAAAATGATCACATTAATCAAACAAGAACAGAAGGTAAACTACGACCTATAGTGACAGAGATACAGTGGAAGTGTGTGCATGCTTGTAGGTGTGTCAGTCCAGAATAGGTGTGGAAATGGGATAGGTTCTTTTTCTTTTGTTCCCCTCCCTCTTTTCCTCCCTTTCGTGGTTTTCTTCTCCTCTTCTGTCTTCCCAGACTCTTGGCGTTGGGCACCCGGCTCCAAAGTGGGGATGCCAGCGACCAGTGGCCTGGGAGCAGTGGCCCAGTACAGTGCGTGGTGGAAGGGGCCCGGTGTGGAGTGTGGCAGCAGCCAGTGATTAGACCGTGTGGAAGTCCCCTGCGCTAGTCTGTTGCGGAGAGTACTTAGAGAGAGACTGTAATGTTTGTCTTTTTAAACTTTGCATCTTGTTTTTCTGACTTATGGTTATTCTGAGTATAGTTGTAATGTAACTTACTTTTCTTCATTTCCCAATTCTGTAACTAAGGATTGTACCTAGGTACTCTGTCCCTAAGATGGTGCAGAGTGTTGGTGACATTGTTACACTGTAACTAGTCTTTGAGTACTCATTTGAGTATGTGACAATAAAGCTAATTCAATTTGAACACAAACGTGTCCAAGAAACTCAATATGTGATTGTGAAAGGTTTGGAGTAGAATTGGTGGAATACAGAAGATATTAGTAACGTACAAATATTCATGAACTCAACGATCAAATAACACAGCTCATGAATGAATTATTTCTATATCTCATTCAAAAACACCCAGCTTGTGTTGCACCTTTTGACAACTCACCTGATTCTAGTTATGAGCCTGTTTCAAAGATTTGCAAAGATCCAAAATCCATTGGAGCAGGGCATCTCATGTGACCTCACAGCAAGAAAAAAAAAAGAGATCCAAATTTCTGCAGAGGTTTATTTGTATTTGTAGTACTTTTCCAGCAATTTCTGATATTCATGGGGATGTTGAAGATGTGCTGTTATTTTTGTCAGGTAAAGACGGAAATGATATGCGCTATCCAGAAATGTGTGGTGATTTGAGATTCTCACTGAAGTTGCTAAGTTTTCACTTACGCACAAATAACAGTGTGCAATCTTGTCACTAATGGTCCAGCTCACATTAAAAAAAAAGCAGTTTGGTTTTGACTGCCACTCCTCAGAATATCTGGGCTCATGTATTTGAGGTGGATATTAGTGCAGTAGGCAAAGGTGGCTGCTATTTCAGGTATATGTCATACGCTGCTTTTAAGTTTCGCCCTTGTAAGAACCGTCTTTAAAACTGTGGACTACAACGAGAAAAAAATCTTTTTTTAAAAAGAAAGAAATTTACCAGGATAGCTGCATAATTTCAGAGCAAGGAATTCAATACTTATTGTAAACTTTGTCTTCGCGGCTATGGGTTCCTGCTATGTGCAGAAAATGAGATGCCAAGTAATTGCTGACAAATGAAGCTAATTGGTTCTCAGAAAAAATTTACACAGACACACAAAGAGAAAGACACAGAAGGATGTGCTATTATTCTCCCCTGCAGAAGCTACCTGTTCTCTGCAGTAAGAGACACAGACATTTGAAGAAAATCAGTTACTTTTACTGTAGCAGTTACTGTGAGCTGTCACTTTTGAATTGTTAAATCAGAGTCATTTTCCAAGTAAATCAGATGCTCTACATTTCATACAAACCAGGGGAAGCTTCCAGAGAAAGGTAACTGAATACCAAGGGTCTAGCTAACCTAAGTAGGGTCATTTCAACTTCAGAATCAAGAAGCAAATACTATTGAACTGACATTCCAGAGTTTCCCTATGAATAATATATTTTCCATATTTGTGTGTGTGTGTGTGTGTGTATGTATACATGTATGTAGGAGGGTCATAAGAGGATTTTGTTGGTAGTGTTATTTGTCAATGGTTTATATCTGTTTATTTGTAGCTGTAGTCTAATTATTTATAATAAATAATAATTCATGTTTAGCAAAACAACCCCAGCCCATGTTTTCTGTCAATTTTGATCTGAAAGTCAGGTACATTTGGGTACAGTCTTTTAAAAAAAATTTTAACACCTGGTACGACTCCAGGAGTAGTGGGGCTCAACTTGTGGCATGGTACCCCAGTAGGTCTTAACATTCTTCAGAAGACAAACTGGTGTTTCTTTATATTTGGTCAAGAATATCAAATTTTCATGTGCAAAAGTACAGGTATTCATTCCATTATAAACTGAAGCAACAATGTGTAATGCAATGCAGCACTGAAAGAGCATTTCAAACTAGCAAAATATGACCTTGCTGCAGATTTAATTTTGGTATTCACTCCTATTATAATCTTGGCTAATGTGTACATCAGCAGTGAATATGACATGCCTGCTGTGACTGTCTTCTGATGGAATACTGTGACTAAGATAGAATTGCAGTTATGCTTTCTCTTCGGCCATTCCGATCTATCTTCAGATTATTAGATGCAACTATTAAAACATTCAGAATAAGGGGAGTTTGTATGTGCGACACTGGATTTGCTGTCCTCCACTCAATCTGATGTATAAGTTCTACTTTGGTGGCAAGTCCAAGTGGCTTATAAATAATTATTTATTTGGTGGATAAATCATAACCAGTCATTTACAGGATACATACCTTCTCAAGGAACCTCATTAAATAACACAGAAATGCCAATGTAGTGATGATCACATCACTGGACCAGCAGTAACTGTTAACTATTCTAAAAACACATGGTGCATTTTGCAACTTTAATGAATTCTAACGATACTGTATTTCTATTGTGCAACTTTAACAGTCAAGACATTATTTTGTCTATATCATTTCAAACCACTAGAAATATGATTTGGGATGTTTGACATATTTCTTGTAAAAAGAGGCTATTTACTGATACTGCCAAATATCTCAAAAGTGATGAAGATGTTTTAGCTCTGCTTACTTTATAGGGAGAAATACTCATCACATTTTTACCAGACTTTTCTATTTTATAACATTTGCCTGACATCTTTTTATGTGCAGGGTTTATGCATCCAAGATAATACACACAAAGGTTGAGCATGCTGGGGCATTTTTTCTGTGACAAAGAGAAAACTTGATAGAGGCATAAAATAACAAGGAAACTGATATTTTATTCCACGATCACACTATTTCTAAAGTGGTTAAATCTAAAACGTGGGAGCAAAAGAACACTGAATTCTGGATATCTGAAGGATGCTGGAAAATGGGAATAAAAACTGAAAATGTTAGGGAAGCAAATGGTCAGACAACAGCTCAGGAGAGAGAAATAGTCAATGTTTCAGACCTACAACTTTTCACAGATAGAAAAGATTAACTCCGTTTCTCTCTACAGATGCTGAATGTTGAATGACCTGCTGAATGTTGCCAATTTTTTCTCTTTTTGTAGGATGAATATAAGATAGTCATTGACAGATCAAACACAGAACTTGGAAGGACTTATTTTTTCTCACCCAGAAAATGACAAATATGTGGAACACGTTACTACATGCATTGGCTGAAGCAGATACATGGTACATTTATGGGGAGGTTTGAAATGTACATGAAGGCGATGAGGGAATAAGCAAAGAAATTAGACATTTCAAGTGCAAGGAAGGTTCTGTGCAATCTAAACATAAACTACACCTGTTCCTGTGCTGTAGCTCTTATATAATTTGGCATAGTCTAATAAAATTGTTTTACATTGACCCATTAATACAAATGCCTCAAATTCAGAAGTATATAATCTCAAATGTTCCAAGGAGTGCTTAGAAACATTTTTCAATATTTTTGTGAACTTTAAATTAGGCTTTTCCATTGCTTATGCCTGAACTATTTGCCTTGTGCTGCAATGAGAGATTATGAGATTCATGTCCATTTCATATTCACCGACGAGATCAATTTTCTGATCTCTGGATCTTATTTCACCCAAGCCTTGTGCATTTTCTTCTGCACATCTCTGTGCTTTTTATTATACTTGAGGCACTTTTATCCCCATTTCATCTTTTTGTAGCTGCAGGTCTCTCCATCACAACAGTTTCTATTGTGCAGTTCCCCTCATCAAATCTCAGCACGTTCATAAACCATGGGATGCTTGAGTGCTGGAGGGGAAATATGTTCCTAGCTGTCTCTTTCAATAATATTTCTTCTATTATATCAGCTGCTGTCATTTGTTTTGTTTCTTTATCCTGCTGCTTAAATAGCTTTGTTTTGTAATCATGTGGTTTTATGTATGTCTAATTTTCCTCATGTGCCAATCTATATTTAATAATACAGATAAATCAGTTGGACCCATCTTTTCCAGTTGTAGAAGAAATCTTGCAGGTGCAGTGTGTACTTGTTATTAGAACTGTCATTATATTATGACCATCATATAGTTTGTCTAGTTCTTTTTTAAACTGCTTTCTGAGGATTCTTTTTCATTCATTAGTTTCAATCTTGCAGAAGTTGCTTTTGCTATTTCTTCTTTCTTCTATTCCACTGGAATTTGTTGTCTGTTTCTTTGCAGTTCATCCAGATTTTCTTCTGCTGGCTTTCCATATTTCATTCTTCCCTCTGTTAAAGCCATTTTTTTTTTTTTTTTTTTAAAATCAGCCAACCATAACATGCTGCAGTGTATGTACTGTCCATCTGTTAGACAAATACTGGGTGATTTCTCAGTGGTGGCAGTCATGTTGGGGGTTGGAGTGGTATAAAATAGTGTAACTTTAGTTTCTCTTTAGCTTCCCGGAGTCCAGAGGCTCATCCAATATTCATTACCCATCACTTATTCCCATAACAACATGCTGATGAGATACCTTCCTGAATCGCTGCAGTCTGTTTGGTAATGACACTGTTCAAAAGGTAGTGAGTTCAAGGATTTTGACCCAGAAATAACGAAAGAACAACAATATATTTTTAAGTCAAGGTGGTATGGGATTTGGAGGTGAGTGTGTTCCCATGTACCTGCTGTCCTTGTCCCTGCAAGTGGTCCATATTGTGTTTGAAAGATACTGTTGAGGAAAGGCTTGGGAAGGTGCTGCAGTGGATCTTGTAAATGGTGCACACAAGCTTCCTGAACCTTTAGTCAAGAAATTCCATGATATATACCTGATTCTTCCAAGAAACCTTTCGCGAATCTCACGTAAAGAATCTTATCAAGTGGGTCTGAACTATTGATGTGCATCATTACTTTAGAGGTTGTTTCCTCCACTAGCTGTTTGTTCCTGCTACGCTGTACCAAGTTTACTATGCTCCAGCTATGATGAAAGCACCCTCGTGTCCTCTCCCTTCGGTACAATAAATAGTTGCAGCTGGCACCAGCAACTATACCTCTTTTCCCATAAGGTGAGTGAGAAAGGTGGGTCTGAGGAATCTGATTGTCTTACTCAGCCAATTAGTATGGTTGTTTTGGCAGTGTCCAAAACAGTCAATGATAACAATGGATGGGATCAAAACCTGGATATGCAAAGTGAAGAAAATGAGTACAAGGAGAGATAAACAGACACCAGAAAAACACTGGAAAAAGGTAGAAGCCACAAATCTCTTATCTAGTTTCATAAAATTTCATTACTTTTCAATTAACTTGGGCTTTTTTTGGACATTTCCATTATTTATTCAGGCATGGAGAAGTAACTTAAAAATTCCATAGGTTTTTAAAGTTTTCCATGACCCACAGAAACCCCACACATGCTCTGGAGACAGTAAGGACTGCAGATGCTGGAAGCCAGAGTCAATAAATGTGGAGCTGGACAAACACACAGGTCAGACAGAATCAGAGGAGCAGGAAAGTCAACATTTCAGGCCAAAACCCTTTGTCAGGACTCGGGAGGGGGAGGAGAGACCCTGTCATTATAACCCCTTACCTGCATCCACCTATCACCATCCCATCAACCTTTCCCCCAGTCTCACCTCCCTCCCTCTATTTATTTCTGGGATCCCTGCCCCCTTCCCAGTCCTGATGAAGAGTTTCAACCTGAAACATTGTCTTTCCTGCTCCTCTAATGCTGTCTGACCTGCAGTGTTTGTCTAGCTTCATGTTGATTGACCCACACATACTATAGCATGCTATGTCAATAGTAGAAAGTGTGAATATTTAACATAGTGGCTGGAGTTCTGATCAACCAGATTGCTTTGGTCCTTGATGGCATCACTTCTTGAATATTGTTGAAACTGAACTCAGTCCAGTAAGTGGAGAGTATTCCATTACACTCCTTTCAGTGCCTTGTGTGCCTTTTAGATGGTGGAAAATTAGTTTTGAGCTACTTGCCACAGAATACTTTCGTTAAAACTTGCTTTAGTAGTCACAGTACTTATGTGCCTAGTGTAGTTAAGTTTTTGGTCAATGGAGATCCTCTTGTTACGTCAAAGATGGTGTATTCAGTAATGGTAATGCTGTTGATTATCAAGTGGAGGTGGTTACACACTGCTGTTTAAAATAGTCATCGCTTGGGGCTTGTATGGTGGAAATATTTCTTATCACTTTGGGGCATTTTTTCAACGATAAAGGTGCGACATAAAAACAAGTAATCATTGCTGAGCCCATTATTAGGAAGAGAACAGACAATTAAACATTAACATCGTCACCTCAGAGCTACATTTTAATCGACCTTTTGACAATATTGACTAAGTTAGGATTTTGTTAGGTTATAAAAGACAGAAAATAGAGATAATGAGTATGTTCCTCAACAAGAAGCAAATGATTGGTGTTCCACAAAGATCTGTAATGGGACTTCAATTGTTCATTATATTTATTAATGACATAGATAACACATTAAGGAGCCATGTATCCAAGTCTGTCAATGGAACAAAAGTTGGTGGCATCCTAAGTAGATCAGGAAGGGACGTAAAACTGGAAAGAGACAGCAATCAATTAAGTGAGTGGGCAAAACTGTGGAAATTGTATTTTAAGTGTGAGGTAATTCATTTTCAACAATAACAAACATAGATCCAAGAATTATTTAAATGGTGAAATGCCAGGAGGAATGCAAGTCTGAAGTGATTTAAGGGTCAGGGACAAAAATAAAAATACAAAAAGGCAGCCGGAATTTTAGCCTCTGGAATGCTACCCTCTATTTCTAGGAATTGGAATGTAAAGGGGCAGGGGGATGTTTCACCACACATGTCGTTATGAAGGTTCATGATATTATAATTTTGTAAATTTGGGTTCTAAAGTGCACAGAACCATGTCTAGCTTTAACTTTGATTTGTACTTCCTTAATGTGCAAGCTAAGAAGGGAAGGACTTAGTTTTATTTTTGAGTTCGGAGAGTGGTGTGTATCAAGCCAGGTTTCACTCTGTGATCTGAATTGTCCAGTATTACGATCAGTTGGAATCATAATGCCGTGCAATTATTTAATTAAAACACATCTGGAGAACTGTGAATAGTTCTAGATATCTTTGAAAAGATATACTGATCTAGAAAGAACTGCAGCATAGATTCACCAGAATGTTACCAGGGCTCCAAAGGTTAGATTATAATGAGCGACTACTTGTATTCCCTGGAATATTGTAGGTTACTGAGTGATCTTGAGGTCTTTAGGACATCGAAATAAATTGGTAGTGTAGATCTGGACATATTTATCCTGCTGGTGGAGGTAAATCTAGGGCAAGGGAATCTAACATTAAAATCAGAGCCAGGCCATTCAGGAAAGAAGTCAGAAAACACTTCTTCATTCAAAATGTTGCAGACATGAGGAATTCTTTTCCACAAAAAACCAGAAGATACTGGTTCAATTCATAGTTTAAGTTGAGATTGATCAATTTTTGTCAAAGTAAAGGATACGAGGACAGGGGGGGGACGGTGGCTCAGTGGTTCACACTGCTGCCTTACAGTGCCAGAAAATCGGTTTTGATTCCACCGTCAGGTGACTGTCTGTGTGGAGTTTGCACATTGTCCCCGCGTCTGTGTAGATTTCCTCCGGGTGCTCCGATTACCTCCCACAGTCCAAAGGGGTGCAGGTTAGGTGGATTGGCCATTGCTAAATTGCCCATAGTGTCCTGAGATATGTAGACTAGGTGGGTTAGCTATGGGAAATGCAGGATTACAGGGATAGAGTAGGGGAGTGGGTCTGGGAGGGATGCTCTTCAGAGGATTGGTGTGACTCAAATGGACCAAATGCCTGCTTCCACATGTAGGGGTTATAATAATTCTATGATTCTATATGGAGCCAAGGCAAATGGATGATGTTAGGATTCTGATCAATCATAACCTCGCTGAATGACAAAATAAATTCAAGGGACTAAGTATTTTACTCTTACTTCTACGTTCCCAGGTTATGACCAGAAACAAGACTTAAGTGATCGTTTATAAACGGTTTAGAATGTTACTTTATCTTCATCTCATACGAAATGAAACAATGTAATGGGGCTTCAACCGACGTAAGCTTCTCCAAAATATAGTCAAGGCAAAGCAATTTGCAAGTGAATCACTGACAATGAACATAGACAATTAAGAGATGATACAGTTGAGGGGTTTAAGATAAAAGATTTAATAAGGTAGATGGAGAAAATCCATTGCCTTTGGGGCAGGTATACAGAGCAGGGAGCATAAAAAAATAAAAATACGCCATCCAAGAGTGTGTGAAAAAACCAGCCTTTGATGTCAGGAAGTCTGGAACTCCATCACTCAAGATGCTGCTGAGGCTAGTCAATTGGAAAGTTCAAAATAAGACAGATATTGTCAGATATTAACAGATATGGAGCAAAGACAGGCATTTAGTGCGAGTGCAGGTCACCATGACCTAAATGACTGGTGGAATGAAAACAAAGTTGCTGGAAA